>NW_005354291.1:6567376-6573758 GCF_000412655.1 Myotis brandtii | reverse complement strand
GGTGGTGGTGGGAGCCTCTCCCGCCTCCTCAGCAGCGCTAAGGATGTCCGACTGCAGCTTAGGCCTGCTCCCCGCTGGCAAGTGGACATTCCCCGAGGGCTCCCAGGCTGCCAGAGTGATGTCTGACTGCCAGCTTAGGCCCAATCCCCTGGGGAGTGGGCCTAAGCCAGCAGGTGGTCATCCCCTGAGGGGTCCCAGACTGCGAGAGGGCACAGGCTGGGCTGAGGGACCCCCCCGAGTGCACAAATTTTTGTGTACTGGGCCTCTAATTTTTAATAATGAGCATAATGATACCTCACCAACTCAGTGCCAGATTTGAACCTAATCATTTGTATTTGATGAGAGTATGGGTAACTGTTTTTTTTTGTTTTTATTGTGCCCTAACATGCATCATGTTCTGTTGGGTAATAGGTTATAGTAACTTTTTAAGATTTGGATCTCATGGAGTAAGGAAATAAAGAGACTGTGAAATAAATCTTCATCAGTGGACAGATAATTCTCTTTGAAATGAGCATTGATTAAATAAGAGGTCAAATTGCCAGAAGACCCACAGGTCACTTCTCTGGAATGCTGGTCCTGAACCATTCATCTGTTCTGTGGTGCCCAGTGTCGCAGAACGGCCACAGGAGTTGTTTCTACTCTTTGCTCCACTACGAAGTGGTGACTTCAACCAAGTAACTTCTCTGGATCTCTTTTTTCCTAAACGTAACATGAGAGGATCATGCTGTATGCGTTATTCCCCAACATCTTACTATGAAAACACGTTGAACACCTAATTCACATGCGTTCTTTCTCTAATATTTTCTACTCACTATGTGCCACCATCCAGTTATTAAAGCCAGAAATTGAGGAGCCTCCTCACCCCCATCTCCAACCACCCTTTCCTAGGGACTCTCCCTCCTTAATTAACAGCACTAACCTTCCATTTCCTACCAGGACTAATGCTACCATAGAGTGACCTTTAAAAAACAATAGTTACGATCTAATCAGGCTCCTGCTTTAAAAACAGTTTAAAGGCTTCTCATTGCACTTTGCAAGTAACCACGTCTGTCAATGGGCCTGGTTTACTCTCTCACCCTCACTTTTTGTCTAAGGAACCGCTAGCAGTTCACTCTGAGCTGCAGACAGAGAACTCTCCACGTTTAACCCTCCTCTGACTTTCTCCTTTAAGAGACTTATTGAAAAGCAGAGTGTAATGGGGAAAGCTGTGCTTTAGGTCAGAAGATCTGGGTATACACTTAGTTCCATCATGTCTGGCTACGTCATTTTGATCTGTTCCTTGGGTGTTCTGAGCCTCCGTTTCTTCATTTATAAAATAGTGATCAATGTATCATGAGATTGTTGTAAGGGTTACCTGAGCTGGCACATAAAAATACCTGATGCTTACCTTTCTTTACTCAAAACCCTTCACAAGTTAGCAACAATATATAGAAAAGAATAGGATCATGTTATTTTTAAAACGCTGAAGTCTGGCAACTGACATCTTGAAAGCTATCAATTGATGTTAGGAAAGGCCATCAACAGACTTCCATAAGAAATTCAAATAACTTGTTGATATGTGTTTGCCAAACTGGTGCTTTAAGTAGATGGGAGTGTATGGTCCATGTAGTGGTCAAGGGTTTAGCAGAAAAGAAAAAACTTGTGGACACAGACAACAGTGTGGTGATTTTGGGGGTTGGGTGGAGGTGGAAGAGGATATAGGGGGGATAAATGGTAATGGAAAAAAAATAAAGAAAAAAAGATTTGAAAAATGCTTGGGAGAGATGGACAAAAAATGCACTATTTTTAAACATAAAATATTTTAATGTTTGTTTGGTGAAAGTAATTCCACTTAATGAACTAGTGTAAAAGATCAACTTTAGAAATTAGTCAATGTGCTAAAAATGGAAATGAGCTCAGCCAAACTATGCCGCTCCATTACAAGCTTTACCTAACAATGCCAACTACGTTTACAGTGCGCATAGCATACTTCCTATGATTGTCACAAACGTCATGCTAACTGATGACTCCGGTTCACTGGTCATAAATTTTCAGACAAGAAAATACTGGGAGGTCCAATAAATTCCAGTGTTTCCAGTCGATCTTCCTTCCACCTTCCGGCTCCATCCCCAGACTGTCTGGCATCTTTGTTTTCCAGAGAATAATCTGGGTGTGCATTAGTCTCATTTGTAAACTAATTAATTTTTGAATTCTATTTAAACAAGTCTTGAAAAAATGTTATACAGCTTATAAAGAGTATCTAACCGTTTTACTTTTTCTTGAGCCAACTATCTAATTCTGGCTCCACATTTTCTTTCCTGAACCACTGTGACACGTTACAAGGATAGGTTTCATGAGTGTTTTGCTCACTTTTGTAATCCCAGCACATACTACATGTTCAACAAACAGCTGTTGAATGAACGCATTTATGTTGTTTTAATTAGGGCTACATTTAGTTTCCATTTTTCCTAAGACTTTTCCCCTCAATGGAACTTACTTTTCACTTGTAAGCTTCCTGAAGACTTCCATGAAACTACAAAGAGAAACTTATGCTTTTTAATTCAAGTCCTAACTCCAACTTCTTGAACTGTTGACAACTACCTAAGGTTAGAGCATGCTACAAGAAGGAAAAGGAAAAGCTCTTTGATCTTACTGTTGGGGGGGCCTTTAAGATCAGTCTCCTTCTTTCAAGTAAATATAAGATTTTAGTCCCGTTTTATAGTGGATGCAACTGAACCACAGACTAAATGATTTGTCTAAATCATATAGCAGAGTATTAATTAGAAATCAATCCACCTGCCCCCTACAGGGAGATTTCTTTATAGTCCAAATTCCAGAAGACCTAGATTCTAAAAAGGCAATTAGAAAGGTGTTATTCTCCTGTCATGACGTTTATGAAGTTTCCCTTTCATCCCCCTTAAATCTTTTTTTTAATTTTCTTTGCTGAATCATGAACAAATACAGGATTCAGGTGGGATTCAACTGGAGACTCGGCGGTGAATGATTGTCATTGTATATTTGAAGCAAAAGTAAAATCCCATTATAGATATTTTAACCTCTTTAGTGTGACAATGATAACGAAAGGAAGCACACCTGTTCTAGTCCAGTATCACAGTAATCATTAATACTGTAGAATTAAGTAGAAATTCTGTCAGTGGAGTCTCTGATGCTTTAAATCACTTAGCTGTATGACCCCTTAGTATAGAATAAGCAGCATAAAAACGCTAAGCACACTGAAAAACACACAAGTGGAACACGGTGAGCTTCCAGCCCTTGACACTGGAGAAGCAGCCTATTTTTTTTAATACATTTTATTGATTTTTTTACAGAGAGGAAGGGAGAGGGATAGAGAGTTAGAAACATCGATGAGAGAGAAACATCAATCAGCGGCCTCCTGCACATCCCCCACTAGGGATGCGCCTGCAACCAAGGTACATGCCCTTGACCGGAATCGAACCTGGGACACTTGAGTCTAAAGGCGGACACTCTATCCACTGAGCCAAACCGGTTAGGGCAAAGCAGTCTATTTTAATAAATGACATTTGATATTAGCGTTAGAGCCCAGCCATAATCTCTTTGAATGGTTCTTGAATAAGGAGATAAAAACCAGACTTTACATCACATAGGATCTCAGATGTATTACCTCATTTGGTGGGAATATGGAGAAATAGCTAAGAAATGCATTTGAAATGCATGGTAATAAAAAGATCTGTAATTGCTTCTCACCATTTTTTGTTTGTTTTGTTTTGTTTGCTTTTTATTGATTTCAGAGAGGAAAGGAGAGGGAGAGAGAGATAGAAACATCAATGATGAGAGAGCTTCATTGATCAGCTGCCTCCCTCCTGGGGCCTGCAACCCGGGCATGTGCCCTGACCAGGAATCGAACCGTGACCTCCTGGTTCATAGATTGACACTCAACCACTGAGCCACACTGGCCAGACTCTTCTAACTGTTTTTGAACCACTACAATGCCAGGAGCAAACTTTTGCTATTTGCAATTTAAAGAAACTCATTCCCCCTACATTCTGTGCACATTAAAACATGTCACCTCTGTAGTGGTAACTTAAAATACTATCTTGCAGTTCAAATTACAAGGAGTTCAATGTAATTCTTGTCTTGATTCTTTTTCCCTTAGTCTTTTCTTCAGTGTACAGCATTGGAATCTGTGCATCAGAGAGCATAAGGTCTGCTGTTGCAAACATTAGTAAGATCTATCATTTATGAACCGTTACTTACACATTGTTTAATCTCTAATGGAAGGATTTCTCTAAATATTTATACCAGAACAGTTGTCAGAATGAATTCTGCAAAATTGCTGGCATACTCCCAGGAGCAGGGGGCTGGTGTATGTGTGTGTGTGTGTGTGTGGGGGGGAGATGCCTGGTCCCTGGTCATATCATATTAAGCAGCAACAGAATTTTAGGGAGCAGCTTGCTGGAATATCAAGGATTTGCATGAACAAAAAGGTACTTCAGTGTGAGAACCAGTTCAAGGAAAGTATCTGAACAGCCACTTTCGTTTATTGCTCTTATAAAAATGACTCTTCAATTTCCTCAGGTTTAAAGGGATCATTTAGGCTTCAGAGACCTAAGTAAATAAATTGTCTCTGAGGAAAGAAGCCTGTTGAAGAAGTGTGAATGAGCACCAAACGCATTCTGTGCAATGGTCCTCAAGGTGCTCAGGATACAGAAATAACTTGTTTCTTCCATGAGCTGTGGAGGGAGAGTCAGCCTGCAAGAGTGGGAAAGGAGAGGGCTGAAATCTGCCAAGATAAAGGCAACAGTGTTTTAGAAATTAACTGGGCTATCTGTGTGTTTGTTTTTTCTTTGGAAGATTCTAAAATTACCACTGTTCAATTCGTCTGAGTAGTGGTTTAGAATTTGGGGAGTGGATGAGGAAGTGAGTTTGGGCTAGGAAGGGTGGAGAAAATATCCTGCCCTGGAAAATCTTGGCAATTTTCATTTGAAATGTGTTATTTGATGAATGATAGCACTTCTGCCCCACAGCCAGTGATTTAAGTAGTTTGGTTAAAAAGTATTACATAAAGTTTCCTGGGATTGTAAACTCTCCACGTATAGTGTGGGCAATATATTAAGTTCAGGGGCAAATCGTTTACAATGAATTCCTGCAATGTGAGATGTCCACATGGGTGCTGAAAATGATAGCGGTAGCCTAAAATGGTTTGGAGCGCCTGAAACTCCCCTTTATTCTTTCAGAAATTAAGTATTATTGAGGGATGAACATGTAATGCCCACAAGAATGAAAACACACATGAATCAGGGCTGGGTCCTGGGCTCAGTGTCGAGTGGATGGCACATGCTATTGACTGTGCTAGGGCCCAGGGTGCGTCCACATGGTCCTGCCGCAAACCTACCTGGCTTCCAAGGGAATCCCACTGATCTGCGTTAAAAGGTTGGATCTAGCCTGGCTGCTGTATCTCAGTGGTTGAGCATTGACTCAGGAACCAAGAGGCCACCGGTTCGATTCCAGGTCAGGGCATATACCAAGGTTGCGTGCTTGATCCCCTGTGGGGGGTGTGCAAGAGGCAGCCGATTGACGATGTTTCTGTCTCATCGATATTTCTATCTCTCTATCCCTCTCCCTTCCTCTCTCTCTAAAAAATATCAATAAAAACATTTTTTTTAAAAAGGTTGGATCAACATCAAGCGCTAGACAAACTGGAAAGTTGGATGGACGTCTTAGAAATGTGCTATAGGAAAGAGAGACTGTCCCTTTTAAATTACATTGGTCTTTGTGGAGGGGGCTGAGTTTCCATTTTGGAGATGGCATAAAATGAGTGGGTGAATTGAGGGCAGAGGGGCTGATGATACCACCTTTGGGCTTTATTTCTTGTTATCAAAAGGTAGTGCGGTTCTTTTAGACTTAGATCAACAAATTGGTCATAACTTGGAAAGCAAGACTGAATTCTGTAAAAAACAAATACTTAGCTGCTCATTTATGTGCTCATTTAGTTTATAGCATTTGCCTATATCTTTTGTATTTCAAGGCAGAAACTACATGCCATCAAAAGGTAGTGAAATAAGTAAACACAGGTAACATTTGCTGCTACATTTCCAAAAATTAGGATTCTTCTATTCTTAGATTATCTCACGGTCAAACTCAAGACCAAAGAAAACCAAACATTTCCATTAGATTGGTAATATATTCACAGCAGGTCACTATAATTCTTTGCTGTGCACAAGGTCATGGTTTATTTGCCAGTATTACCTGGAGATTTCCAGTTGCTAGAGAAAGCTGGCCAGAAAGTGAATCTGCCTGCCTGCCTGTCCGTGGATTTAAAATAAGCAGTATCACCTATCCACATGCTTAAAAAGAGCTAGTAGTCTAAGGCAGTGAGTTTCAACCTTTTCACCTCATGGCACACATAAACTAATTATTAAAA
>NW_005354291.1:6555556-6566942 GCF_000412655.1 Myotis brandtii | reverse complement strand
AAAAAAAAGTAGGTGTCATTTTGATTCACTTACATCAGATGGCTATTGTTGTGTTGGCTGCTGTCATTTTTTAAATTTGACAATGTAAGGGAAAAGAGGTCAGTGCCCCTGACTAAATAGTCAGGTATTGCATGTTTTAAAAATTCTTGTGGCACACCAGTGTGCCTCTTGCAGCACACTGGCTGAAAATCGCTGGGCTAAGGTCATAGGAGTACTGAAATATGCTGAAATCATCCTGAGTCATAAAGGAATGTGAAACTTACCACATTAACAATATGATCAGTGGGAGATCTGTGTCCTTGTTCCATTGAAAATCCATCACATGAAGTGACAGAGTCTCTATTTTGGGTATTTGAGGCAATGCCAATAATTTTAAAGGCAAACTTTCACTTAGGTTATTAAGTATATTTATGCTAATGTAATATTTGCCTGTAGAAAGATTTAAAATTAGAGCATTGCTTAGTTATTGATCATTTCTACTTAGCTCCTTATGGTACCATGTTTCAGCATGGTATTCTTTTCAGTACAAGAAATAGTAAGTTTATTGTTGGCCTTTTCCTAGCTCTAGAGGTTTTAGAACTCCAGTCCTGGTGCATTACACTACTATGTTCTTATTTCCAAGGGTTAATTCAGTAATACTATATGTACATTGACCTTAGGATGTTTATGAGTCCCTTCCCTTCCCTTTCCATCCTAATCAGACACCTCTTTTACAAAGACAACTAAATTCCTTGGGTTCTTTTTATCTACTCAGGAAGGGAGGGGGAGAACTTGGAATGATGACAGCAGGAGTTCTGTATGTGTGTTTGTACTCATGCAGGCAGACAAGGTGGTTTATATGGTGATGGTGACATGAACTGTGTACGGATACCAGTGGCGTATTTCCATCTCTTGCGTGCTTAGGGTGAATAACCTATTGAAGGGGAAAAAATTGGTGGAAAGCATTGTTTTCTGGTGGATTTTCTGCTCCTTATAACTCATGATTGTTCCCAATCCTCAGGGACAAGTAACTAGGTCTGACCACGTAGCAAAGGCTCAAGTGTGCTGTGATGACCCTCCTCCGAGGAGCCTGGCTTTCCTCAATCTAATTACTTTTGGCAAGTGTGGTTATTGGGATTTGGCCTAGTGACTCACTAGAACCCAAATTCTCCCAACTAGCCCCTTTAACAAGCAAAATTAAGTTTGACAGGAAGCCTAGACTTCCACCTCACTATCCATGGAGCTTTCTCTGGTTTGTGACAAGGTTTGAAAATCCTTCCTAGACTAGAAAAAATAATAAACAAGATTTAATGAAGATAACCACCCAACGAAGAGCACATTAGGAGAGAAAAAATCAGTAAGTTCATGAATAAACAACCTACTACAAAACTTAACCCATTAAGATAGAGTTAAAACTGTGTTACTTATAGTAGTTTTACAATCACCAGTAGTCAATTTTAAGTTGGTCAGGGATTGTAGAAACTATTAAACAATGGGATGTTTATTTATTATTAGGCAGTTCTCTAACCACTACGTTTTCCTAAAAACAAAGAGGACTCTAGGGTACATTACCAGTCAGCAGGTATGACATAAAAACATTTGCTTATTAAGTAGCTTTGAAAACCTTTTGTGGTATGGCTGATACCCCATCTTTTATCCTATTTACTGCCTCACTCACCCATGGTACATAGAGTTCAGCAGCAAGCACACTCAGCCTGGATTACACCTCCCCCAGCAGCTGTATTCTTACTCAATGAAGTCCATATCTGTTCAACTCACTATGGTGCCCTACTGTGTGCCTTGGCTCTCTTTTCTTGGACTCTGGCTGAGACAATTCTCTATCAGTTGGTCTTGTCTGCACTAGGCAGTGTCACAAATTTAACATTACTCTATTGATAAACAATATGGGATTATCTAACTGCTTTATATTTTAAACTATTACCTGTTCAAATGACATATATCTCATTTCTTATCACACTACGCACAGGCTTTTTCAAAAATCTATCTAACCCTCATGAATGGGCACTGTTTTCAACAGTTGCTCAGCAGTGATAACCATTCTCAAATCAAGGATCCAACAGGACTATTTTTAAAAATATATATGTCCAGGCCCCAGCCCCAGAGCTTGCTCTGTTTGGTTGAGGGTGTAGTCTGGCATTGATTTGCCTTTTTTTTTTAAAGATCCCCAGGTGATTTTCATTTGAAATCAGGATTGAAAATTACTGTACAAAGGCCCATAAAACAAAAATTCAGAGTGGAGGTTACTGTTAATGCTTATGGTAAAAGTAATATAAATAACAGATTTTATGAAGCACCATAAAGATAACTTTTCTGGATAACAAAAACTAGTCAGTGAAATATCTATTGTGGTTGTAAATTACATAGACAGATTTTGATATTTAACTGAAAAATTATAGACTGTGCCCACATCCTCATGCCTAAGTTAATCTTATCTTGGACATCCACGCCATAGATGGGAAGAATAATCTCAGAGCATTTCATATAAACTGTGCTAGCCTATTGTCCTAATGAAAAAAAAACATCAGCAACTTTTTATGTTTAAAATCATTAATAGGGCAGGTTTCAAGAAAGAGAGGAAAGGGTAAAGGAGAGAAAGAGCTATGGGAGAGAATATCAGAATACCAGAAGCAAACTCTATAGTAAATGTTTGAAAAAACTTGCGGTTTGTCAAATGAGGAGGAAGAAATAATGAGCAAAGGGTGAGTAAGGGAAAGAAAAAGTAAGGTGAGGTTTGAGAAAAATGCTTCCATGATTGCTTCCATACCAATCCCAAGAGTTGAGGTGATGAGAAGAAATCCGGGGAGAACGTGGGCTTCAGAGTCAGCTGGGCTGGAATCCCAGGTCCACTACATCTTCATTGACTGATCTGGAGCAACTAACATGGGACTATTGGCACCTTCCTTACAGGGTGAGTGTGAGGACTAACTGAGATAATATTTGCAAAAAAACATCAAGTTTAGGGTCGGGCCCTCACAGATAGTTAGAACACAGCAGCTATTGAAGTAATAGCCATTATCACAGCACTCGTTTCAAAAAGTAAATATAAATGTATGATATGCAGATAAAATGTATATAACAGTGGCTCTGAGAACTAGAAAGCTATAGCTTGCTATGAAGCATTTACACACACTTTGGCACAACATTTTGCTTCTTTCTTCTCAGCAAAATGTGACTGATACCGCCTCTCCTGACATGACAGCCTTTGTGGAAATGACTGTGCTCATATCTGTGAGGTCCTTTTGCATGAGTGGAGAACATAGTAATGAGAAACTAGCTGTTCTTTTCCTTACCAGCTTATCAAGCATATGTTAAGAAAACAGTGTTCTAAAACAAGCAGCTCACAAATTCTGTTATTTTATATTGTGTGGTGGTGGTTTGTGTTATGTGGTTATAAAATGGGGGCTGCTTTACCACTTACTCTCAGGAATGTGCTTTGTATCGGGGTATAATTATAAATATGCTTACCAGCTAGTTTTCTGAGGACAATTTTTGGGAGTGAATAGAGTGCATTGCATTATTGTGTATTCATTTGAGAAATGGGTTTTAAGGTAACTGAATCCAATCCCATGCTCATGCCAAGGTCTCAGAAGAGAACTATGAGAATAGACACGCTAGGAAATATAACCTGCTTCTGATACAGAAGGTTCAAAGTGACTAGGAGAAGAAAGAGAGGGTGTGGAGTGGAGTGGTTACTAGGGCTGGACAATTACTCGGTGGGGATGTTGCAGCGGTAATCCACACACTGTGTGTATGGACTGGATTCCTTCCAGTTTCATCCCACCCTGAGATGCTTTTATTTTAAGAGAGCGCACTTTGTAGAGAAATGTACTTGAACATAGAATTGCACTGTTTTGAGTAGATGCTAGATCTAAATGGAATATTTTCAAAAAATCATGTTTACATCTTAAGAAAACTCATCTTTCTTTACCATAAAGTTTTTCAAGTTTCCTATGATCTGTGTCAAAGCAATATAGTCTCACATTTAATGAGACTTTCAAGTATGATCTTCAGTTCAAAGATTTGGCAAGTTCAAATTGCAGCTCATGATACCAGTGGCCATTCTCATATAATACAGAGAGTCCCATATGTAAAAATGAGAAACCATAGTTGAGAATAATATATTAGACTCTTTAAAACAAATGCATTAGTGTAATAAATCATATTTTGAAGCTACCAATAAGGGTGCGTCTTAATGTCAGCACTGCAAACACTTTTCGTAAACAAGGCACCATTTGATTTTGTCTCAAGTATATACCTTTATGTGAGTGACTCCAAAATATTTATCTTCAGCCCCTGACACTCTCTGAAACTTTAATTTGGAGTTACTAAATGTTCAACTGGCCCTCAAGAAAGATAACTCAAAAGAAAAATAAGTTTCTTACCACATATGCTTTTCCTACCTTCCCATCGATTGTTTTTCCATTCAACAGACCTGAGTCTTTATACTCCAAAGTTTAGTGCCAAATATGGTCCACTTCCTCTTTTCCCTTAATGTCCACCTTGTTTCCAAGACCTATGGATTTGTTCATAATATAAATTATGTGCTGTATGTGCTCTCTTGCTCAATCAGTAACGGTCATAGCACAGGGCCTCACTACCCTAAACCTGGGCCATTTAATTGCCACCTTCATCCCAGCACAGGCCCCTTCTGAAAGTCTGCCATTATAGGGAACTTCTAAAGCTTCTCTTAAGTTATGTTCCAAACCAGATCCCTATGACTGTGAGCCAAAGGACAAGAAGGACCTGCTGAAGACTGAGTACACTGATTGGTGCTATGGCTAATGTTTTCAGGCACTAGAAATTGTGAAGGATGGGAAATATCATAATTAATTCATTATGGACTTTGATAAATTACTTATTAACTAATGTTTATATGATTAATTTACTTGTAGTAAATTAATATTTATATTTGCTTTCATTCTTAATCTTTATCTACTAAACACTGTTGAATAAGACAGCTAAGTTTAAAACTATTTAACTCCCTAGTCTTGACTTATGCTTCTCATACCCAAAGACGAAAAGTTGAAGAGACTATAAGAATCACTTAGATCTAAATTTTTTAAAATATAATTTTTATTGATTTCAGAGGGGATGAGAGAGGGAGAGAGAGACAGAAACATCAATGATGAGAGAGAGTCACTGATTGGCTGCCTCCTGCACGCTCCACACTGGGGATCTAGCCTGCAATCCAGGCATGTGCCCTGACCGGGAATTAAACCTTGACCTCCTGACCTTCTGGTTCATAAGTTGATGTTCAACCACTGAGCCCATGCCAGCCAGGCTAGATATAAATTTTTAACCACCATCTTATTTCACAGGTGAGGAACTGCAACTTAGTGTGGTAACCTTGACTAGGTTATCCAGATGTTAGGAGCAGTGCTGGATCTAGAATCTGGTCTACTTCTCAGTCTAGTTTTCCTCACATACACTGAGGACTCTCCTCAGTGGCTTCTTAGGTCTCAGTCTCTATCATGAACTTGTGATGCTTGCTATTCATCAAATTCTTAAAGGTCAGATGGAACTTTAATAAGGTAGAGTTTTGAATACTGGATTAGATTCTTGCATGAGGTATAAAGGCAGTTAAAAGCTCTAAAAGATATATTTAATTGGGCAATCATATCCTTTAGTACCAGTTTTCTTTGAGAAAATTCCAGAAACATGTTAGTGACAGCAGATGGTAACTTGGTTCCTTGTCAAGATTACAAATAAGGCAGAAATGCTCTCATCAGAGAAGAGGCACCTGTAACCATATTTTTAAAAATAAAATTTTGAAATTATTCAAATGTTTCACATGTAAAAAGAATTCAGGTAATTTGCTTAAAAGTTTCATGCTGTTGAAACACCTTTGGAGCATAAAATGGAATTACTTAGCACTCAATGGCACTGAGACAGTAAGCATTTTCGGCACTGCCACAATTCTTGAGAGTGGAACATCCTATTCTTTTCAATATTGCTGGATGAGTACTTAAACAGAATGTTAGCAGTATTCCTTAATGGGAAGGTCTGATAGGTAGAATTGAATAAATAGAAAAAATGGGCAGTATCTTCTACAGATGTATATTTTATACTAGAGGCCCGTTGCACAAAATTTGTGCACAAGGGCAGGAAGGGGTCCTCCGCCCAGCCTGCACCCTCTCGCAATCTGGGACCCTTGGCTTCTAACTGCTCGCCTGCCTGCCTGATAGCCCCTAACCACTTGCCTGCCTATCTGATCACCCCTAACCACTCTGCCTGTCTGCTGGATCACCCCTAACTGCTTGCCTGCCTGCCTGATTGTCCCTAACTGCTCACCTGCCTGCCTGATCGCACCTAACCACCTCTGCCTTGGCCCCTGCCGCGCGACTTCATCCAGAAGGTTGTTCAGCTGTCCAGTCTAATTAGCGTATTTTGCTTTTATTATTATAGGTTCTATATAATTTTGTTAAGGTATAATTGCAAAGTGTTTTAAATTTACTAGGTTGTCCATCAGATGGTAAATTTTAAGATAAGCTGATAATTTTCAACCTTAAAAAAAATTTCACAATTCCACATTATTCCTCAAAATCAAAAGCAAGGCAAAAAAAACCCCACTCTGTAATTTATGATTCAACACTTTTTCAAATGGTCATTCTCAAAAGAATGTGAGTGTACAAGGCACTGTTCAGAGAAGAAATAGTCCTAACCAAGTAAAACATATAATTTCAACACACTGTCTTGCATGATCCTTACCATGCTCTCAAACTGAATGATGTTTTTCTAACGGTAACCAAAGTTGATTCTTACATTTCATGAAACATAATACCCTCTCTGATGGCATTTCAAGAATTCACTACTTGGAAAAGGATTTTGGGGTGGGCGAAAGGGGAGTGAATAGTAAGGAAGTGGGAAGAGAAGTTAGCACAATGTCCAAAATGAAGCATTTGAATAGAGATAAAGAGGGAAAAGATGATTGAGTAAATCACTATAGGTAGTATAGTTTTATTTTTGATAGTTCATTCTAATAACTGCAGGAGGATAATTTGATCTTAACTCTACATGGGGTCTGGCAACTTCACATAGTATTCTATCAACATTACATAGAATTAGAGCACTATTACATTAAAAAAGATTTAACCATTTATATTTTAGACTTTTAGTAGCAATTTAAAGATATCTGTTCAGATTCAAATAGTTTAAAATGAGCCCAGCCGGCATTGCTCAGTGGTTGAGCGTCAACCTCTGAACTAGGAGGTCAAGGTTCTATTCCTGGTCAGGGCATATGCCCAGTTGTGGGCTTGATCCTAGTGCAGGGCATGCAGGAGGCAGCAAATTAATGATTCTCTCTCATCATCGATGTTTCTATCTCTCTCCCGCTCTCCGAAATCAATAAAAATATATTTTAAAAAATAGTTTAAAATGATCAGATGACTAATAAATTTGTTTTGTAGTAGTGTGGCAAGGGTCTCTCCATAATAACTTGAAAATCAATTTTAACTACATGTTGTAATTTCCATTCATAGCATTCTGGGGATCTAATTTGTAGAATATTAAATGCCAGGGAAATATTTAATGGAAATGAGTTAGCAAAACTTACCTACTTACAAATTGAAATACTGTTCATATTTCATGCTTAAAGTAATATAGACATGATGACATTAAATCAATTTCACAGTCATTCTTATATTCTCAATTACTTTATGTAGAATAACTTGGGACTAAAAAGACAATGTTTAAAAATTATCACCCTTAATGTTCTTGGTAAAATCCTTCTGTTAAACTATAAAATAATTAATTTAATAGTTTAAAATAATCTGATAGTCTAATGATGATTAAACTAGAATGCACAAAACTAAAAGTCTTTTGCATATATTTAGATGTCATTACTAAGAGTTTGAATTTGTGATTCACACAGATAGCACATGATATGTTGCAGAATATACCTTCTCCAGCAAATTTTACTCTGTCACCATCTATTAAATTTCTCTTAACAACAAGGTAGACTGTTAACAAAAGTAGACAGGTGAGAAAATGTATTGTAGCCAATATCCAACCCATACTTTCATTTAAAAGTAATATTACAAAATTCAGAACAAAATAAAAGATTTTCCCACCTTATTGTTAACTTGTTATTTTCCAAGACTAGGGTGTAATCACCAAGAGTGCATCAGAATCTCAAAGAATGGCTCGACATCTGAAACAATGTCATGAGCAATAACCAGTATATTCCAATGAACCTGTTTTTATTTTATTACCATTAAAAATATTCCCTTTGTATTCTTACTCCTTTATTTAAAACACCTTTATGAAAGATTCAAAAGCTTTATAGATTGTGCAATGGATACTTTGTAATTATTACTCATACAATGGCTTTTCAAATCTTGCATTTATCTGAAATCTAAAAAATTAAAATCCAATTAGTACATGGCATTACAAAAAAGAATACTACAGTGGCAACTGATGTTTCTAACAATAGTCTTCTGGCATAATATGATCCTGCAATTACTTCTGAATAACCAAATAATATTATATTATCTTTAACAAGCTTCACTATTATTACTCGTTAGTTAATTCTTTGACATTGGTCATTAATGTATAATACATACAAATATCATTTCAAAAACTTCCAGTCAAGCAGAACAGCGTATTCTCCAAACATATTGGATAAATGATGGTCTAGAGACCATAAGATTACTTAGCATGCCTGACATCTTCTCTCACACATGAATCAGCATATCATATAAATAGCAGGGGACAAGCTTCACTTACTAACTGTATAATTTTGTATAGCTTACTTAGCCTCTGTTTCTTGGGTTCAATCTCTGTAAAATGAGAATATTAATGCCCGCCTCTTTAGATCAATTTTATTAGCAGGTAACCTGGAATTCAGAAGCTGACTGTACTAAGTTGCAAAGGCTGAGTTGGAGAAAAATGAAAAGTTGAGTTTCAGGTTCTTGATTTAGCATCCTAATGCTTACCTCTGAAAACATTGCTACCTGGGAATTTTTAAGTAACAATTGCATTGTTACTTAAAATAAATTCAATTTAGTCATCTCTAGGAACTGGATATGAATCCTAATAGGTGAAAACGTTATTGTGTATTTATCAACCCATAATTCAATATAGTATATATTTAAAAGTTCTGTGTGAAATGTCTCTTTTATAAGAGGAAACAATATCATTAGTTTGAAACAACATAGAGAGAAGGCTGTAGCAGTTGTGTGGGGGAAGGAGGGAAATACCTGATATGGCTTCATTTGCTATATCTGAGGATTAACCATGGTTCCTTCAACTTGACATTTAACACTACAAATGAATATCTTTTTGTGCAAGACACTTTCTACTAAAATATTCAAAAGACCGTAAGTTCTTAGTTCAATTTTCTCTCATGTCATAAGAGTTTAAGGAAGTGACGCTACTTAACTACAGTCTAGAAGGGGCACTCTGAAACATTCACTGAAGTTGTCTCTTTGAAAAACAGGAGAGACCACTTTCTAAAATCCCTTTGACTATTACCTTACTTTTCATTACAGAAAACCTTTCCTAGTCCTTGAGAAAAAGTCTCTATGTGTTTCTTTCAGAGATTTTTAAAGAAATGAATATGTGCACATGCAATTTGGCCTTGAGTTTCTGGACATTTAACAAAGATCTCTCCTTCCCCACCACCCCTTCCCCATTCTCCAAAACAACAACAACAACAACAAAAACCCATACTGCACCTGCCAAGAGAGTCTGGCGTGTCCCCTCGGAGGACGCAAGGGGTCGCCCCTCTCCCAGGATTGCACCAGCAAACCCAGCAGCCAAAGCAGACTCCAGAGGGAAGGAGCATCCCCTGCTCTGGGAGCTCTCTCCACGCCCCACTCCCACAGAATAATTGGAATTTCATCCCAGTCCCACCCACTCCCTCTCTCATCCCCGCTACACAACCAGAGGGCGCCTTTGACTCGGCCGGCCTGGAGATGATTAAGGCAGAGAAGCAGTTTGCCTTTTGACTCCGCGATTCCTCCAAGGTCCTATCCTAGAGGTGCGCTCTCCGGCCGCTCGCTGCAGCCTCCCTGGGCAGCCTCCCCGGGCAGCGTCCCGCACCTCTGTCCTCGCTCAGGGAGGTGGGAACGGATGGACGGCCAACTTTCTTTCCTGTCTCTTCCTTCAGACACAGGGGCTCCGACACTGCAATCGGAGACACTTGACACACTGACACTCGGGTCCCGGTCCCCACCCAGCCAGTGAGCGGCTTCTAGCCCCGTGGGTCCTCAGTGGGGTGGAGGGAGTGGACTTTGAGCTCCAGGTGGGCGCCGGCTGGAAGAGGGATTAGCAACTAGGGGGCTGTGCTGGTGCCCGGCATCGGCATCCTTCTTCCCATGGACCTGTGACTCAGATCCCCAGCTGGACACGCAAGAAGAGGAGAGGAGGGGGAGGGGGCGCAGGCGCGAGCGCAATGCTTGAGTGAAAGGATGGCTGGAGGAGTGAGGAGGAAGAGAAACCACCCAGGAGCCAAGAATAATAAATCGGATGCCCTGACACGTTTAGCTGAGGTCCTCCTGCCCCCTGCCACGCGATCCGAGAGGCAGTGAGGCCGGGCCGGAGCCCCTGGAGCTCGGGCCCCGCCACGTTTCTAAAAGGCAGTTTTCAGGTGAATCAAACCTTGTCTGCTGGAGGCCAGCGGCACAAAGGCAGCTTTCAGGGGACCCTTCCGTCCAGGGTAGGGCAGGGGCGAGCAGCGGCGGGGAAGCGATGACTAAATCTCCATCTCACACAAGCCTGTGCTGTGTCCTCCGCGTGGCGCCCGCGCCGGTCCCGAGGAGCTAGGGGGGCTTTCCACGCGCGATCAAGAGCTGCCCAACGTCGTTGCCTCCCACGCCCAGGAGGTCCGAGGGGCCAAGGCAATAGCATCACCCTCTGTGCCCCCAAGGGCTCCGGGCGGTTTCTCCCTCCCTCTCCCCAGCAGCGCCCCCCACACTAAAGCCAGGGAAGACCCCACCACCACCACCACCCCCCGCTCTGCTGTCCTCCAAGGGACTGCCGCCCCAGGCACGGACGTTCGAGCGACCGGCGCGCCGGGCTACCCAGGAGCAGGGAGAGGTGACATTCCCGGGTTTGTGCCCTCATCTCAGGAGGGCACCGCTTTCACACAGACCGACCTGGATCGAGGGTGCTCCGGGGGTGCCCGTTTAATCCCAGCGGGGACACGGTCTAAAGAAGCGCCCACAAGCCAACCTTCCAAGTCACGGGAGTCAGGGTCAGAGACGGCGAGGAGGCGAGCCTGAATCTTTAGGGGGCACCTCACCCCCCGGACGTGTCTGCCCGCTAGAAAGGGGACCGGCTTGAAAGAGCCTGAGATGTTCACGTGTGACAGGCCAGGCTGAACCTGGAAACCGGCTCTGCACGGCGGTGCTGAGGTCCCCACCGCCCGGGGACTGCGGCTGCGAGC
>NW_005354291.1:6555100-6555300 GCF_000412655.1 Myotis brandtii | reverse complement strand
GTCCGAGTCTCGAAAGGAAAGCGCGAATCCCTAGAGCTGGTCAAACGAAAGACCCGACTTCTCCGCGAACCTGAAGTTACCGGGGGCGGGAGAACCCTGGGCACCCGGGATGCCCGGCCGCGGCACGCGCGTGTCTGCGGGTCACGGAGGGATGCGGGGAGGAAGGAGTGAGAGACGCCGTCCCTCCCGGAGCCTGAACT
>NW_005354291.1:6554514-6554890 GCF_000412655.1 Myotis brandtii | reverse complement strand
TGAACACGGCGGGAGGGAGGGAGCAAACGCGGAAAAGACCCTGCACTTACTTCTTCGCTGGCGCCTTCCCCGGGAGGCGTTTTGGCTGCCGATGTATTCCATAAAGTTCAAAATGATAAAAAACCAAGAAATCAGTCGCAAGTGCATAGTAACCCAGTACTGTTTCCCTTCTTGTTCTCCTTTTTCTTTTGATTGGTAATGATGCTCAATGTTTTAGGAAGATAGGTAGGTGTTAGGCGTACAGAGAGCGGCGGACAACTTCTCCACTCGGATCCGATGGGCGTGCTGGGCTGGCCAGCGGAGCGGGGCGGGTGGAGAGGGAAACCAACTATTGTACTTTCAAGTGGTCCGAGCCCTGGACCGCGGCGGCTCCGCG
>NW_005354291.1:6553881-6554130 GCF_000412655.1 Myotis brandtii | reverse complement strand
ACCCTGAGCGACCTCAATAACTTTCAATTTCAAGAGGGAAAGAGGGAGCTGGAAAAGTACAGGCGTTGCGCTTTGGCAGAGGGACGGGAAGAGGCGCCTAAGGGGTCCCGGGTGTGCGGCGGAGCATCTCCGGGCGCTGCAAAGAAGGCGGGAGAACGGGAGCCGGGAGCTGGGGAGGCGCTGCGTGCAAAGCAGAGCCCTCCAAAGGGCAGCTTTCGCGGGGAGAGGCTGGAGTGTTGAGGCCGAAGG
>NW_005354291.1:6541348-6553738 GCF_000412655.1 Myotis brandtii | reverse complement strand
GCGCGGCGCGCAGTGACGGGGCTTTGGGCAGCTCGCCCCTTGACCGCTTGGCAGATTGCTGGAGGGTTTCTGGCTGCGGACAACTTCCCAGTTTTTTGTTTGTTTGTTTTGTTTTGAAAGCCTCTCCTCTGTTGCTTTCCTCCCTTTCTCTCAATAAAAGTAGCTGCAGTGAGGCGCGGGGCGGGTGGTCCGGAGGAAGCTCAGTGGCTGCGGGAGGGAGGTCGCCGCTGCCGCGGGTTACCTGACCGGAGCCGGTAGGACCCAGAGGTGTGTGCGCTCGGGATTGTCCCTTTGGAAATTCAATTACGCGGCGGTTTTCTTCCAAACTGAGCCTGGCCGAGGACGGTGCCTCCTCCCCCAAGCAGTTCCCTCGTAGTCACTTGCCCTCGCTGGGCTCTCTCACCCTCAGTCTCCCAATCTTCCGGAGAAGATCTGTTATGCCATTTGGTGTCTCATCTGGGGGACTGGGTGTGACATTTGAAAAGGTTTCTCCTGGTATTGGGGGAGGAGAGGAGGGTCTACTACTTCCTTCTGTTCCCAGCGGAGGTAGGGGCCCCAGGACAGCGGAAAATGAGGTTCCTGGGTGGCCGGGGGCGGGTGAGCCCAGGGCTAGCCCTTCTGAGTGGAGTACACCCTGGCTGTCATTAGTCAGTGGTAAGCTTCCCACCTCCTTTCTGCGGTAGCACAAGTTGATGGGCTTCCAGTAGTTACTGAAGAAGCATTTAGTTGAAAGTCACAAGCCCCCAAAGGGATTTCAATACAGACCTGTCCTATGATTGTAATGGAATATCTGCAGGACCACACTGTGTAGCATGACACGGTTACACAGCCCCGAACGTCTGGGAGGTCACTTTAAAAAGATCCTTGATTCATAGACACCTTGGTAATATTTATGCCCAATAATTTAGGTTTAGAAAATAGCTGAAGCCTTGGAGGAAAGCAAGGAAGATTTGTGTTCCTTTTTCTTTCCTCCGCTTGTGACCCCCAGTACTAGGTTGCCTTCAGCGTAGGTGTTGATAAATGAGAGGAGAAAACAAGATTATTGCCCCTATCCACCCCATTTTGCAAGCTTGCAATGCTTCACATTGTTGTAAGTCTCTGAGGTCTTTAGTGGTGTAGCTGTTAAACATCCCAAAAGTGAGGGTTGGGGAGATGAAATGGCCTGGATACAAAAGGAGAGAATCAGAAAATGTGAATTCCTGCCAAGTTGCTAAAAATTAGAACCTGAGAGACTGGCCTTTCCATGCTAATTCCTTAATTAAATATAATTTCTTACTTTGCACACTTGTGTTGGAATTTCAAAGGTAGGAATAGTTTTCTTTAGGCTGTATTTTATGAGGAAGACAACCACCGCAACAATCCTATCAAGATTATGATTTTTGGCTTATTTTTTAAGACTTCCCATTTGAATATTTCTCTTTCTGGGGTGGAACTGCATTTTCTGTGCAACACACACACACACACACACACACACACACTCACAAGCACACACACATTCTCCTCCTTTTTCTGTTACATAATATCCACTTGCAAATGACTGAGTGTATCACTTAGAACCAGAAACGTTACCAATAACAGGACAATTCCAATAATGATTCTCCATAAAAAAAATAAGCTACTTTATTTTTCTGTGCCGGTCACACTCAGCTGTGCCTTCCTTCTCACTTAATACCGCAGATCCTGAATATCTGTACCATAAAATGTGGGGGATTTAAAGGCTGTGGGAGGCTCCCTTTGAAAAGGACTCCAGAGAAGGCCATTCTAATCCAGGATACTTGAACCGGATGGGATGAGATTGCAAAAGGGATGTAAAAAAGCAATTTGGTGAACAACCTCAGGGAAATAAACATGAAGAAAGACATTTACTTTTCACTGTGCGTTGTGCAGACATGTGTTAGTTTGGAAGAGAATGGGAATGGCAGTCTAAATAAATAAACAAGCGAAGTGAGAAGCTGTAGCTCTTGAGCCACCCCAGAAAAGAAGCACTAGATGCAGCGGGCAGGAAAAGCTTGTCAAGGAATAGTGCTGGTCGGAGGAAACATAAGGAAAACATTAAATAAACGGCGAGCGTATTCTTTCTCTCTTGACGCTATGCTTTAGAACTTTTCCCTGATCCATGTTAGCGTACTATTAAATGTGTGTTTACTTGCCTGGCTGAGTCCCACATTCCCTTAACTGTCCTAGCAGCTTATGGAAAGCATGCCCTGGCTTATTTTGTGCAACATAGTACCCCCTCCCATTTTTTTTTTTTAAATCAAGAAAGCAACACTCACAGAAGCCTGGGCTGCCAATGATTTCCAGGGCCCAAGCCTAAAAAGCAAGTTAAAAACCATAGGCTCAGCCTAGAAGTCAACATTTGCTTGTTATTTTTCTCCAGAAAACTCTCAAGTTCCAAGGGGCTTGGGTAACCAGGAGTTTAAGAGATTGGAGCTAGAAGAATAGAATCGCTTTGGACAATGATAGTGGATTAAACACATCCAGAGTAGTTCGTGAAACTTCTCATCTCTCCTTTACCACCTCCCCCACCAGGCAGTGACAAACAGTAACAAGTTATTTTTGTCCTGTGCAGCAGTGGCACTCGAAGAAGAGAAAATGATTGTCATATTGTTGCATCCATACTGCAAGTATGTGTAAGGGGGTGTGCTCCAGAGAGGGAGAGCAAGCCCCACGATTTAGAATGGGATAGAACTAGTAGTGATGAGAGATGTTTGGCAAAGTTTGGGCTGACATCAGTCATTATACTACAGAACTGACATGCAGATCCTGAAAATGCTCAACTCTCCAGTTACTCAGATCTGGAGGCATCTGAGTTAAGTCAAACAGGGTGCTGTTGGCGGGTCTGTGTAACTGAAGCAGTTAGAAGTCATCCCTGAAATATAGAGCAGGCAGCAGTATTTGAAAGCCATTGAAATTAGTAGAGGAAGGACAACTGCTATTTGCAGAGAGAGAAATCAAGGAGACAGAATTATTATAGTAATTTAAAAAAATGATTAAGTGATTACATACCATTAAGAAAATGAGAAAATTAGGACTCATGATAGATTACTTTCTGTCAACAAGGAAGTATCTTCTTTCTCCCAGATGAAGTTGTGGGACACTTATAAAGTTGTGGTGAGCACTGCCTGGTGTGCCTATTTTAAATAACTTCTGTCACAAATCAATTAATTGCTGGGCTCATTTAAAAAGCGAATACCCTATAATATTTACTATCCAAAATTAATATCTCAGAAACTTTTGTTTGATTATAGATCTTTAATATAAAGTTCTGTGCTCCATTAAGAAGGGGTCTAGTGTAGCAATCTAGGGATCAAGTTGAATCCTTATTCTGTATTTGTTGTATTTCAGGTTTCTTCATCTGAAAAATGAAGGAATTCAACTAAATGGTCTCCAAGTTCCCTTTTAGCTCTGAAAATACTGGCAATATATTCAATAAAGAAAGACAGACTTGTAATTGCAAATGTCAAAGCTATTTCTAGCTATGTGACATCACAGCTTTCACTTATGGTATTGTGTTTAATTGAATAGGTCCAGACTTAGAAATCTGCTCGCAAAATCGTTGGTTTTGTAGAAATGTCTAACCCATGAAAGGAATCCTAGATGATTCTGCCTCAACAAAATAGGTCCAGAACTACTTTAATCTTTTTAGATGTCTTTAGGCTTGGCCAAGGAAGAGCAAATTTTAAATCTCAGATTCTGGGCAGACACCTAGAGAGAGTAGGGAAAATGCTTTGGCACCCCTGGAGGTACCATTCAATTTCCATTTGTTATCAGGAATTATAGGTGAGTAAGGAACATGGATTTCATTGAGTGAGAACTTTTTTCATTCTGTGTTATTCCTTTCTTTTTCTGATCTATATCTTTGGATGAGGATAGATATCCATTTTTCTTTTGTCCCAGGAAACTCTTCAGAAAATCAATAGTGAAGCTTGGGTGGCTGCGGTCACAGCTGTGGGTTGAAGGATTACTAACAAAGACACAAAAACACTATATAAGATGCAGAGTGCAAAGCTAGATGAGGGATAATTCTAATGAGTAATTCTTTTGCAGTTGCTTTTGTATGGGTTATTTCAAAACAACCTTGAAACACATTGCTTCACAGATGAGACAACTGAAGCCAGAAAGATCAAGTCACTTGCCTGAGCTTATGTAGAAACGATTACCTAGCTCTCAACCAGGTTTCAATAACACTGCTGTCCTGCCTCTTTAGACTTCAGAGCAAGGTTGTGGGCTAAACCAAAGTGACTAACTAAAATCAGAATGGCAAGGAGCAGAGCAAAGTTCATGTTCAAAATTGTAATCAGGCACCAGAAACCAGGTGATAAGCAGGAAGAGAAGGGACAGTGCAGTAAGGATACAGCAGCAGCAAAAGACAGTGATTTTAAGGCTGTTTGGACTAAGTCACTTTTTGCTTATTTATTTATTCCTGTTAGGTCTCAAACCAGTCATGCACAACAGATAGGTGAGTAAGGGCACCTTATTGGATAGTGAAAGGTGGCCGGTAAGGTAAATTGGTCACCATCTAGTCATCCCACAAGTGTTGGTTGATGGTGCCTACTATGGGTGATTCCAGGCTAGACAAAGAAGCAGGGCTTAATGCTTCGCCTCTATCTAAGAGAAGAATATTAAAGAAAGGACATTATAGGTTGTATTGGTGCTGTGCTTAAAAGCAATGTTATAGCCCTAGCTGGTTTTTCTCAGTGGATAGAGTGACAGCCTGCGGACTGAAAGGTCCTGGGTTCGATTTCCATCAAGGACACATGCCTGGGTTGTGGACTCAATCCCCAGTAGGAGACAGCCTATCAATGATTCTCTCTCAGCATTGATGTTTCTATCTCTCGGCAATGTTACATTTTGTGACAAAAAAAATGGCATGAAGAGGCATATAAGATCATGCTCAATGATAAGCTTAGGAAACATCCTCTTCAGAGCAGCTATATTTAAAAAAAACACACACATCTCTCTTCAACTCTATACTTACCTATCATTTATGGTTTATGTTTGTTACTACCAATGCATTTGAGTAGCTACCTTGGGTCAGCTAGTTACTCTTATTTCAACAATAAGTGCACGTGTGGCACATACCATGCTAGGCTCTAGGAGAAAACTATGGAGACAGGACCTTGCCCGCAGTGAGGGAGGAAGGCAGGTACATAAACCATTAAAGCTTCCACAGATAAATGCTACGTGACAGGGGCTGTGTGGTGTGTTCTCAGAAGAGGAAGGAGGAACAATGCCTGGCTGGGCACGGTGGAGATAAACTCTGTGTCTAAGATGCACAGCTTTTAAAGGACTGATGGTGAGTTTCAATGTAGATAAGGAGGGATTTCTTCCTCTGCCTTAGACTGGTCCTGATCCAGGGGTGGAAGGATAAGCTCTTCTATCTTGTTCTGTGGGGTCAGTGGTCACGGTTGTCTGACTGCTCTAGGGAGGCAGCCACGCTCCAGGAGTGGTATCAGGCCACCTCCTCCTCCAGCGATTCAATGTGGCTCGGTATTGACCATGTGGGAGTGTTGTTAATGGCTGATACGTGCGGGGCTGTCTATGTAGGTTAATGATTTGAGCAACTTACTATAGCTACATGGTGGGTAGATTCCTCTCATGTGAGAAAAATAATGTTTTATTTCTCTTTTCTACAAGTATTTAGAGTAACCAAGGAAATGAGGGTTGGACTTCCTAGGCGTCTGGCTGCTCTCACTCTCCTAGCCCATGTTCCTCCTCCACCCTTCCCCATGCGTCCTAGGATTCCTTTAAACATGTTCTCCCCAGACTGCGCTTTGTGCACCCAGCCTTACCGAAAAGTACCCTGCTGTGTCTCAACCATCTGGCTGCGTAGCCCTCCCCGTATCAGAAGCTCCCTACTCTGGAACCTAACCTTTATTAGTGATAAAGAGTTAGCTTGGTTCTGCCCTTCTCTCCTTCTTCTCTCCCTCCATAGAGTCATTTCTTTCCTAGAAATATATTTTGATTTTACATTGTCCTAGGGGCATGCCCCAGATGTAGGGAATTTTAAGCCATTATGAGGAACAGGAGAGGTTCTGGTTGCCTGGTGGTGCTGACATTTGGATTCTGGCCTGTTTGCCACCTTTCCCAATTTGGCAGGTGGCATTCTATATTTGTAGGTAAAATTGCAAAGGACTTTCTTCCCAGGGAGCTTCTGTCTATTATGTATTGCTATAAAACAACCCTCCCTCCCCCACCCCCCAAACTTAAGGCTTAAAATGTCAACTGTTTATGGCAGCTCAGTTTTTGTTTTATTTTGTTTATTTATTTATTTTTTTCACTGGTTGTTCTCTTGGTCTTCCCTCATATGGTCATATGGGTGGGCCACTCATATGCTACACTCAGCTATCAGGTCACTGGGTCTGGACTCAACTGAGATGGCAGAGCAGGCAGACCTCTCCCCTCAGGTGTTTATTCATGCCCTGAGAATGGAGCTCTCTGGGTTCTGATGCATGAAAGTGGACGCTGAAGGAGCCTTTGGAAGTCCTACAGTGTTATTCCTAGCACATTCTGTTGGTCAAGCAAGGTACACGGCCATACCAGTTTCCAGGTTTTACTCAATAGACTCTATATTTTGATATGAGGAGCTGCAGAGAATTATTGGGAATTTTTAACCCACTGCATAAAGTCAAGCTTTTGAACCCCATGGCCACTCAGCAGAATAACACTGAATTGAAACAAGAAAGCAATGGAAGCATGGAACAGATTGTTAAACCTCAGAGGGAAGGCAGGGGAGGATGGGAAGAGATCCAAAGAACTTGTATGCTTATCTGCATAACCCATAGACACAGACAATAAGGTGGTGAAGGCCTAGGATGGGGGGCAGGCTAGAAGAAGTCAATGGGGAAGAAAAGGGGGGCATAAGTAATTCTTGCAAGAATAAAGATTTTTAAAAAGAGAGACAAAAGCTATACTGAAGTTTACCATATACCCTCTCTGTAAAGAGTGTTCTTGAATGCTTCTAGATTATTTTGTCCTCTGATTGAGTTTCAAGTAAAGTCTTGAGGCCTCAGAATATTAAATCAGTACAAAGTTCCAGGCCACTTCTGGGATGAAGTTTTGTCTGTAAGTCCATAAGTAGAAAGCCATTATGGTTTGGAACTCATTGAGAAAAATGGTTGGGGCATTCTGATCTTAGGGGAAGAGGTCACAAGGGCTTCCCTTATATAGAGGTAACTTCAGCCTGTGATTCCCACCCCTTCTTCTTTCTTGTCTTCAGAGCTGGGTTAGCATTACTTAAGATTTGTGAATGTAACATAGAAGACTCCTCATTAAAAAGAACTACTGTGCAAAATCCTTCTTGCTGGGAGGCCATCTTTTTTTCACTAAAATTGATAGAAGAACATCATTTTAGCTTACAGGAATATGAAGTCACTATCTTACTAAATCTCAAAATACCAAGATTTAATAAAATAGATTCAATCAGTTTGCCCTACAAAATAGATTACCTTAAGGGTTTAAGAAAGGAGGTAGGTAAACTGGTAGATTTCTGCCTTGGTGTTAATTGAGTCTCTGATTTATGTAAAAATGATACATTAATTTTGCATGATTTTATGGTGAATTTTCATTATTTTTGATCATAAGAACCAATACTTTAATTAGTAACATTGTAAGTTATACAAAATATAGTATCTTTCATTGTTTTTATTAAAAATATATGATATAATAAGTTAGAAATTCAAGGCCAGCCTGACTACTAATAAATAAATAATAAGTAATAGATAATTAATAACTTCTAATAGATAAGTAATACTACTTTTAATCATCACAATTAGAAATTTATTTTAAATGCAGTTACTCCCAAGAAAGTGAATAATGAACAAATTACTTTAATTAAATTGTTTCCTTCTTAACAGATCCCTGGTATTGGGTAAGGGGAGAAGGTCTGAGCTATACCAGACATTTTGAAATGTGAGTATGTGAGAGACTTGTGTATAATGAGGATACCGAGTAACTATGGGAAGTGGAGAAGTGAGGGCAGAGATAGAAGCTGCAAGAAAAAGCAGCAGCAGAAGAGGAGATGTGAGCATTTCAATGATGAACTTAATTTTCTAGGGATTGCCCTGTGAAGCATAAATAAAAATTTAAGTTAGACACCCCATTTTTGGTATCCCTACAATATTGGAGTAGGTTGTATAAGAAATTACATAATAGGTTGTTATAAAAAGTAATTGAAAATTCCCTGACATAGATTCACCTGAGATTTGGCATGTCTTATGAGAAAATAAGAAAAATTATCCAGAAAATGCATTTGAAGGCTGAAAGTAGATGAGTATATATTCTCAAACACAAAAAGGTGAGGCAAAATATATCATACCCATTTTCTCTTCAACCATTTTCTTTTTAAAATTGAAATTGCTGCTATTATTGATACTTGTTACTGAGAATTGTATGAAAGGATTATTTTTCTGGCATGACAGACTTCTAAATACTTTGACGAGAAAATCCTCAGTGACAACATAAATATTTGTCATTAAATACTAGTACTTGTACTACATTTTAATTTAAAAACTATCCCAGTAATGAAAAACATTTTGTTTAATTTATAGCCCTGATGTTTAATATTCTACATTGCTTAATTTGAAGATAACAGTTTTGGAAATGTTAAGCAGATGTATTTCCTGAATATTATGTTGCCCTACAGTTACTCTATACATTGAAGCAAGGCCATTTATTATTTGAGGGTAAGGACAGATATCACTTAGACCATAATTTTATTGTCCTTCTTTGAGCCTCAAAACTGCCTTTTTCGAATCCCTCATTAGTAATAGTCTTACCATGGATTTGTTGAGAGACAAGAAGTTTCTCAACTCCAAAATTTTCCTTTATATACACAAGCAAAGTTGGCAGTCTAAATATAGAGTTCCACTGAAAGTTACAGAGTAATGAGGAACCAGGATGTAAAAGATAGCCTTGTCAGAGGAAGAAGACGTAGAGAACACTTCTGGAACTGGAGGGAAGATAGTGGGAGAGTAGGATAAATAAGTCGTAGTCTAGTTTCCTCTGCACAGTGCATCATCCATGTCCCTTTGCATATCGTAGGCGTAGAACTATGGTGGATATCTAGGGTCTTGTGTAAAGTGTCTATAAGGAAATTATATTAAAAGGTCAAGGATGAACTAACATTTCTCCTTGTATTGGTGGGACCTAATATAATAGTTTACGGGCAGATTTGCTTGGGGGCCAGAGACATCTGTACAGAAATCAAATATGGGTGAAAGTGACCGTAGGGATTTTCCCTACCATTCTGGCCCTGGCATGGCCTTATGTGGTAGCCATGGGGCATTTTAACAAATAGTCTCTCTCTTCACTATGCTTTCTGGCCACCTGTAGAGATTCCGTTTCCATGCCCCTCCCTCTCTTTAAATTTAGCATAGAATATATAAAACAAAAGAAATAAGCAGAAGTGACACTAAGTCACTGCAAGACAAAAGCTTTAAGGGCCAGGGACAGGTTTACAATATTCTCTTTCTGGGGTTGTGATGATATGGAAGCACGTGGGAAAAGGAATCCTTTATCAGCTTAGGTCCTTGTGGGACTCTGGTGAACAGCCCCCTCACTGCTCACCCACTGCTGACTGTGCTGGACATACAGTCTGAGTGAGAAACACAACTTGGCAGTTAATGGGCTACTGAGACTTCCCCTAAGTCAGATTCTCAATGCATCAGTCAGCACAGTCCTAGCATCTACACTAATAAAAGAGAAACATGGTAATTGGCGTACGACTGCTACCCTTTTCATTGGCTAATCAGTGAGTATATGCAAATTAACTGTCAGCCAAGATCCCCTAAGTCAGATTCTCATTGCATCAGTCAGCATAGTCCTAGCATCTATATATATAAAACCCTAATATGCAAATAGACCGAACAGCGGAACAACTGAACATACAAACAACCAAACAACTGAACAACTGGTCACTATGACATGCGCTGACCACCAGGGGGTGCTCGCAGAACATGGCGGGCGTCGGCAGCAGGTGGCAGAGCGCAGAACATGGCAGACGTGGGCCACGGTGGGATGGTGGAGCAGGTGAGCGGGGATGCTAGACCAAGGCAGGGCGCCGGTTGCTGTCACTAGGGCGAGCCTCTGGTGGTTACTGAAAATTCTTTGCTCCCACGCCCCGCGGTCCTGCCTGGCGCTTGCACCTGCTGCCAGTGCCAGAGCCACTGCTCGTGCCCGGTGCTGGCCCCGATTGCTCAGCGCTGTTAGCAGATGCAAGCAGTGGCTGCCAGTCCCAATCACCCCTCAGGGATTCTCCCCCTCCCCCTGCTCCTGAGGGGTGATTGAGGCAGCAGCCGCCTCTCACACCTGCTGATGGTGTTGACTCCGCTTGCACCTGCTGCTGGTGTCAGCCCCAATCATTCTGCGCCATCAGCAAGTGCAAGCAGGGCCGGCGCAGTCAGGACGTGGGAATGGTGGCTGCAGGAGTGGGACTGCTGACAGGGGACTGGGGGCCAAGGCGGGAGGGGCCGGGCGGGGGCACGGAGGATGGGCCAAGACCCATCCCTGTGCCCACTGCAGCCTCGTGGCCCACAGTTCCTTTCAAGGTGCACGAATTTGTGCACTGGGCCCCTAGTCCTATATAATAAAAGCCTAATATGCTAAGTGTCCTACCAGTCACTATGATGCACACTGACTACCAGGGGACAGACGCTCCGACCAGTAGGTCAGCTTGCTGCTGGGGTCTGTTCATCAGGACTGGGTGAGATGGGCTGGACACGCCCTGGTACCCTCCTGCGGTTTCTCCCCAGCCGGCCAACCTCCTGCAGTCCCTTCCTGGCCCTGATCATGCACCGGTGGGGTCCCTCGGCCTGGCCTGTGCCCTCTCGCAATCTAAGACCCCTTGGGGGATGTCAGAGAGCCAGTTTTGGCCCGATCTTCGCAGGCCAGGCTGAGGGACCCCACCAGTGCTCGAAACTGCACCAGGCCTCTAGTATATATATCTCAAGATATGTGTTCAGAAGGGGAACACACTAGGGAATAAGAATAGCTAATTTTCATCAAAATAACAAAGAGGGAAGTAATAGATAACTTACAGGGTAAGAGTCAATAAATCCTTATTGATAATGAGCAAGATTGATTGAAAAAAATGGAGCCACAGAATCCTTTGGAATAAAATATATTTGCTGCTGTTAAATTACTAAGTATTTAAAAGTTAAACACAAGAATGGATTCTTTTATTTTATGTTTATTGTTAAAGAATGATGACCTTTAATACCAAGTTGAAGCACATATATTTTAGAGAACTTGAAAGGTTTGGTATTTAATCTCATCTCTCATGCTCGGCAAATATTTCCATCAGCGTGCCACAACTCCCTCCTGCAGAAATCCATGTTATCAATGTGACTGTGGCACTCCGAATCACCAGGTCCAGGATCCTCCACACGCAGGGTCCTATGCTGTCACCTCCAGGTGATGGGAACAGGAGGAAAATAGGGAAACCTGTTTGCAATGTGAACTTGAGATAGAAGAACATTTAAAGCACCCTTGAGAGAAAAAAGTGTATACTGTTTGTAAAAACCTTTGGGTGGTGGTGGTGGCAGGGGGTGAGAGAGTTCCAATCTTCTTTTGCAAGCTTTTAAAAATACAGAACAATTTTTTGATTGGATTGTTTATCTTCCTTTTGTTAAGTTGTATGGGTTCACTGTAAATGTTGGAGATTAAACCATTATCGGAGATAACATTGGCAAATATGTTCTCCCATGCAGTGGGCTTTCTTGTTGTTTTGTTGTTGGTTTCTTTTGCTGTGCAGAAGCTTTTTCTTTTGATGTAGTCCCATGTGTTTATTTTCTCCTTATTTTCCATTGTCCTAGGAGCTGTATCAGTGAAGATATTGCTATGAAAAATGTCTGCTATTTTGCCGCCTATGGCTTCTTCTAATATTTTTATGGTTTCCCATCAAATAGACACTTTTTTGAAAGAGGACATTCAGAAAGCCAAGAGACATATGAAACATGCTCAAAGTCACTAATCATCCGAGAGATGCAAATCAAAACAAAAATGAGGTACCACCTCACACCTGTCAGAATGGCTATCATCAACAAATCAACAAACAACAAGTGCTGGAGAGGATGCGGAGAAAAAGGAACCCTCCTTCACTGCTGGTGGGAATGCAGACTGGTGCAGCCATTGTGGAAAACAGTATGGGTTTCCTCAAAAATTTGAAAATGGAACTGCCATTTGACTCAGTAATACCACTTCTAGGACTATATCCCAAGAAAACAGAAACACCTATCAGAAAGGATATATGCACCCCTATGTTCATAGCAGCACAATTCACCATAGCTAAGATTTGGAAACAGCCTAAATGCCCATCAGCAGATGAGTGGATTAGAAAACTGTGGTACATCTATGCAATGGAATACTACGCTGCGGTAAAAAAGAAGGAAC
>NW_005354291.1:6527661-6541202 GCF_000412655.1 Myotis brandtii | reverse complement strand
AACCGAAGGACTTGTATGCATGCATATATAAGCATAATCAATGGACGCAAGACACTGGGGGTAGGGAAGGTCAATGGGGAAAAAAAGGAGACATATGTACTACTGTTTGTAATACTTTAAACAATAAAATAAAACTTTAAAAAATACAGAACAAAACCCATTTCCCTCGAATAGCAATATATGCCAGCCTAAGGATTCTGTACTGAATGAACTTTTCAACAGCAAATTGGAATCTTTGTCTGAAAACTGGTAAAGCTTCTGATTCTTAATGAAAGTTCTAGCTTAATTTAAATTACAAAATTCATAGAATTCTAGAACTGGAAGGACTCTTAGAGGTGATTTAATATATATTATTTTATTTTGTAGTTGAGTAAGCTGAGACCTGAAAGAGTAAGTGGCTTGCTGGAGCCCATACTGGCAAAGCTGAGACTAAAACTCAGTCCCTCTCATTTCTGGGATACTGGTGACTACACCAGGATTCTGAATGCTGTTTCATTCAGCATCCATCATTTCATCAGACATGCTACTTTTAGCAATCCATATCTTTTGTTTCATAGCAATGGAGTCTGAGAACAGCTCATTTAGTCACCAGTTTAATTTATTCATTCACTCACTTCTAGTTAACATTCCTTTACTACTTTCTCTGGGCATTGTCTTTGATTCTCATTACCATTTTCAAATGAAGAAACCTTTATATAGTTTAAAATAATTATTAATTTATTCATTTCTTTGTGTTAAACACTTTAATTATGTTTTTTTCATTGACTTGCATATACTTGTGTTTGCAAAGTCTAGGCTAGGGTCAGGTGAATTCTGAGTATACTAGAAATATACTAATGTTTCTGCATTTATTTTCTTAACTGAAGCCCATATTTGTTTTTATAATAGAGAATTTGAATATGAATTTGCCATAGAAGTGGCCATAGTTTCTTTTCCCAGTCATTCTTAAGGACAAAATTTATAACCTGCTGAAATAAATAAGGTAATACATTCATTCCATGTATTACCCTATACTTATACTATTATAATTTATTCATTTATTTTCAAATTGCTGCAATGTATAAAAATTTCTTGGATTCTGCTTTCACACTGCCAATTGGTGAGAGTGCTGACTCTACTAAGTGGGCAATAGGCATAGGTTTATTAAATGTGTGAGAGTAACACCAAATGAAGGACACAGGTCTTCAGAAGCTCATAATTTAGTCATGAAAAAGATATAAAGAGATGTATCAACAATGGAAATGTTATGCTGTATATACTTTCTTATCCCTAGACTACAGAGATGAGCAGAACTAAGTCAGCACAGCTAAGGTACCAGTCTTTGAAGACTTGAATGTTAAGCCAGATTTTGAAGCAAATTTGATGGAGACATAGAGAAAGGGCAGGACAGGTGTTGAAGTGATTACTGTTCAAAGGAAACACCTAGGCTCAAATTTTTCCCTCTCTCTTTTGAGACCAACTGAATGACTCATTCTGTGCATATGCCCCTTCAGAATGTTCAGATCCGCATTCAAAAGCAATTCCTGAGAGCTCCTGTCCCAGGCTCCATGCAAGGCACCATGGCATGTTGTCAGTTCGTTCACTTAATAGTTCGTTCATCTAGGTAAGTTAGCAGTTTATTCTCAACCTTCTCTTCTATACTATTTATCCTACTCACCACTAGAATCTGATATATATGTAAATAGTATGTGTGTGGCTCCAGTCCCGAAGATATCAGTTAAACTGGCCTTGTTGCTCACATGGGGTCCTCAGAGCAGTAGCCCTGAGATCATCTCCTTAGAACAGTGGTTCTCAACCTTCTGGCCCTTTAAATACAGTTCCTCATGTTGTGACCCAACCCACCCTTGGCTTGATGAATCACAATCTACTGAATCATCCTAACCATTCTCCTAGGACAGGTGATTTGTATGCACAGAAAAGTTTGAGAGGCTGCTTCAATGATATACTAATCATTTGAAGGAGCTTTGAAAAGTACCCGTGAATAGCCTCTATTTGAACACAATGAAATCAGAATCTCTGGTGTTTGGGCATCTGTGATTTAAACAGAAGGTTCTAGTGTGAACACAGTGCCCTACTCTTTCCCAAATGTACCAAAAGATAAGAATCACTTACAGCCCTTGTTAACAAAATGGATTCCAGTCTAGGTTTAGAACCTCCCAAATGAGAAATTAATTTCCAGGGGAGACACCTACTCATCTGCATATTCAACAAGCATCTCAGATGCCATTTGTTAACCAGGAAATCTAGGAAACACTGCTAATCCTACGATGTCCCAGTCCTTTCAGCTGGTGACCCTGGGGGAACTAATTTTTGACTCAGTGTCCCTATATCCTTTTACCAGGAAACACTGTCCCTATATCCTTTTACCCTTTTGATGTGGACTCACAGAGCAGGGAGGGAAACATGGAAAGGAGAAAATATGGGATGAGATATAGGTTTAAAATGCCTGATAAGGTGAGAGCTGAGGTAGGGCTCAAATCAACCTGCATTCCTTTATCTTTATCAACACCCAGTGCTGCACCTGGATCAGTGAATGAGTCTCAACAATTCTAAACCTTTGTGAAAGGCTGTTCCTGAAAGGGAACATTTGAGAGAAGATAACCAAAGATTTTAGAAGAAGAGAGATAACAAAACAGATTAGTTAAAGAATCAGTCGTAGGATTCAATATGAAAGGAATGAGTGGGTATTCTTCAGGGTTCGGGGAAGGGGAAGCTATCCTTTGGACCCTTTTACTCTTATTTAATCCCCAGATTGAGGAATACTGGTTTCAAAAATGTGTAATCTCTTTATTGATAAATGTGATACAAATGGCAGCAACACATTTCCAATACTGGTGTGGATTACACTTATTGCATCTGTTCAATATATCTGCCATCGTGACATAGAATTTGTGTAATCTCTTTATTGATAAATGTGATACAAATGGCGGCAACACATTTCCAATACTGGTGTAGATTACACTTATTGCATCTGTTCAATAATACATCAGGTTGGTTTAATAGATTAATTCTTTGTAAAATTATGTTAGGTGTTATTCAAGACCTTGCATTGATTTATAGAATTGTTTGTACTTTTATCTGTTATATTTCACAGTAGGAAATCACCATGCATTTTACACATCTACATATAGAAATATGTGGAGTACGCTGCTGGGTGCTAAGGATAAAAAAATAAAATTAAAGGATGCAGCCCTGCCTCTGTGGGGGTGGGTCAGAACTTGGCCGCACGAAAAATAAACAACAGTGGAGCAAAGCACGCATTGAGGGCGAAATGGGAGGTTCAGACGGTAACACTGAAGAGATTGAGCTCTGTTTGCCTTTGGGAATTGTGCTTTGGGCTGTCCCTCTGAAAGGTGCCTATGTGAACGAGGAGACCGTTTTCTATTCCATCACCTATTCTCACTTATATCTTTAACAATGATTTGACTTCTCTGAACATTCCTTAGCTGAATGCAAATGCTTCCTGGATTTCCCCTGGTACTTTATAGACACAATCAATTATCTTATCAAGTGTGAGTACCTAGGAAAATTACAAGACCCTGAGATAATTAGTCTTTGTAAAATGCACCCAAACTGGACATTTGGCAGAACACTATTGTCCTGCCTTCTCATTCTAGCAAGGAGATGTGATTTCCCAACAAAGGCAGAGAAGTTGCGAAACAGCAGGACTTTGCCACAGTTAGTAATTAATGAGGTGCTAAAAGTGCCAGAGCAGAGGTTCCCAGATGCAGTGTGTGACTCAAAGGGATAAGAAGCACCCAGAATTTCAAACAAAAGTGTCAGTTAAATAAACGGAAAGTCAAGTGAGTCTAGTCTGGGGAATGAGAAGTGGTCTATTGACATCAGGAGCCATCCCACTGCTGTGTAATACAATATACGTATTAAGGATTACTCACTACATTTTGCAACTTGTGATAAGTTGGAATTTTCCTTCTCAGTCCTGAAGAAAGTGAGCAATAGTCTACTTTACACTCAACGAAGTCAAAATGAACTCTTAATGCACCATAGTGTTCAAATAAATAACCAATCTGTTACAGGTTCCCACCAGCATGACTTACTTCTGGCTCTTTAATTTATATTAATCAATCAAGTTAATTATTAATATTAGTAGGCAAGCAGAAGTACTTTACTAATCAGCTAATAGCTGGGACCTAAAGCCTAATGAGAGCTTTCTTTATTGGGAGGGGCATTATTGAAAGAGAATGACATAAGGGACCATTTTGGACCATGAGCGCTGTCTAAAATGGAATGTGTTTTTCTGAGTAGAATTCTTGCATACATTCGGATGAGTGTTAAGATATTGTCAAATAAGATTTATGGTTTCTTCTTCCATATTACTTCCAAGTTTCTATATATACAGTATTTAAATTTTGAGGTGGTAGGTGCTGAAATAACACTGTAATAGTGTCTACCTAACATGGACTAGCAAGAGTTCACTAACAGAGTTCACTAAAATATATATCTACATCCATAACTACATTTATGTATATATACACTTATAAAGTATAGATATACACACATACACTATATATAAACTTTATATATATATATACATATATATGTATATGTATATATATATATACACACACACACACTTTATATACATTCCCTGGTAGAATGGGAAAGAACAAAAAAAGACCTGATGCGATTTGATTATCTTAGTATGTGTATTATTCCTATGAAGGATCATAAATACTCCTATTATTATTGATGTATGGTACTTAATGCTCCAGTGACCTTGAGAAAATTCTTATGTTGAATAAGTCTACCTGAGTTTGAGAATGCAAAACATGTGGAAGAAATCTCTTTAATATAGTCAAATGTTAAGATTTTAGGAGAATGAAGCAAGTCCCTAATTTTCCTTTTTGCAATATGGAACTAATACATGCATATCTTGCCATAAAGGAGCATATCACATGAATATATGTTCATATATGTGAAAAGCTGAAACTGATTTGGTTAGTGAACTTTAAGTTGTAGAAATAAAGGCTTCGTGATAGGTTTATTTTATTTGATAGTACTTATCAAATGCTAACTCATTAAAAAACAGCACCTATGAATTTGGAATTTTAGTACTCGAATTCACAAAGCCAATTTTTAAGGACTTGACTTTAGAGATATAATATCCATAGGTGAATGAGTTAGAGATGTAACTTTGTAGTTTACTCAACAGAAACATTTCAGCTCTGTTCACTAAGGAAGTTAAGACAGACTGAATTGATTTTGCTTCTTCTTCTTCTTCTTTTTTTTTTTTTAAGAAAACTTGGAGGTTTTGTGGGGGATGGGGAGTATTGTAGCAAGTACTTTCCATGTTTCAAAATGTGTATTAAAAAAGAATTCACTGACTCAAGTTTTTTCCACCAACATACTCTAGAGGGAGTCAAATCTAAGAAAGTTATGTTTAATGCATTTCAACTGCTATTAGTTCTTTTTTAGAGATTCCTTTCCTTGGTGACAATGTTGTTTTGACCCTCTCAATAAGGGCCCAGTGCAGGATTTGGTTAGAACCTGCAGCTAATGAGGCCAAGGTAGAGACTGAATCTCTATGTGAACCAATTAAGATCTTTCAGAGAAAATATCCCTCTCTCTTGGTCACAGATTACTCGGGCTTGCCTGTGAACCAATGCATATTTTGGCATGAATAGGGAGAGAGTGAGAGGTAATGTGTGGAGTGATAGAGTATTTATGGACCAGGGGAAATCCTTCCTCTGATACTGGAATAATAAACTTTGAGACAGGTCTCAATGCTGCCATTAATTAGCTTTATGAAGTTGGAAATGTCATGTATCCTCTTTAAAATTCAGTTTTTTCAATTCTGCTAAAATAGAGGGTTGAGCTAGAAGGTCCCAGAACTAAATTTCATGATATTAGTTCAATAGAAGATAGTTTATGGTTTGTATAAAAGTGTGTCTTGAAAATCTGAATATGAGCCACTAGCTCCTAGAAAACCATGGAAGTGTAGCATTTTAGTTTCTAATATACTTGTGCCATCACTAAACATACACAACTGGACTACATGTCTTCCCCCAGAAACTGCCCGGGCTTTCCCACATTTGCTCCTCTTATTGAACTATTTCTTTCACTTGCAATTTCTTCTGCTTCTATCAACAATTACAGAAATCCTAAGTTTTTTCAAGGCCTGACTCAGCGGGTGTGTGCTCCATGGAAAACTACCTCTTCTCTCCCAACACTGTGGAAATGATTTCTCCTGCCTCTGAACTTTCCTGGCATTTTGCTAATTTTTTGGGGGGGGTAGTGGGGGAATGAGGGGGAACATTATTTTCTGCCTTGCATTAGAGTTCTTTTCTGGTCATGTCTTACCTATTCAACAGTTTTCAAGCTCCTTGAGCATGGGGATCAAGTGATGTAAACTTTACATTCTTTATTTTAAGCAAACTGGTTTCCTCATAGGCAATGTGCTCCACAAAAATTGCTGACAGATGAATAAAAGAAAACGATTGAAAAATAACCTAGTTTTTTAAAAACGTATTTAAGGAGGCATGGAGTCTATTTTAGTATCCCCCATTGCAGATCTTCAGGCTTCATGTTGAATGCTGAGACAGCTTCTGTGTTTGTGGGGATTTAGTTTCAGGAAGTTTTTTTCACTTTAAGAATCAAGGCAGGAAAAATATTTTATATTTCTTTTCCTTTTGTACTTTGCACATTTATTTCTAAGAAACCATACAACTTCAGTTGTGTTCTCTGGCAAATATAAATTGGTATCTACTCAAAACAGATTTTGAGTGGATGTTTTTCAAGATTTGTATAACGTTTTCAACACAGTTAGTCTCTTGAAGATGTAGCCGTTGGAGGCGAGGAGTAGCCAGAATTTTTCTCATCAGATACCAATTTATTTCCATATCACAACAAGAGCAAATCTCCAGAGAGGGCTGAACCTGGAGTTAAAAATTCTCACATTTTGTACAGGTGTGTATGAGGAATTTGCTTCACAGTTTCTTAGTTTTTGTTGTAACTTTGATTTCTGTTATTATGCCTTCTTCTAATCTTCCTACCTTCATTTCTACATTTTATTTCTTACAGCCCACAGTTAAAACAGGGTAGGTGCCCAGTACACATTTTATTATTTTATTTGCTTTGATTTTTACTGCTTCCTTTCCTTAACCAGGGCATGGAATTTTATCTAGGGAAAAGAGTGCCATACATGGAATTTATTTATTTCATTGTTTTTTTTTTATAGTTACTTACCCTTTCGGTGGCCCTTTTTCATCCTGTATTTTAACTTTTCTGTATTTCTTTCTTCAAGGGGCTGCCATTTCATTCCTTTTGGGTATCTGCTTACACTCCATTGGTAATTGCAAAGGCATAATCCCTAATAATACAATCTCAAGGCGTGAGGTTGAGATTTTTTGGACTGGAGGACTTTGTGCATCATCATGTCCTTCACTTTATCATGCCACGAAAATAAGCAGCTCTACCAGTGGATACGGGCAGTTTCAGCCAATGTCTCTCTTCCACTGAAGTGTAGCCTCCTCACGTCTCAGCTCAGTTCAGAGTGAAGGCAAAGCTTTAGATAGGCTGTTTAATTTTTCTGTCCCCCTACTCTTTTGTGCCTCCTCTGGACTGCTGTGATGACTAGAGGGAGAAGACTTTATTCTTCCCACCTAAAAATATACCTGAAATTATAATCTTTAAAAAGTATATATATTTTTATTTCAGAGAGGAAGGGAAAAGGGAAGAGAAAGAGAGAGAGAGAGATGATGAGAGAGAGAGAATCATTGATTGGTCGCCTCCTGCATACCCCACACTGCCCTGACTGGGAATCGAACCATGACCTCCTGGTTCATAGGCTGAGCCACGCCAGCTGGGCCTGCAATTTTAGTCTTAATGGTGACAGAGCAGAGTAGGGTCATAGACCAATCACAGCGTCAGAAAGTGTCAAAAGGCTGATGTTAAAAGCCAGATAGAAATATGGTGTTAGAGAGAGATAAATGTCATTGGCAAGGATAAGCTCCGGTAGGAGTTCATGGTGGCCTGGTAATTTAGCTCTGTCTATTGGATTTGTGTTCTGTTCAAGGGCTGTTTTTGGAGTTCCATTAATCTGAGCAGTGTGGAGTGTGCAATATCTAACAGAAACATAGATTGCAAAGGCTTTGCAATAATTTATTTTCCAGGTTAATTTCTCAGGTCTTCATAGTAGAATAAAGATGTTTTCATATAGAATCAAACTACTGATGTGACAGAAAACAAAATACATTTTTATCCCTTACAATAAAACTCTGAACAGAATTTCATAGTAGAGATAATGAGCGTTATCTATTATTTTGAGCCTTTATTTCTGTATCTTCTTTAGTAATTTTTTTCACAGTTTGAGATGCATCTTTAAATTATAGAGGGAACTTTTGAGCGTTAAAACCATTGTGACTACAAAGAAGCAGCTGGTTTACAATGCGCCCTTACAATATGGTTGGTATCATTCTTTTCTCTTGGTTTCAGAGACAACTTCAGTTTCAGGCTGGCTCTTTGTGCTATTGATAACGACGTAAGTGGTGGTAAAGTGTAACATATGGCAATATTAATAAAGAGGACATACATTTTATGAGGTTACCATAGAATTGACCAACTTTCAGTATTTCAGGATCTTCCTTCCTTCCTTCCCTCCTTCCCTTCCTTCCTTCCTTCCTTCCTTCCCTTCCTTCCTTCCTTCCTTCCTTCCTTCCTTCCTTATTGTTGTTTCTTGTTCTTTTAATGGCTGGGAAGTGTGGGTTGACTGATAAATTGATGTGATTATGTTTACAGAGCTCAAATCTTTTTTGAAATTCCTAAAATAATAACTGATAATGCCAATGCTTAAATATCTTGGAATAAAGACACTAATGCCATAAATTTTCAGAATCTAGAGCTGAACACATCATAGCTATTGTGTTTCTTTACCAAGACATATAAGGCTAGTGACAAGATCATTCCTTGGGAGCCTGAACAGTGATTGAGCATTAACCCATGAACCATGAAGTCACAGTTTGATTCCCAGTCAGGGCACATGTCCAGGTTGCAGGTTACTCACCAGTAGGGGGCATGCAGGAGGCAGCCAATCAATGATTCTCATTCTCTTCCTTCCTCTCTGAAATCAATAATATATAATCATTTTTGGGGGGGGGGGGGGGGAATGTTAGTGCCAGAAGAGTAGTTTCCATAGTAACCTGTGGCTACTTATAGCCATGAGGTGGTTTCTAGCAGGCGTTTTTTTTTTTGTTTGTTTGTTAATCCTTATCCGAGGATATTTTTCCATTCATTTTTAGGGAGAGTGGAAGAGAGAGGGAAAGACAGAGAGAAACATTGATATGAGAGAAACACATTGATTGGTTGCCTCCTGCACAAGCCCTGACCAGGGCCTGGGCTGGGGAGTAGCAACAAAGGTACATGCCCTTAACTGGAATCCAACACAGGATCCTTTGGTCCACAGGCCGATGCTCTATCCACTGAGCCAAACCAACTAGGGCTCTGGTAGGCTTTACTGCTTTTATCTTTTTTTTTTAAATATGTTTTATTGATATTTTACAGAGAGGAAGGGAGAGGGATAGAGAGTTAGAAACATCGATGGGAGAGAAACATCGATCAGCTGCCTCCTGTACACCTCCCACTGGGGATGTGCCTGCAACCAAGGTACATGCCCTTGACCGGAATCGAACCCGGGACCCTTCAGTTCGCAGGCCGACGCTCCATCCACTGAGCCAAACCGGTCAGGGCTATCTTTTATTCTTTATATTTTGTATGTTTCTGTGTACAGTTCATATCAAGGATATAAATAAAGGAAGAGAAAAATTAATGCAAACATCTGTCCTCTTAACTGCACGATTTCCTAACGATTAATGGTAGACTTTGAAGGCACATGCACATTTCTATAGTCCAATAATTCTCTTAAACACTTAGATATGACTTTGGAAAACCCACCAAAGGTCCTTGAATTAGAGAGGAAAAAAAGATTAGGTTTTACTTACAACAATGCAGAAAAATACAAAGAAGATTTGGAGAGAAAATAGCTATGTTGGGGCAGAGCACAGAAATGAAGAACTTATCTTAATCATAACTCTTAAAAATCTTATCTGAATCATTACAAGTGATTTCTCTTGTTGCCTTTATACCTCTGTTTAGTTTTGTGCCAAGATTTTTAAAAATATTTTAAAAAAGAAAAGTAAATCTCTAAACAGAGCTTAAAGATTCACATTCTTCTTCCACTTTTCATCTGCCCAACCCACTAAAACAATCTCAATGCCACTGTAGTTTCCATGATTTAGAAAAATGATACTTTTTTTCCCATTCTAGAAAACAATGAAATAGAGTCATAGTTTTACTACTATGGATAACTCAGATGCCATTAAAAATAATTTAATGAAGCATTTAGATTCAAACTTCCAAATTGCTCAACTCTGACCATCAGATTTCATGCACAAACTCTAAGAACATTTATATATTAATGCATGCATTTTTGGGATCTTTTTTTCTATTTATAGCTGCAAATGTGTTGCATTAAATGAAGGTAATATCTTAGTTTGTGCACTGCAAGGTCTCAGCATTGTTGAGTAGTATTTTGCCCAAAATATTGGGATATTAATCTGTTTGATTGCTTTAGTACTATGTATCCTTTTCTCCTAACAGAGTAGTTAACCATTTAACATCATTTAAATGTTTTATATTTCTTTTTTAATATTTTGTTGTATGCTTTCTGATTGTTGTGCTTCTTTGGAGTCTCTTTTTATTTCTTTTATGAACAATATTTTTGTTTTTACTTGTCGAGGAATTTGGAAAGTAAGCATTTCATTTTTAATTCGACTAGTAGTTTACTAGTCAAATTAAAATAATTTTAAAATAATTTCATTTCATTATTTACCTTATTATTGAAGGTAAACTACCTATTAATAACTTTTATTTGTTTAGATATCCATTTTTATTTCTACAATTGGTGTGTTTACATAATTTAATATACCCATGGTGGACTAAACATTCATGCACCTTTACACATTCACTTGGCCCCAGCTGCTTCGTGGGATCTTGGCCACTTGCTCAGTGGAGATCTCTGGCCATCACACTGTGGAGTTATCTCATCCCCAAATATCACTTGCTGTCTCAGGTTCCCCTGGCAGGAACTTGGGCTTTATTTCACCTGATAAAGGGAGATCTGCAGCAGCATCTAATCCAGGCTCAACTCAACTAAGTGCATGACAATGCTGTCTCTTCCTGCTGGTTCTGCATTCAGCTGAGCAGTGTACAATGGGCATGAGATCCGTGTTTCTCCAAGACCCAAGCGAGGCCACAAACCAGAAATTTGTTGGGGCCACAATTCTCACCATATGTGGTTTTCTCCGTATTTCCTTGGTGTTAAGAAGGAAGTAGGTGGGTTTGTTACACTGACACATTTTGGAGGCTTTCTGATTAGCAGACCTTTGGTCCTGTCCAAAACGTCCACAGAGACATTTGGTTCACGCCAAAAGGTCCTTGTTACCTGACCCTGTCCAAGCCACCCACGGAGATATTTGGTCAACATTGACCCATCTACCTCACCCCATGTGCCATTACCAGCTAGGCTACTGAGGCAAGAAGAGTTATTATTAGCAATACAATCACAACACAGTATTTGACCAATAAAACATGATAGTATTTTTTAGATATTACACCTGTAAACTGAAAGTATAAATAAACATTATGGACTATTTGACTGCAGGGAGGTTTTCTTAAGTGTAGATTTGACATTTGGTAGATTTTGACATTTGGTAGATTTCTTAGTTGCAGCTTGTCTATGGCCCAATATGTCCATGTAATAATTCTCCTGTGTGCAATGACAGAGGTGGCTGGCATAAGGGTGAATTCCAACAATAAATAAAGCAGACTAACGCTGTTGGATGGCTGTAGGATGGATTTTCAACACCTATATTTTCTCTATCCTGGCCATGCTCTCTGAAACTTTCCTTGGATTACTTTCTGTAATTTTTTAGAAGAGGCAACTTATGATGGCAGCGAATTCACAAGAAGGCGAGAGTGATATAGCGGCTCCTTTACACAGGCAGAAAAGAGTGCAAGTCCAACTGCTAGATGCACCACTGGGGAATGGGGATTCTAATGGTTATAGGAAAACCAGTTACTATTGTTATTGTTTTAATCCAGGCTAGTTTTTATATTTCTAATACTTTACAATTTAATAAAAATGAATGACAAGAATGAGCCTAACCACTTATAATTTTGCTTCACTTTCAACTTTGCAAAAGCATAGTCACATATATACATAATATATATGTATATGTATAAAACATTTATAAAATGTCTTTTATTCTGATAGGTCAAATCACTTAATAAATATGGCAAGTTAAACCAACTACCAACCTAAATATTTTTGTTGGCGTGGCAATGTGTGTTTGCTTCTGTGATGGTCTGTTTCCAAAGATAACTGCCCACTTTAGCTTCCTTTAGGGCAGGGATTTTGTTTTGTTCATCATTTTGTATTCTGTGCTTAGTAAAATGCTTTAAATATAGTAGGTGATCAATCACTTTTGCTGCATAAATAGCAGAGCGTGAAAAATTATAAACTAAAAGGAAAATTACAGTTTAAAATGTAAATTCTAGGGAAAAGAATTTCCATTGACAGAAATAAGAGACCTGCTTACCCAGGGCCCTGTTATGCAGTTCCGAAAAAACCCAAACCGTGAATTCCAGTGTGTAGTTATTGAAATAAACAATTCCTCTTTTTTTTGGGACACCAAGTAGAATAAGCATGTAAATCTGATTTTGGCCAATTTGGTGTGGCCAGAAAGAAAGCTCGATTCATAACATAGATTAGTTCGGGTGGGTTCATTATTTCCCATCATCTCTGAAACCTCTCAGTACTTTTGTGCCCATTGAATTCCCCTCCCCTTTTTTTAAAAATTTTTTTAGCAATATTGCTGTTGCTTTTGAGTAGGAGGACTCTTGTTAGACCACAAACTTCCAGACTCAATTTTTGTATATCCTGATGAAAATTCTCAAATTTCCCTACTGAATGTAAACATCTGTGTGATGTGTTTAAACTGAAACTTACTCAGTGTTGCCAAGGATTTGCTAAAGTGAAGAGAGGGATGCCTTTGTATTGATTGAGTTGTCTGGGACATTAAAGTGATAAAACAGAATAATCTAAGCTTTGGATATACTAGCATGGCTGTCTCAGGTCATGCGTGCACAGTCACCTCCGCCACTTCTGTTTCCATCCATGATGGACTTCTCTGGAATTTCCTGACAGTTTTATCTCTTTGTGTGACATTCAACCTAAGTCTCCTTTTTAAAATATATATTTTTATTGATTTCAGAGAGCAAGAGAGAGAGAAATAGCAATTATGAGAGAGAATCATTAATCAGCTGCCTCCTGCATGCCCCCTACTGGGGATCGAGTTCGCAACCCCAGGCATGTGCCCTGACTGGGAATCAAATTGTGACCTCCTGGTTCATAGGTCTATGCTCAGTCACTGAGCCACAGTGGCCAGGATTAAGTCTCATTTTGTTTCTTCTCTTATACTTACACTAGTGGTCCAGTGCACGAATTCATGCACATTGAAAGGAAA
>NW_005354291.1:6514513-6527120 GCF_000412655.1 Myotis brandtii | reverse complement strand
CTGGGCTGAAGAAACTCCAAGGAGGCTAGTCGCTATGGAGAAGAAGTGGGTGTTGCTACGTGACATCATTACCCAGTGCCCACAGCGACTGTTTCTGGGCTGGGCTGTCGGCCGCATTTTGTGCCATGGCAGCATTGGCTGCGATTTGGTGGGGTGTTGTTCTGGGTGGTGGCAGGGCCTGTGTTCCACTTGGGGGAAACTGAGTGATGCTTTATGGGCACCAGGTCTGAGGCGCCATTTCTCTGTCAATGACCAGTATGCGTCATGGCAGCTCCTGCATTGAACGTCTGCCCCCTAATGGTCAGTGTGCATCATAGTGACTGGTTGGAGGGCCACTTAGCATATTAGCCTTTTATATATATAGATATTAGGATCCTTCATCCTCTCTGCCTGCATCTTTCTCAAACTATATTTTAGGATGACTCCTCTAATCTGAATATAATGCCAAAATTAAAAAATGAATTAAAGAATTCCAAGGTTGCTCTATATAGAATACCATGTTTATAATATTTCATATTTCTTACTGTTTTAATTAAAGGCTTTCAGTACTGACCGAGACAAATAAATTAAATATTATAGATGTGATAACTGAAAAAAACTATGCAAATATAATTCAATTATAAATTATAACCATTTGAGATTTGCAAATGTGCTGAACATCCTGAGGCTATAAATAAAAATTAAGTGCAGATTGGAGCAGAGATCAAGATAACTGAGGTGAAACTCAAAGTCAACAGGGAATAGGATATTTATTCTATCATTTAAGATAGAGATAATGTACTCAATGTATCTATTGGTATCCATGTGTTTATTTTTAATAGGTATGAATAGGCTCCTTAAGTAAAGTTATATAAAGTCAATATTTTTGATGTCTAAAACGTAATAGATAAACAATCATACAAAGTATATACAGTATTTTTCCCATCCTTTAATTATCCCAAGTCTGTGGTAAAGTACCACTTCTTACTTGGAGGTAATTAACAGAGGTGAGTCTCTCTGAAGATAGTTTTTTTTTTTTTTTACAAGTATGTTATTTTAAATTAATTTTATCTTACTTGAGATTTTATACTCTTTGCAAACTAAAAAGTTATTTTGTCGCAGTTTCATAGATGCTGGCAGAAGACACAAGACTCTTGCCTCAGGGCAAAAATGATCAAATTAACAGCAATAGCAACAGCCAGAGGATCAGCATTTTCTTGCACTGTTTCCCCTCACCCCAGTTCCCATGAGACAGTGCAATGAGAAGGTAATGCCTGTCCATGCAGAGGCTTGGTATTAAAGGAGAGGGGTCTGAGATGAGGGAATCTGAATCTTTTACAATAGATAGTAGCCATAAACATACTTTTTATTATACAAGACAGTAGGCAAGCCTGCCCTTTGCTTTGGTGGGAAATGCTGTCTCTATTTTCCAAGGCTCTGTTTTATAAACATGCTTGAAAAGATAGCCTGGAAAAATCACAGGAAGTGCCCCTGCTCACAAGATGTGGAAAAATGCGAGACCCAGGGAGAATTGTGTCCCCAAACAAAATTTGATAGAAACGTGCCTCGCTTCTCCATATGATAAAGTCAAATTATTGAGTGGTCTGAGAAGCCTATTATTTTTATTCTGCCTGAGCTGTGGTGCTACGGTGGCCTCATAAGGTCCACAACATCTTTGGAGGGTTTGACATTTATGTCATCTCTACTGGATAGCTGTAGTGGTAAGTATCCAGCCTAATTCTCCTTTAAGCTGACCAATCTACTTACCATTCAACACCTACAAAACAACAACAAGGTCCTGGCGGCGTTACTTCATTTGTTCATAGGCAGGATAGCAGTATCATAAACATTTTGCTAAATGCCACCCTCTCTGACTGCTGACCTGCTCATGACCTCTTTAACTCCAGACTTGTTGCCTTATTTGCTGTCTATGTCTACATTTGTTTCTTGGATCTTCCGTTTAATGATATTCCTCTGCTAGTGGCCAGTAATCTATGTGATAATAGTAGTGTGCATTCTTTGGTTTACATCTGCTGTTTAGTGCTCCACAAAACAAATCTGATCCTGTTAGGCCTCCTGGATTTTATCTCATGCTTCAGAACTAGCCCACTTTTCACCAGCTTTCTTGAAAAGAAGCCAGACTACCCAAAGCATGAATACCCTCTGTAAGAGTCCCCCCAGATGGCCATCAAGCTTTTACTTGATTTGTGTCTTCTAGGTTGACAGTGCATTCAAAAGAATCAAATAGCAATATAAACTTGGGTGGCATATATATAATTTATTTCAGAGAGAAAGGGAGAGGGAGAGAGAGATAGAAACATCAACTATGAGAGAGAATCATTGACTGACTGCCTCCTGCACACCCCACATTGGGGATGGAGCCCGCAACCCAGGCAAATGTCCTGACCGGGAATTGAACCATGACCTCCTGGTTCATAGGTTGACACTCAACCACTGAACCATGACAGCCTGGCTGAGAGGTATATTTTGAAAACCATTACAATAAAGATCTAGACCTTGTTTTAAAACCTATTTGCATAAGGATCAGATATATATGCATCAAAAAAAGGAAGAGAATACATAATTTTCCCAAGACTTGTAGAGTTGCCCAATGCTGAGTGCTTCAAATATGATCTGGGACCTAGGAAGTAGGGTGTATGCCAGGGCTTCTGATTGAGATGGATATTTTGTAAGAAAAGATCACAGATATTTGAAAATATATAACCTTGAAATAATAAATATAATTTTACTACCTTATACAAAGTTTTGTGATGTTTAAGCCTAGGGAAATGAAGGTCAATATTAATATCAGTATTAAATCTTATCAATCTATAGATCTTTGTTCTATCTTACCTTATGGTCTTGATCTAAAATATTCGTTATTTTAATTTTTTGATATTTTTATTTTTTCATATTATTTTAATTTGTGAATTAAAGCAATATATGAACAAATATAAAATCTTTATAGATTTTGTTCCTCTTTATTTAATTCACCTGAACTAGAATAATTTGAATTAAAACACGGCATTTGCACCTGGCCGGCACGGCTCAGTGGTTGAGCATTGACCTATGAACCAGGAGGTCAGGGTTCGATTCCTGGTCACAGCACATGCCTAGGTTGCAGGCTCGATCGAACCCTAGTGTGGGGCCATGCAGGAGGAAGCTAATCAATGATTCTCTCTCATCATTGATGTTTCTATCTTTCTCTTGCTCTCCCTCTCTGAAATCAATAAAAAATATATTTATAAAACCCCAAAACATGGCCTTCGCTATATGTGCTGTAGACTCTACCTTCTATTACTTTCTCATCAGAGTGCAAGGAGGGTTTATTGTACTTAGAAATACTACCTCAGTGTTTGGCAACAAAGGAAACCCTGTGGATTGTTTGGAGGTCAGGAATTCAGGGAACTATAGAATATATTAAATCTTTAAAGAAATTAAAAACATTTTTCTGAAAGAAGGAGAAAACTGAGCGCCAAGGGGGTAAAAGCATCTATCAATGCCATACCATTAGTTAATGTCAAAGCCTGGATCTCCCTATGTCAAATTCAACATTTTCCCCACTATAACCTCCTGTGATTATTTTAGCTTGATATTGAAATCACAATTGAAGAATTAAAAAGTGAAAAGCCAATGCCACTTAACAAAAGACAGGATAATATTCTTAGGGAATGTAGAATTAATGCACACTGAATTACTTGGGGGAAAATTGAACTCATAATCAGTATAGAGAGACAGGTCATCAGGTTCAAAGGTGAATCAGAGATCTAAAATACAGGGTATTTTGTAAATAATAGCATTTGAAGTTATACAAATCAGATAAAGATAATCAAATCTCATACCACAGCACATAAATCGATTGCTCCAGAGATCCAGTGCCTCCTTCTCTCTCTCCCTCTCTCTCCCTTATGAAGTAATTTGTTGGCCCTTAAAACTGTTTTCACGATTTATTCAAAGTGTTGCTGCCAGAGTCCCATCCCATTTGGCAGAAGGAAGGGAACAAAGCGCCCAAGAGCTCCATTGCTTTCTACAAAGGATTTGACTCCCACTGTCTCTTTATTTCTTGGCTTTGGGCAATGACAGATTGCAGAATCAGATGTTGCACAGAAGTCTTGATAACAACCTAGAAAGATGACCATTGCTTGCTTGCTCTGTTGGGTTTCTTTTTTTTTTTCACTGGAAAGGGAAGTTTACTATGTATGCTTCCAGGCCTGAAAGAAAGATTGCTTATCTCCATTTTCACAGGTATCTAATTCTTTCTGGTGGCAGGGCAACTGACCCTCCAGAAGACCAGGCTGCTATTTCTGTAGATCTACGAACTATATCACAGGATGATAGTGCATTTTATTTACCCTGAGAATTCACTTGGCAACTCTTTGGTGCTTAAACCCAACGTGAAAATAAAAATCACTTTATGACAGCCTTGTAAAGAATTGTCTACATATGTAAGAAATGAAGCTCAGGGGAGTGTGCCCTCTGTAGCACAGCTCAGCTGCTTACTTATCAACAGGGCCATCCTAAGCAAGTCAGTCCTTGTTTCACTGTCCTCACCTATAAAATGCTTCAGAGCAATGTGTGAGAATCAGGTGGAAAGATGTGTGAAGGCTTTTCTAAAAACTGTATAAGTCTATGCAGATGGAAGATACCACTGTTCCTATGTGAAGATTGTGAGAGGAATAGAGAAAAGTGTTTCCATAGACAGCCAGGCTGATGAAAAATGTCAACTTAAATTTGTCTTCAAAGGTTTGTGTATTTAATGGTCTCAGCTCTACTATTGTGATTTGCATTTGTGATAAAGAGTCCTATTGTCTTCTCATCCTAGCTGTGGCAAGGGTGGGGTTGCGGTAAGTATGCAGATGGTGATGTTTACTAAAGCAGAATTTCCATTGTTAAGAGAGGTATCCAAGAAGAAGGCATTTTTCAAACCATAGTCCTGTGTAATATCATTAACTTGAAATTCTGTGGAATGCCTTGAAATGAAAGTGAGATACTAAGATAGGGTTCATGAGGCCTGGGTTTGAGTATTGCCTCTGATTAGCCCTGAATAACAAGGGTGATGATATGGATAATGTCGGTGATGATGAAGATGATAACATTAATAACAACAACTTTTATTGAGTAGTTACTCTGGGTCAGGCACTATGCTGAGTGTATTATAGACATTAAATATTTAATCATCTTAACTATTCTATCAGATAGGTATTATAATTACCCCCATTTACAGATGAGGTGACTAAGAATCAGACCTAGAAACCATCATTGTTAAAAGCCAACTTTTAGTCTTGACAGTCTCATTCTAAAGCCCATGAACTTACTGAATATTCTATATTCTTAATGTTTCTGGGTCTTATTTCATCTGCAAAATGCAAGGATTAGGGGTAGTTTCTCAGGAAATTTCTTCAAACATTTTGTAGGTATGATTTATTTTTAAAATTTTAATGCAGAATACAGAATTCCTAAAGCATGTTTTGGTATGATACACCTCTGGAACAAAAGAGGAAATGATATCATTTAATTTTAATATTATAAAAAATTTAAATTACCAATATAACTGGGAGGACAGTAATCTTTACTGACTGTCCAGTTTCTCATCTTTCACTCACTTATTAAGCATTCTTATTCTTACTAACTACCTTGTATATCCTATGCCTCTTTCTCTCATATAAATAAACCAAAGTTTCTTAGCATTTCCATTATCAACCCTATATTTATGACTTCAGTATTTCTATTTTACACAAAATTTACATCCACTTTTCCAAGTATCTGAATGTGATTTTTTTTAAAAAAGACTTTATCACCTTGGCCAGTTTTCTCATTGGTTAGAGCATTGGCCCTCAGACCAAAAGGTTGTGGATTCTATTCCAGTCAAGGGCATGAACCTCTGTTGCAGGCTCAATCCCCAGTCCCCAAGTCAGGGTGCATGTGGGAGGCAACCCATTGATGTATCTCTCTCACATGGAAGTTTCTTTCTTCCCATCTCTCCCTCCCCACCACTCTCTCCAAACAACAAACAAACAAACAAAAAAATATTTTATCATCTTGCCAGTTCTCCTTGTTCCTCACTTCTTTGGCTCCTGATTTCTTTAAACATTTCAAGTAATTTTTTCCCCTATATCCCATTTCTATTCCTGACCCAGCAACAATATGAAATCTTGGGCATCCTCTGGGAACATCTCACTTTATCAACAGGTCATCTACTCTGCCAGTTAATTCTGTCATCACAAAGCCAAAAGGCATACCCCTCCCTTTCCATTATCATAGCCAATGTCCTAGCACAGATTGCTACAAATCATTTCTGAAATTTTACAGTTACTATTTGATTTGTTCTTCCTCTTTTGATTAATCTGCATAGTTTTGGCAAAATAAAAATTCAGCTTTGACTTGCCTCCTTTTTCCTCAACTATTAGAACTGTAGAGTGCTTTCATATTGCCTACGAAAATATATCCAAACGGATTTTCAAGATTGCAAGTAAAATCACTTGACCCTATTTATATCTATGTAACTTGACTTCACATTACTCCCAGTAAGTCTTCCCACTCCAACCAAGTTAGCTTTCTCCCTGTCAGCTCTCTTTCGTCCATATACCAAACTCACACGGACATTTGGGTCTTGAATCACATCATTTCCCCATCTAAAATCACCCAAACCATATTCCTGGCTCTTGGCAGGTTTCAATGCACGTCTATAGGCATTATTTCATTTTATCCTCTCTATAATCATCAGAGACAGGTAGGTATTAGTACTCTCCCTGTTCCTCAGATGAGAAACCTAAGGTTCAGAAAGATTAACTAGTGTGTAAGTATCACATGACCCCAGTGCACCCAAAGGCTTGTGATTGCAAAAACTGCTGTGTGTTGCTTCACAACACTTCATAGAATGCTTCCCCATGCCTCATTATCTTTTCAGTTATTATTCAAATCCAACTAAATTTTCTCTTTTTCAAGTTTCTTATGGTTACAAAAGCCCACAGAGAAGTCTTCTTAGATAACTAGTTATACAATAGGTGTTTAATAAAATATTTACTATTTATTTCTGCCTTCTCAGTTATACCATAAATGGCTGGAGTAGCATCCCCTTTTTTTCTTCTTCTGAGGGCTTATTATAGTGCTTTGATACTCAAATTATTTTGTAACTTGTGTTCTGTCTTTGTAGGTCAGAGTTTCCTATGCCTAATACCTCTGAAGCAAAGGTTCACCCATGTCTTCGATTATTATTTTTATTAATATTTTTCAACAAAAATATCGTCAGTATTTAAAAGAGGCATAGTTGAAAGGATGAGTTTTTCCCCCCCACAGCAATTCAATAGTAAAATTAGCATAACTTAGATCAGTTGCCTCAACAATGTTCAGTGTTTTTGTCCCTTGTCTAATGCTTTTAATTTTAATATGAAAAATATAACTTGACATTTCAAGCTCACTTCAGTTCTCGGTCATTAAATTTTTCTGAAAACAAGGTGTGGTTGCTCAATTTCCTATGAAAGTGAAGAAGATGTGTGTTAGCTAAATAAAAGTTAGTGTTATTCCACTGTGATTAACCCCAATATTGACAAACAGAAATTTCAATTGGCTATCTCATGTGACCTTAAATAATCTTTCTTAACTATCATAGTACTTTTACATTGTTAAATTCTCTCTACTTGGCTTGGACTTATTCATATGACACAATTATACACGACAAGCCAAAAACAGAATAGCAAGTGCATACTAACTAACATTTCCTAGTCTTTTTGTGTAAAACAAATCTTAGGAAAAGCACTAAATGAAAAATGCTTTTTCCCAATGCAAAAGTTATATTATACATATTATACAAATCTATTTTAAGTGAAGTAGGTCCACATTACATTGCCCACATTTGAAGTACCTACCTGTAATTATCACTGACCTGCAGATTTGTCCAATTATATTTCCTAAGTGCTAATTCAATGCATAGATTACAAAGCCTCAGATTAAAAAATATATATTACATATAATTACTTTGGATGGAATAGAAAGGTCATATCTACTGGTAAGAAATGAAACCAGCTCTTAGCCATGTCTCTACAAGAGGTTTTTCCAAAATTATCTCACTCTCAGGTTATAAATTATTCAGATGGTTGGTTTCACTTACAGATTCTAATTAGTATGTTTGGGAAATGGCTCAGGCATTTATATTTTTAAAAATATCTTATAGATGATTCTTATGATGAGTCAACATTTTGAATTAAAATTTTAGAGACTTGCTCAGGACTATTCTCTTTTAAGACCTTTTTGCAGGCTGTTTGCCTCTTGAGTGAGGATGTCTTGCTTCAAATGTGTCAGGCATAGAAAACTGACCTGCAAAAACAGAACAAAAATTATTTGAATATAAAAATCACTGTTGTAGGTACTCAGAATCCAAAAACAAGATGCTACTCTAGCCCCTGGCCTAACTCCATATTCTTTATGGAAATCAGCATTCTATTGAAATGAAATCATTAACAATCCTGAAAAAGTTATAATTTTTTAATTAAATAAGGATTGTTGAGCATATACTTAGGAAAATGGCTGTATTAGATTAACCAATATTTCCATCATTGGTAAGAAGTAGCCCTTGTCATTCAAGTGCTTATAATAGGAGAATAAGACAAGAATACAAAAAAAGGGGAAATAAAAACATAATTTCATAAGAATGACACAATATTTTTAGAAAGAAGGGGTTTGTAATTTTAAATAGGATAGTCAGACAAGGGCTGATTAAGGAGATGAAGCATTAGCCATGGGGTGGGTGGAAGAGGGAGAAGCTAGGATCGTTCTCCAGGCCAGCATAAAATGCTGAAGAGAGTGCTTACCCAGACCACTCAGGAAAATACAAGAGATTGGTGTGGTAAGAAGAGAGGGGATAAGGGACAGTACTCAAGAGATGAGTACAGCTCAGAGATGAGCAGCAACGGGGCAACGTGGGGCTTATTTGAACACTATGAATTTTGGATTTTACTCCAGGTGAGATGGAGCCATTGAAGCAAAAAGTATTTGATGTTTAGAGCAAAGAGTATTACCCTGGGTGCTCTTTTGGGAAAGGACTGTAGGGGAGCAAGTGTGGAAGCAAAAACCCTTTAGGAAGATTTTGCAATAATCCAAGAGGGAGACACTTTGATTTAGGAAAAGATGGTAGGGACAGGGTGGTGATAACTGGTCAGACTCTGCATCTACTCGGAAGGTGGAGCCAACAAGATTTTTTGGAAGATTGGATTTGACTATAAGAAGAGAGTTAAAAATGACTCCAAAGCTTTATCTCTTGAGCAACTGGAAGGATGAGGTTGTTACTCACACAGATGATAAAGGCTGCCAGAGGAGTAGGGTTGGGGAGAATATCAGGAGTTCATTTTGGATATATATGTTTAAGAAGTTAATTGGACATCTAAGTGGAAGTTCTGAGTAGGCAGTTGGATATGTCTATATACAAGTACTTCAGGGAATAGTAAAAGATGAGAAAATGATGAACACGATTTTCTCTTTTACGACATCTAAGTGGAAGTTCTGAGTAGGCAGTTGGATATATGTCTATATACAAGTACCTCAGGGAATAGTAAAAGATGAGAAAATGATGAACATGATTTTCTCTTTTAAATTTTTTAAAATATATTTTTACTGATTTCAGAAAGGAAGGGAGAGGGAGAGAGAGAGATAGAACCATCAATGATCAATGATGAGAGAGAATCATTGATCGGCTGCCTCCTGCATGCTCCACACTGGGGATCAAGCCCGCAACCCAGGCATGTGCCCTTGACCGGAATCGAACCTGGGACCTTCCAGTCCACAGGCTGACACTATATTTACTGAGCCAAACCAGCTAGGGCCCTCTCTCTCTCTCTCTCTCTCTCTCTCTCTCTCTCTCTCTCATGCTCTTCCCTAGGAATAATACTTCCTAATATAAAAATGTGGCCTTTACCGAATCCCCATTATTAAACAATTTTATACTGAGTGAGATCAAGTGACAAGAGAGGTATTAATTCCTCTCCCCAGTTCAAAAAGTAATTTATGTTCCTTTGAAAGGCAGAATATATATTCTAAATGAAGAAGAAACACGTATAATTATTAAGATAGAATTAATGGTGGCGCTTTTCTTGTACATTTATAATTTTTTTTTGCATTTGTGACTATCATTTATTAGTTTTAAATAGCTGTCTCAATTTTCTTAAACCAATGTCCAATATGGTTAAACTATGAAGGATGCACATTTGTGTGACTGTGTATGCAAGTGTGTATGGAAGAGAGTGTCTGTGTATCTATGTGTTCCTGTGTGTTCTTTTAGGCCATGGGAGTGTTTAAATTCCATGAAAGTATTTCTTGTGTTCTATGTAGGTCTACATAAGAGACCCCTGAAAATACAAAGTGCATCGGCCCTAAATGTACTGATTAGAAGATCTCAATGTCGCCAGGAATGACCCACGGAGTGAATAATTTGTTTCCCTAGGAACATATGGAATGCACTGATTTCAGGAAATACTTTCAGAGTGCACACATATTTCTTCAAGACATTAACATCCCAGGGGAGGATGAGGAATAAAAACATGACAGGGAGTAATTTAAAATGGCAGGTACTGCAGTTTTTCTTTCCTGTGCTGGAAACCTGATATTTGATACGAATGTAGATGATTTTCTTATGATTGCTATAAAAAAGTTGATACTGTTCTTTCTAAAATTCTCTAAGATTTATTTTTTTCTCCTCCTTGGTGGAATTTTTGTTGCTTTTGAATGGCTTAGATTGTGGGTACAAAGAAATCAAAACATTGCACATTATTTCTTATAATGTAACCACAAGAAAACGCAAATGCCGAGGCTCTGGTTCACAAAAGAGTATTGCCTGTTAGTTACGGTATGGTTCAGTGGAAAAATGGAGTCCGAAATTAAATTATATTTCACCAGACTGTAACACAATCAGATCTTGATTTTTGTACATCAGTTATGTTATTTTTTTAAATTTTAATCTTTTTAACATTTTTTTTGGTAAGATTATAACACCTCAAGAGACTTAAATATTGGACTTAGCCACTGACAACCCAAGTTCCTAGTCCCATTTTGCCAATAATAAGATATGGAACTGGGCAAATGACTTTAATTTTCTAGGTTCCACCTTCCTCAACCTATAAAAAAAGGGCAGATGTTATCCATTTTACAGATTACTGTGAGGATTAAATCACATGATGGAAATGAATAAATGTGTGTGTGTGTGTGTGTGTGTGTGTGTGTGTGTGTGTGTGTGTGTGTGTCTTTGCTTTCAAATGCCCAGTCTTTGGTGGATGTTGCAAATGTTAGACTTGCTGGGTACATTATCTATAAATCCTACAGAACATAATCATCCATAGGAATCTAAGCTTGGAAAAGCAACATTTTGTAGAAAATAATTTTCAGGTGACTTACATGAATGTGATCTTCCTTTTATGAAATTAACCTTTGCTATGCTGTGGAAAGATGGTTCCTGAGTTTAAAAACCATAAACTTCATCTGAAGATACAGGGTTTTAGGACAAAGGCTTTTTATGATGACTACAGTAAGAAATACATCTTATATTGCAGCCTATTACATTCATGTATGCATATGTATGAAATGAAAGTTTCACAAAATTACACACATCTTTGCTATACGCTCAACACTCTGGTTTATTTTTTAAATATGTTTTTATTGATTCCAACGAGAAAGAGAGAGAGAGAGAGAGAGAGAGAGAGAGAGAGAGAGAGAGAGAGAGAAAAACAAATGATAAAAGAGAATCATTGATGAGCTGCCTCCTGTACGCCCCCTTCTAGGGATCAAGCCTGCAACTGGGGCATGTGCCCTTGACCAGAATCGAACCCGGGACCCTTCAGTCCACAGGCCAACGCTCTATTCACTGAGCTAAACCAGCTAGGACCACAACATTTTGATTTTTCTACTCTTTTCTAGTCTATTTCTTTATTTAAAAAAAAATACTGGCTGCAACCTAATCATTTTATTTCAAGATCCCTTAATAGATTGGTATCCCATAGCTTGAAAACTTTTTTTTTTAACTTCAGATATGAAGTATTTCTGTTACAGAGCCTTTTGTCTGGTTGTATTCCTACAAGTAGCATCTATATAAATTTAAAATTTTAATAATTCTTGGCAATCACCTTATCAACATTGCTTTCCACTATCAGAAAGATAATATTATTTTTGGACACAAACTTAAGTAATCAACAATCAAAGTCTTCAAGTTCCAACTTAAGGCAAAACTTGTCACCTGCCTTCTGATGGTAGTAACATTTACAAGTGTTTGACCACTTAACTTCTTCTGAGGGATGGGGTGATTGTGTAAGGGCAGCAGAGGCCCCACACAGGGTGTAGCTTCATGGGTGTAGAACTATGCCAATCATGTGAGGCTTTGCGTTTAGAAGGGCCTTGTTTTTGTTTATATTTTATTTATTTTTTATTATTATATTTTATTTTTAAAAAAATCCTTATTGTTGAAAGTATTACATATGTTCCCTTTTTTCTCCCATTGACCCCTTATATCCTGCCCCTGCCCCCATCGCTCCACCCCAGGCCTTCATTACCCTAATGTCTGTGTCCATGGGTTATACATATATGCACACAAGTTCTTTGGGTGATCTCTTCCCTCCCCCCCCCCCCCCCCCCCCCCCCCCCCCCCCCCCCC
>NW_005354291.1:6475067-6513688 GCF_000412655.1 Myotis brandtii | reverse complement strand
TTTTTTTATCCATTCATCTACTCCTGTTTTTGGTTTAATGCTCTATTGTCTCATTTTCAATTCTTAATAATTTTATCTTAGAACTTGTGTTTTTTAAATGGAGTTTGATGGGATAATAGAACATCCATGTGAGCAAAGAATATATGAGCAATATATGTGCCCACCATTCCTGACATCCCATTTGTATTTAGCCTTTGTGATTTCCCATCAATACAGAATTCCATGGGTTCATGATGCGTTGGAGTTCAGGATGACTCAAAGCAAGTAAACAGTAAGCATGTTATGGGAGTCACTGTGTTATAGAAGGAAAAAGAAAGATAGGGCAGCCTATAGTTCATTTTCCTTCAGTCCTTCCTTATCCTATATAATAAAGAGCTAATATGCTAATTAGACAAAACAGCCAAACGACCTTCCAGACGTCCTTCCGGACGACCTTCTGAATGAAGCCAGGGTTGTAAGGGGCTGTGAGGGCAGCCAAGGCTGCAAGGGCCAAGCCCCTTAAACGAATTTCGTGCTTCAGGCCCATAGTTTATAGATAAGCCACAAATAGAGAGTGTTGGTAGAATTTGTGCATATCAACAAGTGAAATAAAATAGTTGTCAGTTTTATGAAAAGTCGTCTTTGTTCTAGTAATAACAAAGTACATATGAATGTCCAAGCTACAAAATAAAAATGTGTAATTTCAGTTATTCTGCCTGAGATTTTTATATACATATCACACCTATATATGAATTAAGAGAAACTAGCAGATAGTTTAAAAATTATATGAGTTATCTCTTAATTCATTTCTTTATTCATACCCTCACTCAATTATTTATTTTACTCCTAGTAAGTTATCCTAGAAACTAGAGATGCTCTCATGTATCTTAATATGTGGGGAAGGCACCTGTTAAAACATATTTGCATATGTAATTATTTAATGACAAATGTGTTAAGGGATAAGACGGAAAAGTCCAAAATTCTAAGAAGGAATATAATAAATATTCATGTATACGTTTCTGCTAATATTAAATTTTAACATAGTGAAGAACCCTCACCTTTTCAAACTTTTCAGAACATTTAGCAGATTAAAATTTCTTTATCTATTACACAGTATTAAGTAGTGTGTAACATTCCACATAATGGAATATGTTCTTTTGATTTATAATTAAATCATCTCTGATTACTCTGAGACTCATGTGTTCCTTATTTAAGAACTTGATTTTGAGGGATTCCATATGAATTAATGGAATATGTGTCATAAATACTTTTTAATTCTTTTCTTGAGTTTAACACATTGGCCATCTGTTTCACTACATAGTTGTATTGCTGCACAAACTTCCTTTTCCTAAATTCCCTTTCTCAGAGTGCTTAATTCTCCAGTGGTCCAGTGTTGACCTGGACATCACTTAACATCCTTCTATAGTTTGTTTTCTGAAAATGAATATACTCTCTTCGGATTACTGCTTTATATTATCTTATTATGTCAGTGTGCATTTATAATTGTTGTCTGGTCCTATCACATGTTCTTGTGCTATTTCCCTCCTTACAAATGAGACTCAGGCTACTTTTATACTTGCATAGTTTGACATTTAGAAAATAATGCTGTGAATGGGTGTCTGTGCCATAACTACATGAATTTGAATACTTCTAAAGCAGTCCTAAATTTAATGGGAATTTTTCCCAAACATAATTAGCGCTCTCCAGGTAAATGCATCCATTTCTTTTTGAAATTTTAGGAAGGAAGAGGAATATTAATTTTTTTTTGTCAATTGGAGACAATGAAGTAATAGGACCTGGTAGAACCTGAAGAACTTAGTACAAGTACCTCGGAAGAGACCCTTGGCCATAGACATGAATGGAAGTGTCATTAAAGGTTCTTCCAGTTTCCTTCTTTGCTTCTGTAGTATGAGACCTTAGAGATATAAAATTCTAATACTTAAAAAATTCAACATCACAAAAGCCTTACAACTAAATTTATATCTAATAGCTCTTATATAGCACAAGTATTGTAATCCCAGCATTGTGGATTTCTTCCCTTTTATGATTTTACTAATGTATCTAGAATCACAAAAAAAGCCTAAATCACAGAATAAATTACAAACTAAAATATTCCAAACTCCATATTATATTCAAACGTAAGAGCCACAAGCCAAGAAGCCTGCACTGTGAGTGGCTCTTACCTATTGTGATCTGGGAAGACGTCTGGATGGTCCCTTTGTGCCTGGTTCTGGAGCCGCTTGCCAGCACATTCTGAGAAGACCCAGGGAAGACTGGCAAACCACGACAGAACCAAGTCACAAGGAAACGGACTGACAGCCCTTCTCTCAAATTTTTAGCTTTTAATCTGTGATTGGTAGAAGAATGTCCAGTTTAAGAATGGAACCAACTGAATGAGACTTTACGTCCATACAGCTGCAGCTGTCCATAAGAGAGTGACTGTACCTTCATCCAAATATCTGAGAACAAAATATCTTATTTGAGTGAGGGCAACAAACCAGGGAATTCCCATAGCCTGGCCTGTTCCTGAGACCTATAATATCACCACAAGTGATGTTTCCAGTGCCCTACATACTGTGAACACCCCACTGAACAAAAGACTGTCATCACCAAGTAATTTATTTGGAGTATGTTTGATGGAATCTGAGTGGGGGAAAAAGTACCTGATTGTGCTGTTCTGATTATTCTAAATTTCAAAGCATAGTTGTTTCACCAGGGAGGGGGAAAAACATACACACAAAAAACCCAAGATCAAATTACTCAATAACTTAGATAACAGGAGGACATGCCAAGCAGAACTAGGCCTGAATAATTCAGCTCGGAGATCATGTTCATTTTTCTTATATTTAGTTCCCAACTTAGAAGTGAGTCATATACCATAAGTTCATTTGGCCTACATTATCTTATAATGACACTATTTATGGTGGTGGTTAGGTTTCCAGGATTGGTACAGATGCCCACTTTATACAAAAAAAATATGCTTAAAGTATAAATATTTACAGAAACAGTTTTTGGTGTTTCACAATAAAATTATAAAACATGTGATTTAAAATATTTCTCTATAGGTTTGTGCTTGGAAAAAAGGACACTTCAGTTAGATAAGGAGTTAGAAAGTGGAAAGTTTGTGCAGGTTTTTAAGTGGATTCATGGGCATTTTCAAGTTCTTTAAAGATTAACAGCACTCGTATAATTTAGGCCTAATTTTACTATAAAACTGTTAACCTTTCTGTTTCCTTGGTACAGACCATGTTCCACAGACCCACACTTGTGTTAGCAGCCATGACAGTACAATAGATGAAAAGAGTAGGAGAGAGGAGTGATATCTCTCTCTCTCTCTCTCTCTCTCTCTCTCTCTCTCTTACTGAACATGCAATGAGAGACATATAAGAAGGGGTAAAGTGGTCAAAGTGGTATATTTACAGACCAGGAAAAATTATCCAAGATGGAATTATCTTTATTGTCATAGAAATGAAAACATAGGAACCTCACTCCAGACCCAGATCTTTTCAGGCAAAGAAGTAGGTTGTGAGGAAGACAAGATGAGTTAACAAAGCATTTACAAGGGGACAGGGCCAGGTGGGCCCGAAGCATTCAGCAGTGCAGACAAAGAAAGGGAGTGGAAACAAGGCCCTGAACCAGAGAAAAACTGCATGGTCATAAAGAGTATAATCGGGGATGATTGCAAATCCAGCCAGGAAGACAAATTAGCTCAAAACAGAAGCAATACTCAATTATTAAGTTCTAATTAAGAGCCAGATATTGTGTTAATTTCTTCACATGAATTCTTGTATTTATTCCTCATAAGAACCTCAAATGGATATTACGATCATGAAGGTATGTATGGTAATATTATTATTCCAATATTAGAGATGAGAAAAATATGACATAGAGAGGTTAAATAATTTGTCTAAGATTATTTAGAGGTAAGTGGGAGATTTGAGATTTAGGCATGGGAAGTTTGATATTGGGGACCTCATGTTTTATGCCAATATCCCAAGAGATGATTAAATGGACAGCTAGGACAAGAGGGTTTATATCCAATACTATCCATAGCCTACACTGGATTATCTGGGGTTTAATTGCTGCTCTTGCTGTCATCAATAATCTCTATTTCCAATTGATTGGACCTCCCATATCTCTTAGAGGTGCCAGGTAACATATATCAAATCAGATAGTTCTTCATCCTAGCCACTAGGTGGTGGTTAGTGCTATTAACTAGACTATTTCTTACTATGAAAGGCTGAAAAAGGAAAAAAAGAAAAAGTTTTCAGTGGTTAAAAAAATAATAATGTAGAAGAAACAGATTCTCTCATTGATTTATGATGCTAAATTTTATTACTCATGAGTTTCAAGAGTACTTCTAGCTAAGAAATTAATAAATTAAGGTATCTACAACCAGTGACAATCCCAAATTACCTAGCAGAAGTAACTAAGAGAACAACTTTCACACCCCTGACCATATACCATTACCACAGGAAAAAATAATTTCCTTTACAGATGAGCTCAAAATAAAAAGTTACCATCCAGATGAGAAAAAAAAATCTACTGTTAAAAGATATAACAACAGAATTAGGCACACATAACTTTAGAATACAGAATTTTAGGTTAACAATTACAAAGTAGTAATTGTTATTTATATCAACACACACACAAATTGAAAAGTATAACATGCTATAAAAAATAAAGAGCTTTGAAAATAACCAAATAAAACCCTTAGAAAAACAATATCATTAATATTATTTTTTTAAAAAGACCAATTGAATGCAGGGTAGGTGCAGTTAAAAAGATAATCTCTTAACTGGAATGTAGATTTCAGGAATTAGCCAGAATGCAAGACAGACAGAAAGAGATTAAAAACATGGAAGATACATTACAATATTTGTGGATAGTGACAAGAGCCAATATCTGTTATGAAGTGTAATAAGCCAATATATGAAGAGACTTTCTCAGAAGTGCTGAGAGTCATAAACACTTTTATATTTAAAAACAACTTATTGAGTCCCAAGCAGGATTTATAAGAATAAATTCACACCTATAAATATTATAATTAACTACAGAATAACCAGCAATTACAAGAAAATTTTAAAAACACTTCAAAGACAAAAATTATATTGTTCACAGAATGCAACTAAACTGCTTGAGAAAGACACCAAATGTAATGGATTGAATTGTTTCTCTTAACAATTTCTATGTTGAAGTCCTAACCACCAGTACCTCTGTATGTGACCTTATTTAAAAATATGATCAATGCAGATATAATTAATTAAGTATGAGGTCATATTAGAGTAGGATGAGTTTTGTAATTTAATATGACTGGTGTTCTTACAAATAGGTCAAATTTAGAAACAGATACATATTGAAGAATGATGATGGGAAAAGACATAGGGAGAAGATGGACATCTACTAGTGTAAGCCAAGGAGAGAAGCTTGAATCAGATCCTTCTCTCATAGTCCATAGGAGGAACCAATCCTGATGACACTTTGATTCTATACTTCTGGCCTCCAGAATTGAGTAACAATAAATTTCTATTGCTTAAGTCACCAGTTTGTGGTACTTTGTTAACACAAGCCCAAGCAAACTAATATTCTAGACAACAGTAACATAATAACTTCACAGTACTGAGAAGTAATAAATTGTGACTGAAAATTATATGCCCAGTTCTTTTTCACATATAATACCAACAGGAAGATAATTAGAAATTTTTTTCCATTCAGAGATTTTTATAAAAATTTCTAAAAAATAGTATCTCAGGAAGAAGAAAATTGAATTCAGAAGGAAGAAATTAGATACATACATGGTATTCAATTAGGTTTCCAAACATGGAGATAAATTTAAGCAATCATTTGCTCAATAAAATAATGATTATAATGACATTTAAATTGTTATAATGACATTAAAATGAAAACAGCATGTATGTTTGGAAAAACAATTAAAATTAAAACATAATAAAAATTTTATATTGTTTGGGATGGATGCAGAAATGAAAAAAGAAACCTAGGGAAGAGAAGATGCAACAATAGAAGGATATTAAATATAACCTGATAGAACTCATATTTAGGAGAAAAATGTCAGATGAATTTGGAGAGAATGCTAGGGAAAAACAAAAAGATTATTATAGAAATAAGAAACCAAACATAATTAAGTGGAAATTAGAGAAATAGTCAAAAATTACTAGAAAAAGAATGATGAATTAGGTGCAAAATGATCCAACATATGCATAATTTCAATGTCTGAAGAAGGAAAAGAACAAACATAGATGTAATTCTATTTTCTCTCTTTTTTTAAAGAGCCACAAATATTCACCTATTGAAGTACTACTATGTCTGCCAGGGAAAATTCTTCCAGAAGGGTTGACACTAAGATATACTCTTATATAATATAAATTTACATTTTAGCACCCTGGCTGGTATGGCTCAGTTGGTTGGAGAATCTTCTCGAGCACCAGGGGCCTTCAGGTTTGATTCCCTCTCAGGGCACATGCCCAGGTTGCGGATTCAATCACCAGTCTATGTTTCTCTCTCACAGAGATGTTTCTCTCTTTCTCTTATTCTCCTTCCCTCTCTCTAAAAATAAATAATTAAAAAGAAAAAAAGAATCTACATTTTAGCTATAAAGAAAAACACACACATGCGAATAGTCAGAGAACCTAGATTAAGTCACTTATAATGAGTATTTGGGTGGAAGGGATGGATGCTATTCTGAGTTCCAGTTCCATTACTGTGAATTTCCTGAATTTCATTCCTTTAGCTCATAGCAGGTATAAACTGCTGACAAAATGCAAAAACAAACATGACAAACTCCTTCAGGCTACTTAAAATTGCTGAAAGTAAAGGAAAGTAAGCAATGTGTGGAGGAAAGTGAAAATCTGGAAAAGTGGTTGGCATGAGAGGGGAGGTGGTACTTCTTGGTGGTGGTTGTGGCTTTGCCATAAGTTCGGCCTCACTCATTAGCGGTGCTGCATGGACAGCCAATACTTCAAAGGAAAAGAGTGACAACTTTCTGGCTAAAGCAGTGGTTCTCAACCAGGGGATTTTGTCCTGCAGGAAGCATTTTGGTAATGTCTGAAGACATTTTAGGGATTACAACTGGGAGTGAGGGTTTGAGATGTCAAAAGCCTACAATACAAAGACAGCTCGCCACAGACAAAGAATTATTTGGCCCAAAATATAAAAAGTGTCAAAGTAGAGAAACCCTAGGGCAGAGCAACCACAGAAAGGAGGCTGGGCAAGCCACAGGAAGAGGGAGAGCCCGAGAGGAGAGCCCGAGAAGATTCTGGATATGAACCTACTGAGGAAAGTGCTAAAGCTTGAGTTTACAATGAATGACTTATCCCAAAATGATCACACGCATATAACTGCCACCAGGGCAAGAAGTAGGACATTGCCAGTGTCCCAGAAGCCTCCTGTGTTGGGTAAAATAACTTTTAAGAAACCAATTTTCATTATAGACAAACCGCTCTAACAATGATCAATTGAAGCCCAAATCTTGTTTTGTTTACACTCTCACCCACTTTCTTCCCTCCTGTATTACTTTGAAGTAAAATTCAAACATCTTGTAATTTCTAGTTACATATATCTGTACATATTTCTAAAGATAAAGTTCATAAAAAATAACTGTAATAACATTAAAAATACCCAGGCATTAACTATAATTCCTGAAATTCATAAAATCTCCCATGAATGTCTAATAAATGTCATGGAATTTTCAGTGTACCATTGCCAAGAGCTATGCAATTGGATAGTTGAATAATTTGTCCCCAATATTGATATTGCTAATGCTATATTATAAACCTCTCAGATTTGTCACAATCTTTCCTGTTTAGTTCAGTAATATCATGTGTTTTAGTGTATTCAATTCTGTGTGTGGTAAGCTAATCACTGATTGAAAATATGCCTAACTTTTTTTTTTTTTTTGCTTTTTTAATGTTTCATGGTAATATCCCTGTTCTTAACATCTGTCAAGAAAGTTTCTATGGAAACTGAGCATAAGCTACCATATTATACATACAGATTTATCATTTTTCTCTAGATCCTTTCTATTGGAAGTTTTGTGCATATGTTCAGTTTTATATTGCTCTGCATTTCAATGTCTTACTTTATTTTTCAATGAAAGCAGAAGTTATTTGATATGTTAATACTGCACTGTCATGCAGAGAGAATTTTTTTAAGCTTTCGAAAACACTTTGGAAGTATTGTTTTAGAAAATAGAGTATATAGAAAAAGACAGCTAATGCAAATTATACTCTAGAACACACTTTCACATCTGGAATTTAGAGAAAAAACTTTTGAATATTAAAAATTCATAAGTACTCAGAAAATATCTGAATTGTTAAGATGATTGTGTCATTTAGAAAGAATTGCAATGTAGTTGAATAGGCAAGATGATCTTTAAATTTTTATGAAAAATTCTATGTAGTGATATAGAAATCAGTGTAACAGCCTTTGATATTCCACTTTAAAATAATAAGCAGGTAGAGCAGAGTAAACAAATTAGATTTATGAAACACCATATAAAATTATTTAATTGGATACATTAAGTTATTTAACCCAAGATATTTGTTGATCATTGAGTTGCGCTGTTCACAGATCAGGTGTTAACATTGCACTTCTCAGCACAGGGCCTAACTGTTGTGTTGCAGATCATTTCAATGAGCTTTAGTTCTTGGAAGATGAGAAACTGAAGCTGGGAGATGGTCTGGATGGGATGACCTATCTGGTGAGTCACAAAGCATACCACATCAACTACTAATTGTATTGCGTGTGCAGTTTATTTAAAATTAGCAACGTTATAATTTTGCTTCAAAAATATTAAGTCACAATTATTCAAGCACTAGCTCCTGATTTATATTGCAGCTAAATTTTAATTTAAACTGCTTGATGCCTTAGTTTATTTTACCTAACTTGTATCATATCTTTTTTTTTGCTAAAGACTCATTTCCTGTTTTTTAGGCGGGTGTGGGTGGTGGGGGGACTTTGTCTTCTATTCATTCATATGACACAAGAGTGTAATAGTCATGCTTTCACACTATATTTAAACTATATTGTAACCATTGTGTGGTAGGTAGAATCCTAAAATGGCCCCCAAATTCTGTCTTGTTGCTGTATACAGCCTGTACTACTTTCTTACCTGGAAAGCAGGCAGGGCCTGTGAATATAATGGACTCTCACTTGATTATGTTGTGCTGCATGACTCTGTTGTAACAGATTGAGGGAGATTCTCCCATGGCTTTAAAGAAGAAACTGCCATATTGTGACAGGGCCACATGGCTAGGACCTGAGGGTTTCCTCTAGAAGCTGAGATCAGGCCCCAGGGATCTCAGTCCTACAGCTGCAAGAAAATGAGTGCTGCCAACTCTGAATGAGCTTGGACGAGTACCTTGAGTCCCAGGTAGGAATGCAGCCTAGGCCAATATCTCCGTTGCATCTATGTTAAACTCTGAGCAGAGAACCCAGATACACTGTGCCTGTGTTTGTAGATACTGTGAGATGTTTTTGTTGCTATTTAAAACAATTTTTTTTGTTTTAATATATTTTTATTGATTTCAAGAGGAAGGGAGAGGTAGAGAAAGGAACTTCAATGAGAGAAAATCATTGATCGGCCGCCTCCTGCACGCCCCACACTGGGGATTGAGCCTGCAACCCAGGCATATGCCCTGACTGGAAATTTAATTATGACCTCCTGGTTCATAGGTCCATGCTCAACCACTGAGCCACACCAGCCGGGCATGCGAGATGTTATTTTAAGGCACTATTGTGGTAATTTGTTATGCAGCAGTAGAAAACTGGTAGGTAGATCTTACTTCCAATACAATCTTACTTCCTTTTCTATATTCCTTCCCCTCCATAGATTTTATAGCAGGAGCAGAAGGCCTTAAATTGATCTCAAAATGAGCTATCAAGACAGTAATTGTTATGGAAGTGGTGGCTAACCAAAGCTGACTTCCAGTGTGTTAAGGCAACATTCTGGGTGCTGCCTACCTGTCATTTCTACATTTATACTTGTGTTTTCTTAGTTCAGACATATGTCTTTAAAAATTCCTGAAGGAGGTCCTTATTCCCAAGAATTTGTAATGAAAACAAAACATTCTTTGTAAATGACTGAGTTTATAAAATGAACTATTTGTCAGTAATTAACTCCCCAATGTATTTGATTAGTTTATTGACTATGTTTTATCATGTTCATTTCTGAAATTGGGATGCAGTGCCTTAAATTTACATGGAAAGATTCTTGCTTCTCAAAGGCAGAGGACTGAGTTATTTTGTAGCTGTCACTTCTGCACATGTGTGAACCTAGCCTTGTAGGTAGTTTATGTTTTGCAATTGTAAGTTCATTTGAGTGATTGGCATCATGATCAAATAAGCCACTGCTTTATAAATGACATATATATCCCTAATTATTGCTTAAAATGCCTGCACAAAGTTAGCATTTATGAAGCAGCATTGCTATGAAAAGTTGTTGTCTACATGGACGGTTACCTGTCATGTGCGATGATTGCGTTTGCTCGCTATGTGTGGCCAGCATACAGAGTCATGTCTAGTATAAAGAGTGGAGTTGTATGTTTGTGTCTGAAGGCAGAGTTAGGTTTCATGTCATTGCATGAGGCAAAAGTTACACATTACCTCTGAAAAATGATATAAACTAAACTGTGTTTTATTAGATTGATGTTACTAAGGTTGAGTAATAGTTGAACTAGTTGTAAGTTAAGTGCATTCTAAATTCCTTCTTTAACTATGCTTTTTACTTTATTCACACATCATCATATCACCTCAGATAACCAAGGAATTCTTCATTGTAAATGGATTTATGTATGTTTAAAATTAAAGTAATTTATAAAGGTTAAAAAAGGAATAAATATCAAATAAATTCAATCAAAATGACACCCCAGGTTTCAATATTAGTATCATATGGGAAAGAATTTTTTAAACAAAGTGGCCATTTCTTAGCAGGTAAAGGACAACAAACACAATGAAGCCTTAATAAAATGAAATTTTATAAATAAAGTTGGGCCTCAAAATTGATGACAGAGCCAGCATTACAAATCAAGAAAAAAATATTAAAAAATACTCACAAGTGTTGATGAAGACTTTAATACAATACTCTGTCTTTTCAAAGCAAGTAGGTAAAGAGCCAGCATTACAAATCAAGAAAAAAATATTAAAAAAATACTCACAAGTGTTGATGAAGACTTTGATACAACACTCTGTCTTTTCAAAGCAAGTAGGTAACAGAAAAAATATATAGACAATATAAGTAACATAATTAATTGCACTGAAACATTTCTATATATCAAATTTCAGAAACTATTAAATACTTAAGTACTATTTAAGACTTAAATACTATTTATATCAGTCATTGGTTCCGTTATAGGAAATAGAGACCACTCTAGCTATTTTAAGCAAAAGGCATTTGACACAGATAACTTTGTACCAAATGACTGGAAAGGCAGAAGTGGCTGAGGGATGATCCCCCAGGAGTGATATCAAGAATCAATGCCAAATGGGCCTGTGGGGTTGCTGCTACCTTTGCCATAATCAGAAAAGTGGGTCATCAGGTGACCGCCATATGAACTGTCATGTTTAAGAACACACAGCTTTGATCCAGGCATCAGGAAACTGCTGCTGATGCCTCCACTGCAAGAGCTATTAAAAAAATTATTTATTGTTTACTCTATTACAGATTTTCCCGTTTTTCCCCCTTTGCCTACTTCCCTCCCCTACTGCCCTCGCCACCCCCTCTTCCCTCTGGCCATCACCATACTGTTGTCTGTGTCTATGGGTTATGCGTATATGTTCTTTGGCTAATCCCCTCACCTTCTTTCATCCAGACCCCTTCTGAAGTTAGCAAGTGGGCACTGGAGCGACACCATCTCTGTCCTTATTTGCCAGCAGCAGGAGGCAAAACAAAAAGTTGTCCCCCACTCCACTTGCACCTTCCCAATCTCAAGGTATGGGGGAGGCATTTTTGGTGTAATCTAATTCACATCTACATCCTGAATTGCCAGTGAACTTTGGAAGTGTGGTTTTTAGCTTTCCAGCCTCTGTAGTATAAAAAGACTTCCTACACAAAGGAATGGACACAAGTGTAAAGTTAACCATATGGCCCAGCCGGTGTGGCTCAGTGGTTGAGTGACGACCTATGAACCAGGAGATCACGGTTTGATTCCTGGTTGGGACACATGCCCAGGTAGCGGGCTCAATCCCCAGTGTGGGGCAAGCAGGAGGCAGTCCATCAATGATTCCCTCTCAGCATTCATGTTACTATCTCTCTCCCCCTCTTTCTTCCTCTCTGAAATCAATAAAAATATATTTTTTTAAAAGAATGAAAGCATTTGATGCTGTGCATTTGACTCCCTATACCTTTGGCCTCATACTGAAAATGTTATGAGATATTTTATTTCATTATTTTATAGGGGTCCTGCAGATTCAATTTCATATTTGATCTAAGAATTCTATAGGATAATTTTTAATTTCAGTCTTTGAGTTTGTTTTTATTTGTTTACATATACATTATTGATTACTAGTTTTGTTAATTCATGGTCTGATACTATGTTTGCATATTCAGTTGTTTAGCATTAAAAATACATTATTTGCATTCAATATATACCTGTTGTTTAAAATGTTTTCATTTAAATTTCATGGATTGGTTATACATATGGTTAACTTTTTAAAACAGTATTTTTGATTTCAGAGAGGAAAGGACTGGGAGAGAGATAGAAACATCAATGATGAGAGAGAATCATTGATCGGCTGCCTCCTGTACTGCCCCACACTGGGGATCGAGCCTACAACCAGGCATGTCCCCTGACTGGGAATCGAACCGTGACCTCCGGGTTCATAGGTCAATGCTCAACCACTGAGCCACTCTGGCTGGGCAAATACTTTTATTCTTAAAAGAACTTTCTGATGTCCCCCAAACCAGTTACTGCTAGTAACTACCTGCAAATTAAAATAAGAATATTGTTTTTATATATCAAAATTTCAGTTTTAAGAATTTGTAATTCTAGGGTCATCAAGGGTAAAGTGACAGTGATATATACTTTCAGACAAAGTATAAGTTGGTACAAAATGGTTTAAGGGTAATTTGGCAACAGGTATCAAAATCTTTAAAATATAAACTTCGATGCATTTTTATTTTGAAAACTTTATCCTAGGAAATTAATCTAAAATATTACACAAAGAACATGGACTAGTTTATTCAGTATAGCACTATTTGGCAAAATTGCCCAATATTAGTGAACATTTAGATAAAATATGATACAATTTTAACATTCTACATTAGTGTTTATTAAAATACGTTTCATTTCCAACATTGAGCTATCAGCTATTAAAGTGTGTATACATTCTTGGGAGATACCCTGTATATACCTATGTATAGAAAATTATACTGGGAAGCTAAATACAAATATATTAAAAGGTTTTCATAGTGGCTGATAAATCAGTCAATACAGGTTACATTATAATTTGGAAACAAACAATACCAAAATCCCAGTGGCTTAATATACAACAGTTTATTTATTTGTTCTCTCAAGGTCTGCTGAGGGTATAGGCAATGTTCCAGGGCAGCTGTCTTCCATGTGCGAGTGCAGAACCCTAGCTAATTTGATCATGTGGCACTTCCATAACAAGTCTTTCTACGATTGCTGAGGCGGGAGGAGAGAATTGGCACAGTCCTACAGGTAGTTTTCTCCCTTGAATTTATATTTCAACCATAAATAAGCATAAGCCATGCCAAGCCTCAGTATCTCAAACTAGAATCCAAAACTCCACTCATCCCAAATTGTTAAGTATTTCAAATCATTCTAGTGCCTGAAAATTAGCTCCCAATTCATTTCATTCTTGATAATAATATGTTCGCTAATCTTAACATGCACCATTTACTCCCCCACAGTCTCAATTACCCTCGCTGAAATGAGAAAGAAATATTTACATCAAAGCCTTGATGAAAACTCTAGAATATCTCATCAATAAATAACAGTGAACTGAGATGTAATACACAGCTTACATTTGTCTCTTAGACTTCTTTGGACACATTCTGCTTTCTCTTTTAGGTAATGCTCATAAATGTCAAATACAACGGGACTATGGGGTGATTTTATAGATGGGAATCATACTGTTTACTCCACATGAACTGCCTTTATTTTTTCCAGTGTCTGCCATTATTTTGTTTTTGTTGTTCCCATAAGTTTTGCCAGGGATTTTATGGGTTCCAATTTTCAAGCAGCTTGTATTGCCCAACATAGATTGGGGGCAGGGTAGTATTTTAGTCATGCTCCTCATCCTGTCTATAACCTTATGTTAGCCCTCTGCATTCTGAGTCATGGCTTATTCTGGTGTGAAATAAAGTTGATTTTCATGGTAAAGAAAGGAACTTAATTCTATCATGAAATTTAAGGACAGAATAGTGCCCTTCTAACCATACTTGTAAGACCACTGTAGTTGGTACATAAACATAATAAACAATAGAAAATTTACCGACATTGAATAGCACCCCAAATTACTGGATCTTAAATCTCTTTCTTTAGGGTTGTTCTATCTCCAAGGTGAGAATGATGTGGTACAGCACAAATTTTAAAATGTGTTTATATAACTCACTGCTAATTAAACTGCTCATGTACAGATACTACAAATAAGTGAGTTATTCAGAATAAGTGATATGGGATAAATGATGGAAAAAGAAAGACAAAATTCTTTGAAAAGAAAATTGTATATAGTATTAGATATATACGATATATGTGATTTCTTCATTCCTTCTGCATGTGGTTATAATCAAATCCAAATTTTCCTATTTCACATACAAAATGAAGTTGGAATTGGGCTGGGAAGGGAATTTCAATTGGCTTTGACAGGTTGGAGTAATTTTCAACATGGCTTTGAGATAGTGGTTTTGCTTGGCTAATACATATTTTTCAATTTTGTCAATTGAGACAGATACCCTAAACATTAGAGAAGTGTTTGAATACTGACTGTTTTGTGCCAGGAAGGCACATTGACTTTGGTGTACAATGGTAAGATCATGAATTTTGCTAAATACAATTGCAAACACATGTTTTATTGCAAAGCAGGCAATGAAGAACAAATTAAAAAATAAACAATACAGAAATGGGTTTCACTAAGAAACACTGAATAACACTGAGAGTGTTTGTAAAAATTATAAAAATTGTGCAGCTAGTACAACTACTTTTTGCATTGCCAAAATATTAAAGAACCAAATTGGTTCTGCTGTTTTTATCTTTTAATAATTGAACCAAAGAGATTGAATCATGAAAGCTAGCCCAGAGAGGTTATTTCTAAAGGCATTTTAAATACATAAGGAAATAATTTCAGGACAATTGAAATTTTAATTTAACTATAAAAACAGTCTTTTTTGAAATTTTGGCCAGATCAGAATAGTATGGATTTTGGAGAAACACTGTTTATTACAAGATTTAAAGAAAAATGCATAATTGCAATGTGATCTCCAAACTAATTATTAATAGAATAGTTTGAATTGAAAAATAGGTGACATTTTAAAGTTTATTTCATAAATAGGATAATATTTTGTTATTGACCCATCATTTTCATCACTTCTGTCGTTGAAATAGTCCAGAGATGTCCCATTATGCTAAAATATGAGACCATGATGTATGGAATCCTTATTCAATAATCTGTCTGTGGGCAAAGCATCATCTTGATTCTTAATTTAGAATCTCAAATGTTCTAGTTTTTTATTGTTTCAATTTGTTAAGATCATTTTCTACCAGCAGAGCAACAGTACCTTCCCCAAATGATTTCTGTGTGACTAACTGGTAGTGAAACTCCAAATCCAGAACTCTAGGGGCATGCCAGGCCCCCTTTTCTCAGCTTACAAGCAATAGAAAGGATTTAGTTTATTTATCCTTTCATTCAGTCAATTATAATTTTCTTTGAGGTGCAGATACTTGTCTGTGTTTCTCTGACATTTCTCTTGGTAACATAGTCTGTCTTAAATCATACGTTTCTATAGGATAGGGACCATGCCTATTTAATTTTCTTTTGACGCATCCAACCCAAAGCAATGAAAATATGTGAACTTAACACATGAGCTTGGATGATGATGATGATTATAATAATTTATGTTTTTTCTCTTTTGCTTCTCAGTGGCACTTACTAGTAATTCACTATTGCTGACAGCAAAATGCATATTTCTTTCAGCAAAAATATAACAGACAGACATAATGCATAAAATTTAACTGCAATATTTCTTTAATTTCATCCCATTTTTTTCTGGCTCTTTTCTATTTATCTGACAGAATTATATATGAAGCCAAATCTTTAAATTCTTTGCAATTTTTTCGTTGGATTTATAGCAAAAGTCTGTTGATTATTTCATATCAGTCACTATTAATATAAGGCAAACATAAAAAAATGGAAAGGAGCAGTTAAAAGAAAAATGCTACAGAACAATGCATGGTATTTCTCGTCCACATTCTAATGTAATTCATCATGGCCAAGACTTTACCAATCTGTTAATTTCCCAGAGAATTATAAGCATATTTCTTTTTTCTGAGATTTCCTCTTTCCTTACAGTCAAGTAACTCCATAATGTCTTTGCTTGTTTCTTTCACTGAAAAGACCGACCATCCTTGAAAAAGTAACTTATTAAAAGTCACATTTCAATATAGATATACAACTACTAATAAACATATTTGATAACACCAAGCCTTCACATTGGAAAATCATGCCGATACTTTTTATTAGTTAGCATTTGTACATTTCTTCATAGGGCTAGCCCTAAATGATACCAAAACAACTGAGGAAGCCTAGGTGTTCCACAATGGGAAAAGTTTACTGAAAGATGGTCCATTAGCCAAATAGAATATAATATAGTCATTACAAGATAATTATGAGGACTGTATAAAAATGAGTAATGTTAACAATGGTAAGTAAAAAAGTGATCATAGAATTACAGAGATATCTGATTGCTTACCACTGTTTAAGAGGAGCTTATTGGTCAATAAAATTGGGATGAAGCAACAGAAATGGAAAGGAAATGGCAGAGCATAGAGGCCATGAGCATAGGCTTGGGTCCAGGGTTCCTGAATTTTATTTCCAGTTTTGCCACAATTTAGTCGCTTTACCTTGAGCAAATTATAAAACCTATGTGCCTCAGTTTACTCTTCTGAGAAACAAGGATTGACAATCTTCTCCATAGGCTGTAATAAGGATTAAACTGTTATAATATGTATGTTTAGTACTAAGAAAAATGCCTGGCACCTAGTAGTACTATATGTATTTATAAAATTTTAAGGAAGTGGTCATATTGGTGAGATTAAAGGAGATTTTGTGTTGTTTCTAGGTAAAATGAATTAAAAATATTTCATGTGTGTTAAATCTATTTAAAAAGCCAAAGAATTGCATAAATCATTTAGAAAGGATAATGATAAATTTTAAATACTTTTTCAATTGGAAGGAACATAACTTATCTATCTGAAAAATTCGACCAATAGGTTGTTTTCTAAAAAAATCTAGTTAGTCAAGACTTTACTATTCTTAATTATTTTACTTTATTTAAAATTGCCACCTTGTTGTTCTCTAAATATGTTAGTTATATCATGTACTCTTGGCCATCACAACCAAGAGTACATTTAGTTTATACTTAATATAATTTTCTTTTCATACATAGAGTGATAAACAACCAAGTCTTACTGGACTTGTATATTTTCTTCTCCACAGAAAGAGATTTTTATATGTCAAAACTTTGCTTCTCCTCTGTGTATTCACATGCATCTTTGGCAAGTCATTTTGCTTCATTCTTATGTAATTTAAGTCCCTGATCTTGCTTTTGAGATTTTCCTTTGGGCTATCTTAGAAGAGACTTTGTGGGATCCAGGTATTTTTACAGGCCAGGTATAGAATTCATTTATGGCTAATGCAGTATATGGAGGCTTGAGGCTCCGCTGCTGCCATTGTAGTTGCCAGGAAATTCCAGATTAACGATGGTCTCTATACCTAAACAAGTCTCCATAACTAACTTCAGTTACCTCCAACACTAACATCACCAACATATGATAATGTTGGCCACTACTGGGTACTTAAGATACTTTCAATCTATTTCAGGCAAAGGGTGGTGGCCACAGGAATGGATGAATCCAAGGCAAAGACATTTATTTAATGAGATGGGGGAAGCCATCTATTTGGCTGTTTTATATGAGAATATTTGTCTCATTTTGGTGTGGCTGTGGAAAAACAGATTCATGATCATTTCTGGGAGGGAATGGCTCCATCCTGAGCAAGCTAGAGATGGGTGGAGTAGAACTGCCTTTCCTTTGCTTGTTTTTCTTTGGGTTAAATTACCCATAATAAGAGATAGCGGTATGACCTTGGAAGTGGCAGAAAGACACATGGAAAGCTGTAGCAATGATTTTAGGCCTGAGGCTTGACATGTAGCTCTGTGTCATTCAGCTTAATTTATCAGCTAAGTTAGGATTCTATGTTGATATTTGGGGCCAACAAGAGCAGGTGATAGAAAGTCATTCTTTTGACTGGTGCTCTTGTGTTTAAATTTCACTTGGTCTTGACACTTTCAGGACAATATTAAAGACTTCAGGGTCCATTTCTCAATCTTAGAAACTATCAATTTAAGGGAAGTATTTTAAGGTCTATAGAAGCTAATGCTTTTAACTGATATGACAGTGAAAAGTGATTCTAAGTCACACTAGACTTTGAGTGATAGAAGTTGCACAGTAATTATCTGGATCTGAGAAAACTGGCCAGCACCTGATTCCTATGATTGAGTATGTAACACCATATTACTTTATTCACCAAGGAACATCTTCTTTGAAAGATTAATGGTACAGATTATGAGGATCAAGTGCAATAGCAAGGTCATTACAACATAGGCGATAAGGGCCAATATTTAAACACAGTTTCTTTTATCTTTTTGTTTACACATTTCCAGATTCCACTCCATGGTGTATGTGCTTACCTCAAGCCATCAGGGTTCTATAGGCTCAAGGTAAAGACTTTCACAGGAAGTTGAGGTCAATGCTTAACTCAGAAAGTGAGCAGAGCCAAAAGCTGAGAGAAAAATCTATATGCCATCAGCCAATGAGGTGATTCTGAATGAATTACCAAAGTTAAAATGCTAATTAGATTTGTTGCTAGAATCTAAGAATAAAATTTATAAGAATAAGAGCATCAGGTTGATGCTCTTATTTTTATAAATCTTGAGACAGAAATTGTTAGCAGCTGGGGTTTAAAGCTTGCTGAAGCAAGGTACTCAGATAAGTGAGTCTTGTGGGAAGATGAAACACCATGATTCTTTCATTCTAGACGTGTGTGTGTGTGTGTGTGTGTGTGTGTGAATGAGGTTTGGTACATGAGATAAAAAGTCTAGTTCTCTGTGAGGGCAAGCAAAATATACTTGATATTTTCATTAATATTTTTGTGTTACTTGAGCCTCATTGATTAAATTCATTTTGTGATATTTAAAAATGTTCTTCAGTTTCCAAAAATGCTTTCTCCTAAGATATAGCTCACTGGCAAACATTGAGAAAACTCAGGGCCCTTGCCAGTGTGGCTCAGTTGGTTAGGCATGGTCCCATGCACTGAAAGGTTGCTGGTTTGATTCCAGGTCAGAGCACAAGCCTGGGTTGCTATCTCAATCAATGTTTCACTCTCACATCGATGTTTCTATCTCTCCCTCTCCCTTCCTCTCTCTCTAAAAAGTATCAATAATTAATTTAAAAAATCCTCTGGAAAAATATTTATGATTTTGTCCCAAATCTAAGGATAGTCACCATTAGGCATTTTATTGTGTTGCAATTATTCTGCCTAAAGTGGATTATTTATTTATTTATATATATATATACTTATTCACCTTTACCCTTATGGAAAAGAGTAAGACTAGTATTATTAAGAAATGGCTATTTAAATATTATGTCTTAAACTAAAAAAAGTGTTTTTTCTTATATTTTTCTATCTTTATTAGGTAAATTACTCATCTCCATTTCATTAAGGTTATTTTCTGAGGTTTTATCTTATTCTCTTACTTGGAACATATTCCTTTATTTCTTCATTTTGCTTAACTCTCTATATAGTAGATGAAGCAACCACCTCTCCCAAGTGGCCCCGTGTCAAAGATGAACTTTGTCATTCAACCCTGCCTCAGTCCTTTGTCATCTCTCAAACTTTTATGTTCGTCCAAGCAGCCTATTATATTTTTAACAGCTCGCAGTATTTGAGGATGTGCCAAGTGTCCTTACAGGAAGATCTCTACACCTCAATATAGGCCATTTGGAAACCAGATTCTCAGGCAGCAGGTATTAAAAGTGTGTAAAAAGCCCAGCTGGCATGGCTCAATGCTTGAGTGTCGACCTATGAACCAGGAGGTCACAGTTCCATTCCGGGTCAGGGCACATGCCTGGGTTGCGGGCTTCATCCCTAGTTGGGGCATGCAGGAAGCAGCCGATCAATGATTCTCATCATTGATGTTTCTATCTCTCTCACCCTCTCCCTTCCTCTTTTTATGAAATCAATAAAAATATATTTAAAACATAAATACATACATACATACATACATAAAAGTGTGTAAATATATACAGTCCTGGGAACACAAGCAAAAGTCCCTCAGGCCAGGCAGTCTGGCCAGCCACAAAAACTGCAGTTCGAAATGGGTGTATAAGCTCTATTCTGAGAGATATTAGTGAACTGGAGAGCAAGACAGAGGGAGAGCACCATGATGACATTCACGGCCTATGTCCCTTGAGAGCAGCTCTGCAGATCACCAGATGTGTGCCTCACCTGAAGCCTGCGTGTAAGGCCAAAGCTCCAGAAGAAGCAAAGAGGGCTTCTTCACGGAAAGACTGGGGGTCTGTGCAGTGCCTTGAGGAGAACAGCCTGCCAAGGACTACCTTTCATGGGACCCTGGAATGCAAGCCCCCCTGGCAGGCAGAGCCAGGGGATCTCAAGGGCCATCCCCTGGGTGGCAGCTGCAAAAACTGGGACAGCAGATGTAAATGCCAGGGCATCAGCTGCCTGTTGAGCTCTCTTCCAGGACACACTGTAGTGCAGCAGAGGGAAAGCACAAAGATAGCACCCACCCTCCAAGTTCTCTGGAAATGATTACAGTCAGTCCCTAGATGTGTGTTTAATTAGAAGCCTGCCCCTTAGGCTATAGCTATGATGATTACATAATAAGCTTCTTTCACTGTAAGACTGAGCTCCTGGGCCTATTGCCTCTTTCTGTGTCCTGGGCTGGTGGCTGTTTAAGAATTCTTTCTCAGTTGATTATAGTCCTGAGGGACCAATGAACATAAGTCACACTGGCTGCCAGATCCAGGCAATGTGAAGATGTCCCCTAGAAAAAGTGGCAAAATTGGAGCACCAGATAGAGTATGAGTTTCTTTATGGGTAAATTAAATTATTACAGTCTCTTGGGACCAGGATTGCAAGCTCCCCTGGCCTCCAGAACCAGGCAGTCAAGAAGCATCCCTTGGGTGGCTGCCACAAAGATCAGGACACCAGATGCTTTTTAAAGCTCCTTTCTAGGATATATTGGTACTCTGGAGTACAGCAAAGGAAGAGCAAGAAGATGGCACCCACCATTCTCTGTCCCCAGAGAATGTTCCAGAAGGGTCCTAGTTATATGTGGTAAATTAGATGCCTGCTTCTCAGGCTGACACTTAATACAAGCCAGTGAGCCTCCTTCACTTTAAGTCTAGATGCAATCAGCTGTCTTTGAACTGGGCCTGGGGAGGGTAAGTCTGAGCATGTGGGCCCTTTAAGAGTTATCTTCTAGATAGCTACAATCTAATGGTTCTCAGGACAAGAGCCTCACTGGATTACAAAGTTAGACATTTTGGGAGCTCAGCTCTCAGGTGCATGTCCTAAGAGTTGAGGTGTCCAATGTGGGGTTTGAACCCTTCACTCCTCAAGCAGAAGTTCTAGGTTTTGAGTGGTCTCCTGGTTTCCAGTCACCATGCAGGGTGGGGTTTATGATGAGATTGTGTCCCAGCCTCTCCTACCCACTTTGATGTGACTTTCTTCTCATTTGCTTAATAGTCATGCTCAGCCAGACAGTTATTTTTAAGAGAAAATTGTTCCATATGTAGCTGTAGACACAGTGTATCTGTGAGAGGAGGTGAGTTTGGGATCTTAGCACATTACCATCTTAAACTGAAAACAAATAAAAGTCACAGAGGTGAAGAATACAAGAACTAAACTGAAAAATACACTAGAGGGATTCAACAGCAGACTAGATGAAACAGAAGAAAGGGTCAGTCAACTTAAAGACAAGGTAGTGGAACTCACCCAATCAGAGCAGTAAAAATAAGAAAAGAATAAAATAAAGTGAAGATAACTTAGGGACCTTATGGGACAACATAAATTCAACATCCATTCATGAGAAAAACTCTTAACAAACTGAATATAGAGGAAAAATACCTCAACATAATAAAGACAAGCCTACAGCTAACATCGTACTCAATGGTAAAAAGATGAATTATTTTCCTCTGAGATGAGGAAAAAAGACAAAGATGCCCACTGTTACCACTTTTATTCAATGGTCCTTAAAGTCTAACCACAGCAATTAGGTGGAAAAGAAAATGAAATAAAATGCATCCAATTCAGAACAGAAGAAGTAAAGCTGTCTCTATTGTAGATGACATAATTTTATATAAATACAGCCCTAAAGACACCACCAAAACATGTTAGAACTAATAAAAAAATTCAGTAAAGTTGCAGGATGCAAAATCAATATACAAAAATAAATTGTGTTTTATACACAAATAACAAACAGTTAGAAAGAGAAAATAAGATAATGATCCACTTATAACTGTATCAAAAAGAATAAAATATCTAGGAATAAATGTAACCAAGGAGGTAAAATCTTTCTCCACTGAAAACTCTAAGTTGATGAAAGAGATTGAAAAAGACACAACTAAATGGAAAGATATGAATGCTTGTGGTTTGGAAGAATCAATATTGTTAAAATGTTCATACTATCCTAAGCAATATACAGGTTCAGTGCAATCCCTATAAAAATACCAATGGCATTTTACAAAGAAATAGAACAAATTAACCTAAAACTTGCACAAAACAAAACAAAACAAAAAATCCAACACAAATAGCCAAAACAATCTTGAGAAAGAAGAACAACACCAGAGGCATTGTGCTCCCTGATTTCAAACTATATGACAAAGCTATGGAAATTATAACAATATGGTATTTGCATAAAACAGACAAATAGATCAATGGAACAAAATAGAGAGCCCAGGAATAATCCCATACATAAATGGTCAATTAATTTACAGCTAAGCAGCTATGAATATATACTGGGGTAAGGACAGTCTATTCAATAGTGTTGGAAAAACTATAAAACTACATTCAAAGCAATGAAACTTGATGGCTATCTTATACCATACACAACAATTAATTCAAAATGGATTAAAGACTTGAACTTAAAACCTGAAACCATAAAAGTCCTAGAAAAAATAGGTGGTAAGCTCCTTGACATAACTCTTGGCAATGATTTTTTTAAATCTGACAACAGAAGTAAAAATAAACAAGTGGGACTTCCTCACACTAAAAAGCTTCTGCACAACAAAGGAAAGCATGAACAACAACAACAAAAAAGACAAAAGGCAGAAAATGTTTGTAATCATACATCTGATAAAGGTTAATATACAAAATAGATACAGAACTAATACAACTCAGTAGCAAAAAACCAATCTGATTTAAAAAATGAAAGAAGATTGGAATAGACATATTTTCCAAAGAAGACATACAGATGGCCAACAATTATATGAAAAGACTAGAGGCCTGGTGCACGGAGTCATGCACCAGTGGGGTCCCTCGGCCTGGCCTGTGCCCTCTCACAATCCGGGACCCTTCAGGGCATGTCCAATCCCCACAGGCCAGGCCAAGGACCCCACTGGGGGCCTCTAGTATGCATATAAGATCTTTGGTTAATCTCTTCCTGCCCTCCCCCTCCCCCCTTCCCTCTGAGATTCATCAGTCTGTTCCATTTTTCCATGCCTGTGCATTGAGCGTCTGCCCCCTAGTGGTCACTGTGCATCATAGCACTGGTCCAACGGTCCCTTAGGCTTTTATATATATATAGATGCTCAATATCATTAATTATTAGGGAAATGCAAATTAAAAAACAACATTGAAATATCACTGAATAGAATGACTGTTATCAAAAAGACAAATAACAAGTGCTGGCAAGGCTGTGGAGAAAAGGGAACATTTGTGCACTCTTGGTGGGAGTGTAAATTGATATAGCTGCTATGGAAGACAGTAGGGAGTTTCCTCAAAAATTAAAAAATGGAACTACCATATAACTTAGCAATTCCACTTCTGAATATTTATCTGAAGAAATCCAAACACTAATTTGAAAAGATATATGCACCTCTATGTTCATTGCAACATTATTTACAACTAGAGGCCCGATGCATGAAATTTGTGCAAAGGGCTCGGCCCTCACAGCCCCAGCTGACTTGGCCAGCCCTTACAGCCTTGGCTGGCCCTCGCAGCCCCGGCTTCGTCTGGAAGGTCATTCGGCTGTTTGGTCTAATTAGCATATTATGCTTTATAGTTAAGATATGGAAATAACCTAAGTGTTTATCAGTGGATAAATGGATAAGGAAGTTGTTTTACCATATGTATGAATATTATTCAGAAGAATGAAATCTTGCCATTTCAATAACATGGCTGCACCTCAGGGGCATTATGCTGAGTGAAATATGTCAGACAGAGCAAGACAAATACCACATGATCTCTCTTACATGTGGATCTAAAAAACCTCAAAACAAAACCCCAAAACCAAGCAGATAGATACAGAGAACAGATTTCTCATTGCCAGAGGTGGGAGGTGGAAGAAATGGATGAAGGGAATCAAAAGGTAAAAAGAAATAAAACAGGCAAATACTGTAGATATCTGTTAAATGTTAGTTCAGCTGCATTAAGTCTGCATATGTTTTATAAGTGAAAGAGGAAAAAGTATTTCATCTACTTTGTACTTCATTGCATGTAACAGGAAATATACAGAGAATTTATTAACTTTTGATTGTGATAATGCCTTGAGATAGAAAAACATTAAAAACATTTTATTTTTGATATGACTCATCTATTTCTATCTTTGATTACCCCCCAAAATCCCAAAAACTTACCAAAGAATTATTCAATAGGGATACATTTTTTAGTGGCTTCTTTCAATTTTTATTGAAATTTTCTGCCTCAAGAAGGCATAGTACCATCATTTTCAATACATTTTTTAAGATCAAGCATTGAGGCAATGGAAAATGCTCTAATTTAGAAATAGAAATAGGGAAGATTTTTAGGAATGTAGTAATTCTGCTTTATGGAAAACAGGAAAATGACTCAATAAAACCATCTGGTCACTAAAAAAAAAAGTGTATGACACACTTATGTGTCCCTGCTGTGTGAGTGGCCTAACATAGTATGGGGCCTGCTTAAAGTCACCACTAACAGCTGGTTATCATTCAGTTACTAGTGTTGGTGCCCAGTTATTTTCAGTTTGGCTTGACACTGGCAGTGGCTTACATCTGATAAGTGGTGGGTCAGTTTATGGGCCCAGGTCTTCAATCTACGCATGTGTTGGAGCTTCTTCGAATTTGAGTTGGATGATTGCAAAAGGTTGCAAGCCATCATGGTTTCCTGGCTTTTACACAGGCTGGACTTTCCTTATGGGGTGATTGCTACACATCCTGCCTTCTTCGGACTTGGTGATCTCCCTCACTAAATAGCGACAGGATGGTATTATTTATAGCTTTGGGCAGTTAGATTGAAAATTTTCTAAGTTTTTGCCACAGAAGGTTATCTTTAATGAGAATTATATTTACATACATATGTGTGCATTGGTGGCTACGAAGCACAGATGTGTGCTGTGCATTTGGTTCATGCTGGTACCAGGAATCAGCTAGACATTGGAAGTTGGAGTTGTAATTTTTATATCTACTGCCAGGTCATAAGGTTGTGCTTGAAAGTTCAGAGGGTAAAAGGCCCAATGGTCGTGAAAGCAACGAAAATATTATCTACTCTGGTTGAGGAACTGGCCAGTCTCCAGATTCTTTTTTGTTCTTATTTATTTTTTCCCCCATTTATAGTTCCTAGAAGTTAGAAAATGCTCACTTGTAGCCCATTGTCCTTTTCTTCCTTTTAAGACAAAGAAGTCTTTTATTTTAGAAACCCAGTGATCTTTAGTATCATTTTAATGTACGTTTGAGTAAATTTCAGAGTAGGAGGATTAAATGAAATGCAGTATTTACATTTTGCTAATTTTCCTCTCTCGTTAGAAAGCTGCTATTTTGCAGAGAGAGAACTATGTTAAAAATGTACGTATTTTAACTATAAAAATCAATTGTCATAAATTGTATATATAGCAAATCACATGGGAAGTCTTTATTTCCTAATTTAAAAAAGCTGCCTCAAAGAAATGTTTCAGCACACAGAGGCACATGGGCCACTTGGCAGACAGCCTAATTGAAACCAAGGGCCCGGGAGAAGAGCTGAACTCTGCATCTGCCGTCCAGAGCTGGCTGCGCTACACTTTGAACCAGTGCTGATGGCTTTGTACACAAAGATCAAAATGAGTTTGTTTTATTCAGCTGGGTTGTGGAGGTGCACGTATTTTGGCTTCTGGATGCAATAAAGCATTGAGCTCTCAGATAAACAAACTATAAATCTAATCAAGCTTGGGCACAATGATAAGTAGATTGCTTGAGAGAGGGAGAAGGAGAGAGGGAGAGAGACACTCACAAGATAAAATGGCCAAATCCCATTTGATGCAGTGTAGTACTGAGCATGACTCTTGGTATGTTGCCAATTTTAACAACTATTTTTTCTCCTTCTTCCTTTTCCTCCTCCTTCTCCTCCTCCTCTTCTCTCTTCTGGTCATGTTGCAGTGAGATGGCAGATATATTCTCTATTAAAGAACTGTCTTGGGAGCTATATCAGACTTCTTAATGGAAGCAGGTGAATTATTGTAAAAGGTTTCTTTTTAAGTTTGAGCTTCAGGACTTGGAAATATTTCCTTCTCTGTTTCTCAAAACACTATAAGCAAATAATATGCAGGTAGTGTGTTCCTTATGTGCTATTGGTAAATATCATTATCCTATAACCTTTATTTGTCCCAATTTAGGTGCTAGGAAGTAAAAGAAAAGAACGGTGAATGCTCCGTCTTAAACATGTGTAGATGCGCCCCCTCCCCCCGCAAGCATAGTTGAGGGTTCCAGCTATGACAAAGGCATGGAAAGGTGTCGCTGATTTATTCATGTGCTTTGAATGCTTCGGCCCACCGCACAACTTCAAATATTGTTGGAATCAGTCCATCTCCTTACTTTACTAAGTAGCTGCCAGATAAATCTCCAGATATGATAAAATATGTGTCCATTAGGTATGACTGAATCCCACAACTGGATTTCACCTGGAATCTGAATGATGAAGTTTTCATAAAGTGAATACATAAGTTGACAGGTTTAGAAACTGCCCATGAAATAAATAACAGTGATTTGGAAATTTCCTCCAGTATTACAGAAATCCTGTCTGTGCAATAAATAATACATTTCTAAAAATAGACACATAATCTGAATCATTAGATATTTAGAGCATGAATAATTGCTTTTTAAAAAACATTTTTATTGAAATATAATTCCCTCACCATAAGATTCATGCTTTTAAAGTGTACAATTTAAGTGGTCGTTAATATCTTCATGAACCTGTGCAACCATCACTGCTAATTCCAGAACATTTTCATCACCTCAAAAAGAAATGCTGTATCCATTAGCCGTCTTTTGTGGAATTTATTGATGGAATTTTCATGGAACTACCTTCTTTCTAACTTCCAATTTGAATAAATTGTAGTTCTGAAAAAAATCAACTTTGATATTTTTTTCATCTCCAGTTTCCATGCTGTTAACATTCTTTTCTGTAGATAACCAAAACATTTCAAGTATCTACTGAAATGTAGTAGAGTTTAGAGAGTTCAGCACTAAGCTGGATAGCTTACTGTATGAACTACCTAAGTCCTTTAACATCTCAAAATTTTAGCCTTATTGCATATGAGCCAAGCAAGCTAATACATTACATTGGGTATTACAATGTCCAGAGTATTATGCTAGGACTCATGTTTCTTGTTCAAAATATATATACAGGGTTCAATAATAATTGTTATAATAATATTATCCTCAATACAACTCATATATGCAGCATAATATGGGATCAAGTGCAACTTGGTTACAAGTAGCAAATAAAAAGTGAGTTTACTGGAGTATATCTAGAAGCTCTGGTCTCAGTGGGAGGGAAGATGACAGACATATCAAATGAAAGGAACCAAGGAATCTATAGAAGACGGGGCAGCAGAGATACAGCAGTGGTCATGCTGCAGAAACAATCAGATGCCACGCCACTTCTGCTACTGCTGCTGTCATGGATATGACCTCCTACTTTCCTGATACCATTGCATTCAATGCTTAAGACTAACAACTAAGAAAAGAGCATCTGATTTACTGAATGGATACTAGGTGTCCACTCTGTGGAGAAGCAAGGGAGGAATAATAAGTCTGTATGGCTTCTGTGATGGCTAATTTTACCCATCATTTGGCTGGACCACAGTGCTCAGATATTTAGTCAAATGTTATTCTGGATGTTTCTAGGAAGGTGTTTTTTTGATTTTTTTTTAATGAAATGAACATTTAAATAGGTGTAGTTTGAGGAAAGCACATTACCCTCCAATCAATTGAAGTTCTTAATAGAACAAAGGCAGAACTCCTCCCAGCAAGAAGGAATTTGGACAGCAATCTGCCTTTGGACTTAAACTTCTCCTGGAGTGTCCAGCCTGACGACTACTCCATTAGATTTTGGACTTACCAAACCACATACTAATGTGAGCCAATTCCTTAAAATCTCTCTCTCTCTCTCTCTCTCTCTCTCTCTCTCTCACACACACACACACACACACACACACACACACACACACACACACCCTGTTGTTTATATTTCTCTGGAGAATCCTGACCATAATAACTTATTTTGTAGGAGATGGCTAGAGCCACTGAAAATTTCTAAAAATGAGGGCTTACTCCAATAAATTTGGATTATTAATAGAAATGGAGGGGCTCAATTATGAACAGTCAAAAAGCAAGAAATGTCTATTACCTATAATATTTGAAGATAGTGTCTATGTTCTGAGGGATAAGAACTCAGGGATATGGAGTTAATTAGAAATAAATCAGAGGAGGAAGTTTTCTAAAGGAAGAAAGAGAGAGAGATGACTTGGAGAAGAGGAAGGAGGTATTTATTCTACATCAGGGTAATAACAATGGGCACATGATCTCCCATCGAGGTGGCAGTATAATAGCATATGGAGGAAGTGATGCTGAGCCAGACCTTTGAAAAGCCTGAAGTCCTCTACTTTCTGCCTCCAAGAAACCAGCTGCCATGTAAGAACTGCAACTACCCAGAAACCAGCAAGCTATTAGCAGTCCAATGGGAATGTCCTGCAGAGAGAGGACAGGATGAGGAGGGAGGGAGGGAGGAAAGGAGGGAGGGAGAGAGGGAGGGGGAGAGAGAGAGAGAGAGAGAGAGAGAGAGAGAGAGAAAGGGAGAGAGAGAGAGAGAGCTTAGAAAAGATATGTTTAAAGTTTAGAGCTTACAAAAGGCAAGGACTGAGGCTGGTTGATACCAGTATTTTTAAGAGAGAGGTAAAAATATCAATAATGGGAGATGGTCATTGATCGGCTGCCTCCTGCAAGCCCTCTATTGGGGATTGAGCCTGCAACCCAGGCATGTGCCCTTGACCAGAATGGAACCCTGGACCCTTCAGTCAGCTAACGCTCTATCCACTGAGCCAAAACAACTAGGGTGAGAGGTACCAGTACTAATGGTCAAGGGAAAAATACCCTGATATTAGTGAAGGAAAAAAAATGATTAGAAAGATCAGAATGCAACTGGAAAACACAATGTCATTAACGCCCAAGATATTGAAGGGGGTGGTGGGAACCATTATATGCAGCAGAAAGAACAGGGGCTCAATGAATATTGAGAAGAATGGAGAGAAAGAGAGAGATAAAAATATCAATAATGGGAGATGGTCATTGATCGGCTGCCTCCTGCAAGCCCTCTATTGGGGATTGAGCCTGCAACCCAGGCATGTGCCCTTGACCAGAATGGAACCCAGGACCCTTCAGTCCGCTAATGCTCTATCCACTGAGCCAAAACAACTAGGGTGAGAGATACCAGCACTAATGGTCAAGGGGAAAATACCCTGATATTAGTGAAGGAAACAAAATGATTAGAAAGATCAGAATGCAACTGGAAAACACAATGTCATTAACGCCCAAGATATTGAAGGGGGTGGTGGGAACCATTATATGCAGCAGAAAGAACAGGGGCTCAATGAAGACAATTTAATTTTTAAAGTGCAGCAAGCAAGCCTCATGCTCGCTTCAGTGCCTGGCTGCCGGCCGCCATCTTGGCTGACAGTTAATTTGCATATACTCACTGATTAGCCAATGAAAAGGGTAGCGGTTGTACGCTAATTACCATGTTTCTCTTTTATTAGTGTAGATAGTGAAACTTTTATTTTATAGATTTAAATTTATAGAACTTACTGTAAAGAAATACACACAAAAAAGAATAAGGATATTTTAAAGAAATTTGGACTTTTGGTTCAAATTTATGGCTACTGTCTTAAATCAAATCAGCAACCCATTTATTTGAATAATTGGTTTTGGTAGCACAATCCTGAGCTGCTCTATGGTGCTCCTTTCACTTGTCCAATGTTACAGAAGTGGACATGCAGAGGGGGGAACAATTAAAGAGACCAATGAGGAGTTATAAACTTCCCAGGAAATGTCACATTTTCAAGATGTTCAGTATATACATAGAGATGGCAGAGAAGCTTGACACCAAAGTCTACATAGAAACAATTTAACCTAGGAGTCAATATGAATACTACAGTTTCTCTGGTGTGTTAAAGTATGCTACATATTGTATTATACATTTCTCTAGTTTTTAAAATAGTCAAGATATGTTTAAAATTTACTTTCTATCAAATATTTGTGTGACTCTTGAAGCTTCTCCACAGACCTGTGAAAACGTACTGGTTTAGATTAAATAAAGGGAAATCTTTAAGGCACTTTGCTTTCAGCAAAACTATTTTGGACATAAAGTACTTTCATTTGGATAGAAAAACTATATTAACTATATTCTCCATATTCTAGTCTGTGCTTATTTCATTTTTAATTACTTGTTGTTTCACCGATTTTGAATAAATGTGCTCTTCAATTTTAGTCATGAAAATTGGGTCATTTCTTTTTGTACTACCTGCTTTCCATAAGTTTGCCTTTTTTGGAAAAAGACTGACTGCCAGCCATATGGCTCACTAAATTCTGCTCAATACCATGCAAGGACAATGGGATAGTCTTTCAGTTGGCTTATATTATTAGGTATTATGTCAGTATTATAGATATCAGAAGGCATTTTAGCTCCATAGATGAGGCAGACAGTATCTAAATACATACTGTGACACCTGTTAGTCTCAGTCAAGACTTTGGGTATCATTAGCAAAGAAGCACGTTAGGGCTTGAGTGGAGGCTCGGCCATCTCTACTTCAAGGTTGGATCTGCCTTAATTTTGCTGGGAGCTGTGTAATAGGGACACCTCTGTTTTGGACACAAGAGGAAGAAAACTGTTCTGATGCTACAGTTTTGAAATGTAACACCATTGTCTGATGCTGTTATTAAGTGCAGTTGTTCACACCTAACCACATATTTATCATCTTGCATTGTTACCTCAAGATATTTCTTTTCTGATGAGACCCTAATAGCTTTATGCGGGAGGCCTTATCTTCCCTATGTAACTGTGGGCTCTTTGAAGACAATGGGCAATGTCTCATAATTTTAACTGCCACTCTGTACAGTGTGGTTTTGGGCCCATAGTAGAAATGTAATAGAGGTTAATCAGCTAATTAATATAATATTTATTGGGCTCCTATGCCATGTCAGAGGCTATGCTAAATACTATATGCACAATAGTGATATGACACAAGTTCTACTCAATTAATTAATTAATTGCAAAGTAAAATTGATAGATATATATACATATACTATGATTATAAGCTATATATACAATGTACACTAATATATACACTAATTCACCTTTCTTTTTCTATATTTAGATAAAAATAGTGAGCTTCAAAACTTACTTGAATTTGAAACTTTAATATTGATTTTATCGTAGATAATCTAGTATTATTTTTTGTTAACTTACCAAAGAGCATTCACTACAAATAAGGTTATTAAAATATGGAGGATTTCTTTTTATTAAGAAGATTTTAAAATTTCTATGATTATTACTTTATTTTAATCTAGGAGTAATATGTTAGCAAGACATTTATTAAAACTCTTTGTGCCTTAGTTATTAATTAAATTACATTCTCAGTTTGTTGAAGCCTGATCAAATTTTGTGTTTTCTAAGAAAGCCAGGTAGAAAATGCTTCATATTGGATATTTCTCTTCCTTATGTTTTAGAAGTGGAAAATAATTTCAAGTAAACCTTAATGCTACGGAGGCATCCTGCTTCAAGTTGAAACTTACTTTAAAACCTGCATGGTCTTAATCTCTTAGACTCTGAGCCTTCCCTTAGGCCTCTACATCAGGAATACTAGTATTTCTTCTTAGCACAAGCTCTGGTCCAAAATTTCCCATTAATCAGTATGGAACAAGATCATTAATTAAGGTGGATGGAAAAATAAAGTAAGAGAGAATGAAAACCTGGGAAGTTCAGTAAAATAAACTTGGAGTGCACAGTGAACCTAACGTTTCATTTTTTCCCCTTTATCTCTCAGAACCTCTCAGCTTCTTGCATAAAACAGAGTTTCTTCCTGGGCTTAAGCTCTGGACTTCTAATAAATGGTATGTCCCCATTCAAGATGAAGCCAATTGGAGAATTCTTTTTTTTAAAATATATTTTTATAGATTTTAGAGAGGGAGAGGAGAGAGATAGAGAGATAGAAATATCAATGATGAGAGAGAATCATTGATCAGCTCCCTCCTGCACGCCCCCAATTGGGGATTGAGCCTGCAACCCAGGCATGTGCCCTTGACCGGAATCTAACAGGGACCCTTTAGTCTGCAGGCCAATGCTCTATCCACTGAGCCAAAACAGCTAGGGCTAATTGGAGAATTCTTGATGAAGTTCTCAAAATATCTGAAATATAGGCTATTGGGAAAGATGATCAATTTAATCTCTCATAGTGATAAACTTGAATAAACTGTATGGTCAACCACATAGATAACAGCCTTACTATTGGCAAATATTATTCCCCAGGCAGGATGTAGGCCTGCCATGGCTGTTCTTGGACTATTCAGAGGGTGATATGAGGCTTCAGAAAGCTATGGTAGGAGGTGGGGGAGATTACTGTGAATTCCAGTTGCTGACATCCAATGACTACAGCTGTTGCTTCTTTGATCTAGAACCCTGAAGTAAATCCAGAATCTGAAGGCTATACTAGTGTTAAGATAAAGAATAAAGGAAAGCAGATAATTATTATATCTATTTTCACTGGTGAATATCGACTTAACAGAAGAATATTGATTTTTATGGGATTTTTTTGCTTATAATGAAATATCTATGAATTAGCTGTAACTTAATTTTTAATTATGCACAAGATTTTAATGAAATTTAAAATGTAAAATGTGATTACAATGTGGAGATAATAAATAGGCCTGCATGGGATAGATGCCCCCCCCCTTTTTTACATATAGCTGTGATTTAGATATGTAAGAAGTTGTGCAGGCTTTCCAATGGAATTTAAATTACATGATGTAAAAAAGACAGCATTTTAAAAAACTGATATGAACAATTAGTCTTATATAGGATACTGAATAAAGAGATAACAGTGAGGAAAGTTTATTTCAAACAGAGTATCAGACATAACTGGGGAATGTCAATTTAATAAACGAATTCTTTTTTATCCTCAAAGTCATAAATAGCAGCACATACAATTTTTGGCTTGGGTTACTCTGTACTATATCTCACTGAGAATTGATTTAACACTTTAGCAACTATATTTTTTTGTGTGCATATTACTAATTGATTCTTTTTTCCTGGATTGCCTATAATAGTATAGATATAGCATTATATTTACAAAAAATAGAATTTAATTGTTTGAAGTTTTCATTCACTGGTTAAAAATATTTTTTCATACTCAGAAGTGCTGAATACATTTTAAAAATGAGGATTTAACGCTTCAAACATCAAGTCAATAAATTTTTACACAGTTTTTGTATGAAAACTGAAGAAAAGTTAGTGATTATGCCATCACTGTCAGCAGTATATATTTAGTTACAAGAAAATGTGACTTATGTTTTTAAAATTTGACACCCAATTTGGAACTTACCGAATGTGGTTACTTTCACAGCCTCCCTAAGATGTCTATGTTTTAAGAAAAAATCTCTATCTAAATCAGAGACCAACAGAAACTGGAGATATGGTCCTAGAAAAGACAGTTTGGTGAAAAAAATTACATTGCCTCTTCCTCACGCCCTTTATTTTCTTCCTGTTCTTCTGAATGGGAAGCAATTGAATTTCTCCTTGAAGACAACGTGGCACAGATGGTCATCATCACATTTGTCTTTTCCTCTGCTTTTACCCTATTTCTGGAGTAACTCACATCTAAATGTGCCACTGATGGTGATATTAGAGGCTAATCAAATTTTAGAATTCTGCATGGTGGTTCTGGAGGATGCATTTAAACACTGAACAATACATCCAGCTCACAGATAGATAATCTTGTCATCATCTATTCTGAGTGTCTAAGAGAGCATGTCCATCTTGCTCTCTAATCTAAGTTTTAGTCTTCATTGTCAGGGAATTGGTCAAGGTCCCAGTCTAGCAAGGAATGATGAGAAAAATCTCTTCCTAGCATCAAAATCTGCCTTGCCACTCCCCATCCTTAGTAATCATTAAGCACACAATGCACTGGGCCCTGAAGGAGCAGGCTTAAGTAGTAGTTAAAACTCTTTGAACTGCCTTCGCTTTGTCCAGCTTTGTTCAGTGGGACATTCAAGCTGAGGTGCTCCTCTTCCTTAGGGGATAAAGGGAGGAAGGAGAAGGAATATGAAATATCTGGTTTGGGGGGGTGGGATTTTTTAGAGAGAGAAAAGCCTCAGGAGGATTTTATGAAACGTTGCAAGCTAAATATTCTTCTGTTTGTATCAGAAATTTTGTTCACTAAAAATCTGTCTTTGTGCTAAATTCCTTATGAGTGAGGTAGGTTTCTGGGATGTGCAGAGTGCGAGTACGGACTCACCTTGAAGTGAGGGCCTGAAATTCCTCTCCTTGATGAGGGAGGAAGAACAAATGCTTATCTTTGAACAAACATTTAAAAGATTGCTTATTAGCCCTGGCAGGGTAGCCCAGTTCGTTAGAGTGTCATCCCGAAACGCCAAGTGTGGGATTAATCCCCAGCCAGGGCACATACAAGAATCAACCAATGTATTCAGATTAGCTACTGTTTTGGAAGGAAAGAAATAGATTCCTATGTCACAACATTCTAGGAGGATTAAAAACTTAACTAATTAGAATCAAGTAAATACATAAAAACTTGTACACAATGTTCATAGCATCATCATTCATAATAGTCCTCCCTCAAGTCTTTTAAAGTATACATGGTTTCTCTCTCATCGATGTTTCTATCTCTTTATCCCTCACTCTCTCTCTCTAAAATAATCAATAAAAACATATTAAAAAATCAACAAATGAATGCATAAATAAGTGAAACAAGTCGATATTTCTCTCTCTCTCTAAACTCAATCAATACATTTTTTAAAAGTCTTGTTCATTTTATTTTGTGGACAGTTTTAATTTTTGAAATGAGACTGGATAGTGACTTGAACCTACAGGAATTTTTATTAAATGAAAAAAGTCATGGAATCTGCCTACTTTTTATCCAGGGGCAAGGAAGGACTATGCCCATTGAAGATGATTAAAGAGATAGTAAAATTACTTTCATGAAGATGTGTTAATATTTCTGCATATTCAATGCATTGATTATGCTCCACACTCTTAAAATTCCAATATCTCTCATTTTTCACTTCCCATGAATTTCTCAACATACCATCATTATTTTTTAGTTCAAACCACTTCACTTGAGCTGCTCTGGCCCCTATTACCACCAATTCTACAATTGTTCAAATTGATAGATCTGATAAGTCTCAATATCATTTGTTCTCCCTGCAGCATTTGTCTGTGCTCACTATCATTTATTCTTTAATACCCCCTGTTTCAGATTCTAAGGTACCATTACCTCCTGGTGACTTGCCACCTCTTGGATCAGTCCTTTGAATCTCTTTCCTCTTCTGTACCCTAGCTCTAGTTTTTAAAAAGTTGATGACCCTGGGGGTTTACTCCTCAACCTATGCTCTCTTTCGTTCTGTGAATTTCCCCAGGATGATTTTTCTCTTTTCTGCCAACCCTCAGCTATTCTGACCTTCAGCCCCAGAGATTTCTTTATGCATGGAATATCTCTGTTTCAAATTCCATATGTCCCCCGAACTGAATTCTTCATGTTTTACTTCCAAATTGGCTACTTCTTTTGGCATATACTAACCTAATTTATAGCACCATTATTCACAACACCCCATCCTCTGCCAAAGTCAGTAACCTGGGAGCGATCCCAGACTCCTCACAGACCTTCATTCCACATCAAATCAGTCACCACGCCCTGGAGATAAAAACCTTTGGAAGAGCCCATGAATCTATCTGTTCCATGTTGTCCTCAGTGATAATGCCTTAGGTTAGGTCTTTATTGGGTCTGACCTGAGTTTCAGAAACCGTTGTTACTACTTTAAATTTCAGATCTATACTATTGCAAAGGTTTTCTTTTTTCCCCCTAAAAATAAATTATAAAAATTATTCAAACCCTCTTTAATTAATAAAATAAAAAATAAATTACAAATTCCTTAGCAGTGCAAAGCCCTCATGATTTGACCACTGTCTATCTACCAGTTTTGCAATAGGAGGGTAATATGGTGAACACTGAGCACGTACTTTTCTATCAGCCAGTCCAGGGTTTTCATCCTGGCTTTGCCACTCACCATCTGACCATGGGCAAGGTATTAACTAACCCCTCTGAACTTTGGGTTTTTTTTGGGGGGGGAGGGGGGTAAAATGTGGGTCAGTATATAGGACCATGGCAAAAATTAAAGGAAACAATGCATGTGATGCACCTGGTACATAAACAATGCTCAATATATTTTACTTTTCTATTTTTTCTCATTTTACTCCCTTTAGTCTATGGGCCAGCATGCTGGAATGCATGAGACACTTTGACTTTACTCTTTTGGTTCTATCCATTTATGCTGTTTCATATGGTATTCCTTAACTCTCTCTCCCTGCTGGAAAGTTCCTTCTCATTCTAGAAGATGAAGCAGAAGTGGTGTCATTTTTTTTCTGTAATGCACCTCCCAACACCCAACGCAAAAGTAACCACTGTCCCACCATTTCTTTTTGTCTTTTGCATTTGCCAAGTCAGCTCTTATGTCATTGTACCAGAATAGTGAGGTACTAGGACATGGAGGGCATACAGCCAGTCATATGATCCTGTTCTGAGAAGTTGGAATGAAACCAATACAAATCTAAAAAATGCATAAAGAACCAGTGATGTTCTTCCATCATCGTGAATCCTGCACTGTCCAGTCTTATGGCAGGACTGTCTTTATCATTAAAAATGAGTATGGGAGACATTGTACCAGAATAGTGAGGTACTAGGACATGGAGGGCATACAGCCAGTCATATGATCCTGTTCTGAGAAGTTGGAATGAAACCAATACAAATCTAAAAAATGCATAAAGAACCAGTGATGTTCTTCCATCATCGTGAATCCTGCACTGTCCAGTCTTATGGCAGGACTGTCTTTATCATTAAAAATGAGTAGGGGAGGAGGAACCAAGGTACACACCTGTACTTGCTGCCTCGCACAACCACATCAAAACTACAACTAAAAGACAAAATGAATATAATCCAGAACCATGGGAAGGCTGGCTGAGTGTAAATTATACAACTAGAAGGAAAGAGAAAAGCGCATTGAGATGGGTAGGAGGTGTGGAAGTGCGGAAGCGTGGAGGTACAGAAGCGTGCCCGAAAACGGGCTGGCAACTGGGTGCGCTGTTGTCTTTTTCAATTGGGAGGGAGATACAAGCTACAAATTGCTCTGAACTCCAGTTCCAGGTGAGACTCTGGGGACCCAGACTCATACAGGGAGAAACTGGACTGTCTGGCATTGGGACAGGAATGTGAGGATGGCTTTCTCGCAGAGATGCTTGCAGTGATCATTGTTCCTGCATGGGGCTATGGGACACAGAGACCTGGGGAACTCTCTGAGGCAGGGCTGACTGGTAGCCATTGCTGTTGCTCTGCCCTGGTGACTCCCTGAGACCCCACCCCACCCAATTTACAACCCCACCCAAGCTGTGAGTAGAGGCTTTTGCATATGAATGGCCTGTTCTTTTGCAATCTAAATCCTAACGAACTGCTGTTGGGTCAAAGAGCACCAAAACTTCCAAAAGAAGGCCTAAGGCTCATCAGCAGCCTGCATTGCTTCAGAGCTGCACCTCATCTGGGCACTTCCAAACCCCAAACAAAGAGGAGGAATCTGCAG
>NW_005354291.1:6419113-6473623 GCF_000412655.1 Myotis brandtii | reverse complement strand
GGGGGTGCGGGAAGAGACTGGACAAAAATCGTACACCTATGGACGAGGACAGTGGGGGCATAAGGGCATGGGGTGGGGTGGGAACCAGATGGAGGGGAGCTATGGGGGGAAAAAAGAGGAACAACTGAAATAATCTGAACAATAAAGATTTATTTTAAAAAATAAAAAGAAATAAGTAAAAAAAATGAATATGGGAAATTTGTGTGATACTTACTGAAATTTATTGTTTTATAAAACAGAGACTATGAGGAAAGGCGATCATGGCTGATAGCGCTCAGTCAAAAGAGGTAGAAGTCATCGAAAACAACTCTCAGCCATGACACATTGTAACGTGGAGGAGACAACTGTGGATTTTCTGGCATCAGTGAGCACCAGCTGATGGTGGATAGTTTAAATTGCTGCAGGAATTACAGATATAGTAACCAAAAAAACTTCCTGGGGGAGGAGACTACTACATAATGAAATATTTCTCAGGTGGCGGTGGCACTTCCTCAATACCTCTTTTCAGGGTTTAAAAGTGATTCGTCTTCATTACCAGAGAATGCACCAGTTGGCCCATCAAGGTCTCCTCCAACCACAGGAGCTTCTAAATGGCCTCAAATAAGGACCACTTTACTCCCATGCAAATGCAAGCATAATAAGTTTTCCTTAAAGCTAGTAAACCCTTTTTATTGTAAGCAGTACTTGCACCGGGGGAGACCAAGGTTCACAGATGGATAGCATAAACTCATATAATTATACAACATATCTGCAAATAATTTTTTGGCTTTGTGCATGTAATTTGTGTGTCATTGCCCAAACATCCTCTTTTAAAAATATAACTCAAATGTGCTTAACGGGGCATCAAGCTCTTTAGTCTTCATAGTGACATTTTTCAAAAATAAGTTACAGCAGACATGAAAGCAGATAGTTGGCCTGTCTTCCGTGGGGCCTAGGTGATTGAGTGGATTGTAAAGGTAGAAGGGACCATGGGGTTCCAGACAGAGAATTGCCATGTCATGAGCCATTACATAGCATGTGGGAAGTTGGCAACCAGCCAGATGGAGCCTGAACTGGTTTCACTACTGCTCTTTTCTGCCAATGAACTGGAAGTATGCACCTCTTAATGTGTTTTCTCTTTCCTTCCCACAGATGATAACAACTCTGTATGGAGACTGACCACCTTTCCACTTCTACAATTTCTGATCTGACTCCTTTGCCCCCCTCCCTTAATCTAATATAGTTTTGTCCCAGAGCAGTGGCTTAGTCCAAATCTGCCTGTGGCATCATGCTTTCTGCTCCTAACATTCTTATATTAGGATAAAAATGATGCAACCCTTCAGTCCCGGGAATGCTTTATACATCTATATAGCAGCTGCTTGCTGACTATAGAACATCGTAAGAATGAGCTCACTGGTTCTTAACTAGAGGGAGTATCACCCCCAGAAAGTGTGTCTTTACATGGAGACCTTTTGGCACCATTGACACTTAGTGGGTGGTAGCAAGGGATGAAAGCATCTTGCAAGGACTGGAGAAGTTCAGCCCTACAAAGGTTTACCTTAACCCCCCCCCCCCCCGACCCCCCCAAAGCCAATGTGCCTCTGCTGAGAAGCAGGTTAGATTTAGAATTGTCCTGATGTTTGCCTGAATGGCCAGGAAGCAACCTAAAGGCACATTGACTCTTTGCTCAGGAAGGTTTTGTGGAGAAGAGAAGAAGGTTTTATATTATTTTTGAGACACCAGACTTTGACTATCAAAGGTGACAATTTTATCTAGGAACTTGAGTTCCTAACAAGGAATCCAGAGCAAGATCTACTTAAAACGTTTCTACAACTCCAGCTAAATACAGGGGAAAAGAAGTTTATTTAAGATATAACAACTATTTAGTGGAAAATCCCCTTAATCATGATAGATTCAGAAAGCCCTGTCTTTGAATACCTCTTCAGCATTTACTACCTGTGGGACCTGAAGAAGGTGCTTGCTCCTGAACCTCCATTTATATCTGTAGATTTCCTTCTGTAGGAGTATTACAAGGGGTTGTTGAGAAAATTAGTTTAATACTTAAGTGTTACCACAATATGTTGGCACTTAAAAAATTGTAGCTCAGTGTTTGAATGCTGACCTATGAACCAGAAGGTCACGGTTTGATTCCTTGTCAGGGCACATGCCGGGGTTGCAGGCTTGACCCCCCAGTGGGGGGGGCATGAAGGAGGCAGCCGATCAATGGATCGATGGTTCTCTCTCATCATTGATGTTTCTATCTCTCTTTCCCCCTCTCCCTCACTTTCTGAAATCAATAAAAATATCTTTAAAAAATTGTAGCTAATAAAAAAATAACCAGTAACATTAGTAATAGTGTGATTATTCAGAGTAAAAAAAATAAACTATTATCTGAATCTAATTGATAGTCCATTAAATGTCTTCTGTATAATACATATATTACCAAAAGCCTGTTGAGATTATAAAGAAGATAACATTCTTTAGTAATAAGTACACAAAAATGTGTGTGGAGGAGGAAATGTAGTAAAGAGAAAATTATTTTGGTTTCTGGTACAATTTCTTCTCCTTATTAATTATATAGCTCCTTCCCATCCCAGGTCTGGTTGCCTTTAACTTTAAAAGCTGAGGATCTCTTAAGGGACTAAACATTCAATTATTCAATATTATAATACTATCCATTAACATCACCTACTATGATTTTTGTTGCTGTGAGCTTTCATTTAGGAGAATTATTGTGTAATTAGCAGCATCTTGGAATAATTCAGTGTTGGAGGGTGAGAACATTGAAACCATGGGCCCTTGCTCTATTCATCCATCATGTACATCTGTGTACAAGAAAGAGCTATACTATGTTGAAGTAGAAACTTAGGGAAAAAATACAGTGCTCAACAAGATGACTTTTTGAATTCATATAAGACAAATAATGGTCCTATGTCATTTCTTCCTATCAATTCCAGATGCATTCAAAGATTTACCAGACTTTCCAGTAGTTGCTTTGTTGCTCATGTCTCCAGTGAATCTCTGAGATCTATTGTTCTCTTAAAACAATACTCTGTTGCCCAATCACTCTGATGCAGCTGAAATTTTCAGGTGCTAGGGCTGTTGGTGTGTTGGGAGGCGGGTATTTTAGTTTCCTTAAATGATAATGTATTTTTAAGTTCTCTACCAGAAATTTAGCAGATGCAGATTAATTTTTAGTTGTACCTAAAGAGTTTAGCTGGAAACTTGTTTAAATACATAAGGAAAATGCCTGAGAAAAGGCAACTTTCCATTTACATATTTGAGAGCCTTTACTCATTGTAGCCCTTGACTTGAGAGTTTGGCCTTTCTACCACTGCCTCACTTATAGCTTATGTTCTTGATTCATAGGAATACAACATGTGTTCTTTTCTCCATAAATCTGAACTGTAGCAGCTTAACTGTTCAATAAACTATTTATAAAGCAATAAAAGGCTAAAAAATTGGGAAAAGTCTTTGGGGAATACTGGCTGCTTAAATGTTATCCCAAAGAAATAAAATAATATAAATAATTTATTAAATATATAATATAAATTATTAGTGTTTTATAGTAGTTTATATGTACAATATTAAACTATATTATAAATATAATTTTACAATAGGTTTCATTATAATTATACATTTTGATTTAATGAATAATTATTTTTTGCATAGTTAATCATTTAAGTAATCTGTATATATAAAAGCCCAGTGACTGAATGGCGGAACAACCAGTACGACCGGTCGACCAGTCGCTATGATGCACACTGACCACCAGGGGGCAGACGCTCAATGCAGGAGCTGCCCTGTGGTGGTCAGTGCGCTCCCACAGTGAGAGCACTGCTCTATTGACCCTGACCGGGATGAGTGGCTGCTCCCACAGCAGGCCGATCCCCACAGGCCACACCCCCCACCAGTGCACTGATCTGTGCACTGGGCCTCTAGTTATATATACAGTGAAAAAGTTAGTCAATAAATTTAGGTGATCAGAAATTAAAACTTTATTGTCAACATGAACATGATTCCTCTGGAGGTAGAAACTGTATTCAGACAAAATCTTTTCCACTTCTGTCCCCAGAGTTTTTTCTGTTTGTTTTTTCAGAATTTGAATTCTGAAACACTGAGGCAGGTAGAGCTAAGGTATTGGGAGAGAAGGGTCAGCACTATGATCTACTGTTGCTTGCCTGTTTATGCAAGCAAGAATCCACTCCCATCTGGTATCAGTACTGGCACACATCTCTCAGTATTTTCATTTCTGTCTGCAGGGTCCCTTCAGGTCCTGGCACAACTGAGATTTGAGCAATTCCAGTTAAAGTGCCAGAACTCTTAACCAGTTCATTATACATGACTGTGTGATCATGGTGGTATAGCTGTCACTTTCATCATTAAAAGGTAACTAAAGAAATTGTGACTGTGAACAAGAATGAAAGGTCCTGATTATTTTAGGTGCCAAAGCATAAGTTCCCATCTAAGAAAACTCAGAACTGTGAGAGAAGGATGTTTTGAAGGCTAGATTGGGCAGAAAAAGTGCCAGAACATATTGATGATTATTGCTATTACCTTGTCTTTCTTACTGGTAGTCAGAGGTTAGTGTAGGCTGGGGAATATGAGTTTCATTAGTCTTTCTAAAAATTCACAAGATAAAAATGATGCATACAGAATAGGTAAGAGTAGGTTTTCATCAAACTTCTAGATCTCAATTCCTTTTTTAAAAAACAACTTTTGCAGTTCTCTATGATCCTTGTGTTTTCCATCCCCACAGACAACTCTTCGGGAACTTATAAAGATGTAAAGTGCTTCAGAAGATGGCAACATTCAGAATATGAACAGATAAATTATCAACTGAGGATGACAAGCATTGTGAGAAACAAGTTTGCCACTTCCTCATTCCCTTTCTGGTTATCTTTTCTGTCACTGGAGGGAAAAACAAAACAGTAGAAAGAATCAGGTTACCGTCATGTATACCGGTTACTGTCACTGGTTAAGTATTAACTTAATAATCCATTCTTTATATAAGATGGTGCCTGACCTACCATTCCCAGTACATGTTTTTTTAGCTATTTCCCATGCATGCCACATTGCAGGAGAACTTTCGTGGTCACTATGAGGCCTGTTCCTCTAAAGCAGGAGTTTTTAATTTTCATTGTTCTTGTCTCAGAGCCCTTTGTTCAAAAGGCCAAAATGTAAACCAGATGAAAACAGATGTTCTGTGGGAAGCAGATACATGAGGGGGCTCATCATGCTGCTCTTTTGCTACTCCAAAGGCCCTGAAGAACCTTGCTTTGTAGCATTCTTAACTTTTTGTTAAAACAAATTTCAGGGACACGATGGGTTTTCCTGGAAAGGGGAATCTCCAAGTGGAGAGGCACAACAGACTGAGTTGCTTTGTCTTTGCTCCCTTTAGACTCACATGTTTCTTAAGATGTGCACATTTTAAACCAACTCCATACTCATGATAGCCTTCTATTAAGTCATTGGCCTTTGACTTCTCATCACAGACTGATAAGGTAGTGATTTAAGGTATTGGTGTTTAGTTATTTCCTTCTCCTAAAGGAGTTGGTTTCTCTCCCCAACCATAGGCTTGTGGAGGATAGAGACTATGTATCCAGGGGCATAATGCTGTGCCTGGCACATTCTAGACATTGAGTACATATTTATTGATTGAGTGAATGTGATAGTGAATGAATAACCAAGGGGTGGGGAGCATAGAGAGTTCAGGAAATCTAAAAAGAGTACAATCAAAGAAACCTATAGTTTTCTAAAGCTCTATTAGCTGTCTTGCCATTAGGCTTATGAACTTGTCTCATCTTATTCTTCATTTTGAATCAGATGGCCTCAAGAGGTCTCTGGGCTTTTATGACCTATCTCCCAGCTGTTGTACTTAGTGCCATCTTGAAACTATCCTTTGGGTATGTTCTATATGGTCTTCTCTCTCATGCATCTTGAAATGCCCATGATTAAGGCAAAGGTAGCTTGGTGCTGTCTTGTAACTAATGGATGGCTGTACTTTGGTTTCTGTGTATTTTTATGTGTTTGTTCTGTCTAAGAACTACCAGAAATAATCTCATGAATCATATTAGTCTCCACCCCATATGTGAACGAGCTTTACTTGTGCAAACCTTAATATATAACCATATTTAAATGCAATTCATACATAACAGTACATATAGAGTAATAGAAGCAAGTGATCCCATAATATCCATAGAAAGCACTCAGAATGAGGCATTCAGAATGAGATGAGGGTGGTTTGAAGGTGAGTAAGCTGAATAGTGCTCCCCTTCCCAAAGATATCAGGTCCTAATCCCCAGAACCTATGTTACTTTATTAGGAATAAATATCTTTGCAAATCTGATTAATTTGAGAATTTTGAGATAGGGAGATTATCCTAGATAACTAGTGTGGATCCTAAATTTAAACACATGTGTCTTAATAAAAGAGGCAGAGGGAGATATAACACAGACAGCAGTAAAGAAAATGTGCATGCAATGTGAAGAAGGGGGCGGAGACCGGAGTGATGTGGCCACAAGCCAAGGAATGCCAGCAGACACCAGAAACCAGCAAAGGCAAGGAACCAATTTTCCCCTAGAGCAGTGGTTCTCAACCTTCCTAATGCCACGACCTTTTAATACGCCGGGTTGTATGTGGGGGGCGTATCTGCATGTGGGCGGACCCACCTGGAGACGGATAGAGGAGTGGTGTCTCAGTTCCTAAGACCATCGAAAATCCGTGTTTTCCGATGATCTTAGGCAACCCCTGTGAAAGGGTTGTTCAACCCCCAAAGGGGTCGTGACCCACTGGTTGAGAACCACTGCCCTAGAGCCTCTAAAGAGGGAGTGTGGCCCTGCTGACATCTTGATTTTGTCCCAATGACACAGATGTTATAGTTCTGGGAACCAGAACTATGAGAGAATAATTATTTTCTGATGTTTAAAGCCACCAATTTTGTGATAACAGCCACAGGAAACAAATACAGAGGAAAATTTACCCTTTTAAAATTTAATATTACATGTTCTTAAAAGCTGCTCATTGCCAAGTGTTTTTGGATTTAGGATTATCTGATATCAATATTCTTAGCTATTTTCTTGTGGTTGAAATATGCCCGGGTTTTCTAAACCTGAGAGGATGAGAGAGACTTTTGAGAAGCCAGACTGCCATAAAGAGCAATTCTAGTCTGGAAAAATTGAGAGAAGGAAGTGTAAGAGTGAATTTAAGAAGATCATTCTGAGGGTAACCAATGGGATTGAGGACAAATAATTGGTATTATTTAGTGGACAGACTTCTCAGCGGGTTAGGTAATTAGGGGCTACTGGAGTGATGGGAAAATGAACTAGGGGGTTTAGCTCTTAAATGAAATATGGTGTTTATGAATTAAAGCTATGATTGGTGTTACATTGCTTGCTACCCAGTGCCCCCAGGTTTCACATTCAATGAGCCTCGATTGTCTTCACATAGGCCTATGCTTAGTGAATACCTGTGAAAACCAAGACGGAGTGCAGGAGCCACGTGTTAATAGAGGGTATTAATGAAAAGACTCTAAAATTTGGCACCGCCAGTTGGATAGCGCCTATGGTTTTGAACCTTGAGGTATTAGCCATTAAAGATCTCAGTTCTACTCAGGACCATCTTTCTCCTCTGATGGAAGCACGAGCAATTTCTGCTGCTTGCTAAATGTGCCCAGTTGGTTTGTGGACAGGAGCAGATAACCCCTCCCGACCAAATGCAACCCTCCACTTGCCCACAGGCCTTCCTGGCCTCTTTATCTTGAGCTGTTCAAGCAGTGTGTTCATCTACTTTCTCCGGGGTCTTTTCATGACTGGAAATCTATCTTCTTTACAAGAGGCCAGGCTAGAGTAAAGCACTCATCCTTTGCCTCAAAGAACAAAGACCTTGGACTTTCTTTAGAATTGTGTTCTAGCCAGACTTGCTGTGTAAGTGATAGATGTAAAATCTCCTGTAAATGTTCTGGTTAGTGGAAAGTACAGAACAGATATTTTGACATTTTTAAAGCCATCTGTACATATGCTTTAAATTCTCATTATGATATTTAACTACTCCATGGTTTTGGAATTTTGAAAAATGTGTCTAGGTTTTTGAGATAGAAACTCAGCATTCTGATAGACTTCCCGAAAGGCTTTAACTCATTTATAATTTCTCTAGGACCCCTCTGTATTTATGGTAAGGTGGGACACTCCAACTTGTCATAGAACTTGCTAATTTTTTTAACTCAGTTGAGCTTAAGTTTTTATATATAACAGAGAAAGGATTGTGTTGTCATCACTGGGGTGCCGATGAGTGGGGCTTCGTCTTACCATGATCCTTTAGGATGTTTGATTTCCTCTAGCTTTTGAAGTTCATAAAATTATAGCTTCGAGCAATGTTTTAATATTTCTCTAAAGAAATAGCAAAGATATAAAACTCATGTTTGTTTGATTCTGTTCCATATTACAGGCTTTCAAAGTTCAGCATCTCCGGAACTCTGGAATTCTCCATTCCAGATCAGTGGCTAATTGGATCCTAGTATGTAAGGAAACACTCGCAAAATAGCAGTACATACCAAATATTTCTTTTTATGATTCTAAAACTGGTTGATACATAGATTTGCCTCTAAAACAACAGTGAAGAGCATGCATTAGATTAACAAACACAGTCTTTCATTTGTAAGTCATTTTGTTACATGCTGTTTAGAAGAGACTAGTTAAAGCTATATTTCTGGAAAACAGGGTCAGAAGGACATAGCATAGCTCACTAGTAAAACACATTAAAGCCTTTTATTTCCTCATTCATTCATTAAAGAAATATTTTCTTGGTGGCTAATTTATGTTTGGGAATTTGACTGTTCCACCTTGTTCGTTAACTTAAAAACATAGTTGAGATATTGTCTTATTAGTAGATTCTCCCTTTTTCCTATGGCATTTCACGTTCACCTTTATCACAGAGTTTGCTGCATTGTTTTGGAATTGTATGTCTCTTATACTCCTGTTCTTGCTCTTCTACCCCCTAGCACAGTGTTTCATACTTAGATACATAAAAATATTTGCTAAATGAATGAAGTGTTTCAATTTCTAACCTCCCTACTTCAATACTTCTGTTTCTCTAATCACTCTCTCCTCTTTCCTTCATTCTTTTTTTTTCTTTAAAATTATTTCTCTCTATCCCTTTTGGATATCTACCTCCAATATGTGCTTTGATCACACTCTCTATTTTTTTCTTTTGCTTCTTTAGGCAGGAAGATTCCTGCAAGAATAGGGCTTCCTAGGGCCTATTCCTGCAAGAATAGGGCTTCCTGCACCCGGAGCGAAGCAGAGAAGGGAGCAAAGCCCACCAAGGCGGGCTTCGCTCCCTTCTCCGCTTCCTCGCTCCCTCCCATGTCCACTGTCTCGGCTCCGCTCCCGTGTCCGCTGCCTCGGCTCCCTCCCTTCTCCGCCGCTTTGCTCCCTTCTGCAGTGCTTGGCTTCCTTCTATGCTGTCTTCAGCCTTCACTCCACGCCTGCATATGCAAATTAACTGCCATCTTTGTTGGGTTAATTTGCATACTCAACCTGATTGGCTGGTGGGTGTAGCGGAGTGACACCAATTTGCATGTTTCTCTTATATTAGTGTAGATGCTGGTCTTCTCCCATCCTAAAATATAGGTCTCTTAACTTTACTACCTTTTTGAGTAATTCTTCTAGATTTCTCCTTCCTTGCACAACTAAACTGCTAGCCAGAGTTTTCAGTGCTTTTTCCAATACCTTACTACATACTCCTTAAAAAGTCATGCTTTTGTCTATTGCTCTAACTACGCTATGAAAACAGTCTTCTCAAAAGTCACCTACAATCAACTAGATGACAGATCTTAAATTCCTCAATACCTCTCAGTATTTTACTATTGAAAATCCTCACCTCATTGGAATTTTTTCTTCTGTAGACTTTCTTAACATTCTGCCATACTTAACATCTATTATGTGACACAGTACCAGATGCATTACAAATGATATGACATTTGACCAAAGCAGATTCTTCTCCAATATCTTCCTTAAAACCAGACTATCATTCAAAATCTTTAGCTTACATTCAAGCATTCTAGGAGTTGTTCTCACCAAATGTTATTTCTTTCTCCTACTATCCTTTCAATCCCTCTAAATCCACTTTACCATGACAAGATCCATTGCAACTTATACTCATTGAATGCATTCCTACAACTAATAGGAAGAGTAATAATACCATTTTTCTAAGGCTACTACATGCTTTTGTTATACTGTGGGCTTATGTATATTATATGATTTAATTATAAGAACAATCGTATGATGTATAATTATCCCTACTTTACTAATAAAAAAACCCTGAGGCTCACATTGGTTAAATAGTAAAGATTATTGGTGTTTAATGCACAGAGGAGCCACAGGTAAATTGATTTTCACATTTGCATAACTCTTTTAAAAATATATATTTTATTGATTTTTTTACAGAGAGGAAGGGAGAGGGATAGAGAGTCAGAAACATCAATGAGAGAGAAACATTGATCAGCTGCCTCTTGCATTCCCCACTGGGGATGTGCCCACAACCAAGGTACATGCCCTTGACCGGAATCAAACCTAGGACCCTTCAGTCTGCAGGCCGATACTCTATCCACCGAGCCAAACCAGTTAGGCTGCATAACTCTTGTGTTGAGAATGTTACCTCTGTCTTCACTCTTTCTTTTGCCAGAATGTCCTTACTCTGCACAACGATATCATATTATCTAAATCCTAACCATTTGTCAAAGTCTATTTGGAATGCCATCTCTTCCAAGTAGTTTTATTTTCCTTGACTTTTTTGATTGGAAACAATTTTTCCCCCTCTGAACTCTTTTAGCATTTGTAAAAATTACTAATAGGCTTTATTTTTAGAGCAGCTTTAGGTTTACATAAGAATCAAACAGAAAATACAGAGAGTTCCCATATATCTGCCCCCCCTCCGCATATAGTTTCCCCAAACACTCACATCTTGCATTAGTGTCATAAATTTGTCACAACTGATGAACTAATATTAATACATAATTATTAACTAAAGTACATAGTTTAGATTCTTTGTGTGCTTTATCCTATGGGTTTTCACAAGTACATAATATTGTATATACATTATTACAGGATGGCAAAGTACTTGTCCTCTCTAAAATTCTCCATTTAAGCATAGAAAAAATAATGACCACCTCACAAGATTTTGGCAAATAATAATTTAAATAACATAAATCACGTATTATAGATCTCACACAGAGAAAATATAATTATAAGCTTCCCTGTCTCTTCAGCCTTTGATAGCTTTTTCAGATTCTTAAAAAGTCTTTTTAAAAAGTACTAACCCGTAACCAGAACACATGCTCAAAGATTAGCTTTGCCCTTGATCAGTTATGTAACTTGAGGCAAGTTAAAGCACTCGTTACAATTCTAATTTTGTCATCCACAAATAAGGTTTAAAAACTTAGTACAAGGGTAGAAAGGATTAAATGAGTCAGAGAACATAAAGTTAATTTATGAATTATATGTATAAAATATTCTATTTGGAGAATTTCTGGATTGCAAAAAATTACCTTTTTTTTTCTTTTTTGATTTTGACAACATAGACTGAGAAAATGGAAAAAACAAACACACACCCAAAACAATATTCTAGTGACACAATTCAGTGGGGAAAGCCAAGGTATCTAAGTCTGACAAAATTCCCTGATGTTTTTCTCAACAGCAAATATATTTTAGTCTGAAAATCTACATGTGTTGCATTTATAGTGTAAACACAGGCTTAAGATGCAATAAAAGCATGAGCTGACTCCAGCCTAATATAATGTGACAACTTCTTAATTAGCACCAATATTGGGAACACCATGTTTATAGGCTGAATTTCGGGAATAACAAAACCATTGAGTGTACTTTTAATCTAATTTACAGCTGTGCAGTATTTTAAAATTGCAGATGTTAATGAAGGCTCTCTCTAACTTCATATTTTAATTCAATAACAGAGTTAATTTAATCTATCAAAAAATGATAGAGTTGCCCGGCCAGTGTTGCTCAGTGGTTGAGCATTGACCTATGAACCAGGAGGTCATGGTTCAATTCTGGGTCAGGGCACATGCCCAGGTAACAGGCTCAATACCCAGTGGAGGGTGTGGAGGAGGCAGCCGATCAATGATTTTCTTTCATCATTGATGTTTCTATCTCTTTCTCCCTCTCCCTTTCTCTCTGAAATCAATAAAATATATTTTTTAAAAATAATAGAGCTGCCCCATTAGGAATGGGAAAAAATAATAAATTTTATTTTAAAGGGCATGCAACTGAATATTCACTAACATAATTACTTTTAAATATTAATGTAATGATATTAACTCAAAATATAATGAAACAAAAACTCGTTTTAAGAAAACTGTTGAATTTGTGTTCGTTTTGATGAAAAACGATACTTTCAAACTACTTTTATTACAAACTCAGGCATGTAAGTTGTGTAGAAAACTGTGTGTAAGGTATTTTGGGTTAAAATTTATGTTTATGACCTGATCTAATGCATTATTTTAAAGTAATTAATTAGTATTTAGAACTTCACAGTGAACATATAACATACAGATTCTGCTCTTCTATGACATTCAGCTAACTCTGAGAAACTACCTTAACACAGCGATTTTCAGTAGGTGTGCCGCAGAGTTTTTAAAACATGAAATCCCTGACTATTTAGTCAGGAGCACCGACCTCTTTTCCCTTAGATTGTCAAACAAGAAAAAAAAATGACAATGGCCAACACAACGATAGCCATTTGGTGTGAATGAATCAAAATTATGCCTATTTTTTTTGTCAGACTGGCAAAAAATATATATTTTTGGTGTGCAGCAGAATTTTAGTATTAGTTTATGTGCGCCATGAGTTCACAAAGGTTGAAAATCACTGCCTTCACATATTGTGTCCTGCCCTGCCATGCCTGGAGCAGGTGCTGCTCACCTAATACTTTGGAAGGGAAAACTGTCCTTATTGGTTACATGTGGCTAAAAATGGGATCTGGGAAGCTTTGTCATTCAAGGGGTGCCTGTCTTCACCCTAATTTTTGTCTTGATTATGTCATCTCTTCCCAGCAGCTCCCTTCCTCGGCTGGTCTGCTGCACACTGCACAGATGTTTCTCCTATTGCTGCTACACGGCGACTTTTCAAGCAGCTCCATAGACAGATATTTCCAGATGTGTCCCCCCATTTCTCTGGATAGACCTTTCCTCCTTACAAAGAGCAGATCACACTGCTGCTCAGGCTTTTGATCTATTGACTATAGAGAAAGCAAACAGTACCCTATTGATGTTGTGTTTTGGGGGGTGGGGCGCTTTGGCAATAGCACACACAGTAAGTGTACTCTTCACTCTTTGAAAAACTACTAGCAGATGTTTTCCATGGACTTCTCCACCCAATAGTTTTTATTCTCACCCCAGCTCCTCCTCTAGGGGAGGATGGATTATGTGATCCAGACCTATTTTTCATGTATATTTACATTAAGGCTATCATTATTTCTGTTTTGAGGTTAACAGCAAAATTTAGTACTTACCAAATTAAAATCTAGGTATATAATCAGATAAGTATACTTCTTGACAAGAGAAAAATTTTAGTATCAATTATTTACTTAATCATTTTATTGACCCATATTTAGAGGGAAAATTATGAGCCCACTTTGTCTTAGAATATTTGTTCCTTCACTTATTCACCCATGTATTCATTCACTCACTCATTCATGCACCTAATAATTTAGTACCTGGTAATGGAAGACCTACCAGGTAACAGACATTGAGGATACAGAGACAGAAGAGATAGAATCCCTGAGCTCAGGAAGCTCTTGACCCAGTTGTGGAAGCCAATATGAGAAATGTAGTATAAGTTCTTTGATAGCAGTCTGGGTGGAGTTCTGAAAGGATAAAAGGAAGGAGCAATTGGATGAGGCACATGCAGATATTTTAAGCACTTTAAGACTTCAACCAAATTTAAAACAGGGAATGGATTGTTGGTGATTCAGAAGAAGTCTTCTGTGTCATATGAACAATAGACATTTTACAAAACAATAGTAGGCAAGGGCATGTTTTCATTAGCACTTTGAAAGTAGGGAGTTAAACATTTGGAATCATGTTTTACAGGGACAATAAAAACAAAATAGGTTATTATCCACAGAGATTCCCTGAGTCTAAATATTAGGTAAGCAGATACTACCTTCTTAAAATTGTCTTTTTGAAGATATTTTGATAAAGTAGAGCTATGCTAATAAAATTATAGCAGATCCCTTTCTATGATGAGAGTTACTAGAATTGCATTTAATTCAAGAAAAGGAGTAGACTCAGCAAAATGGTAAGATGCTGTAACTTAATCAGGGAACAATTTGAGCTTTGAGTTTGGTGTTTTGATCTGATCAAAACTAGAAGGCAATTAATGAAAAGTCCAAGAGAGAAAAGTTTTGTTGGGTGTTCAGACAGAACTGGAAGGGTCCTAAAATTATGACAGTCACCTCTGAGGCTACCTCACAGGCCTACCCGTGAACCTGGGTTTAGACACTGGAATAGTAAGTAAAGATGCTGAGCTTCCACTAAGAGTAGCACAATATTTAACAAGTATTAGTTGCTGTAACAAAGACACAGCAACAACGTTGGCCGAAATAAGTAGTTAATTACTCCGACAGGATCCAATTGTATACCTTTGGAGAAATATCTATTAAAACATATGTCTATTTTTTAACTGGGTTATATGACAGTTTATTATTGAGTGCTATTGGTTCTTTATATATTCTAGCTAGTAAATCTCTATCAAATACAGGGGTGGGCAAACATAGCTTTACAGTTATGAGTACGCAAAACACAGTTTATTTTTGTATTATTATTTATTTATTATTGTAGTATTTAGTTGTATTGGAACTGTAAACTTACTTTAGCCAACACCTGTATATGATTGGCAACTATAGTTTCTCAAACTAGGTTCAGTTTGCTAGTCTTTTGTTGCATCTATATTCATGAGATATTGTCGTTAGTTCTTTTCTGGTGATGTTTTTGTCTGCTTTTTGTGTCAGGGTAATACTAGCTTCACAGAACAAGTTAGAAAGTATTTCCGCCTCTTCTATCTTTGGGAAGACTTAGTGGTGTTTATTCTTTAAATATTTGGTAGAATTCATCATTGATGCCATCTGGTCCTGGCATTTCCTTTGTGGAAAGATTTTATTACTTATTCAATCTTCTTACAAGTTATAGATCTATTCAGATATAAACATTTTTATTCAATCAGTTTAGGTAGTTTGTGTCTTCCTAGGAATTTGCCCATTTTGTCTAAGTTATATATTTTGTTGGCATATAATTGTTCATAATACTCTTATAATTCTTTTTATTTATCTAAGTTTAATAGAAATGTTCCCTCTTCCATTTCTAATTTTAGTAATTTGAATCTTTTCTTTTCTTGGTTACCTTACTTAAATTTTGTCAATTTTATTGACCTTTCTAAAGACCCAACTTTTGGTTTCTTTATCTTTTTATACTCTATCTTGTTTATTTCTATTCTTTTTTATTGTCTTCCATTTTCTTGCCTTGGGTTTAGTTTACTCTTTTATAATTTCTTAAGGTGAAGGACTTGGATCTTCTTATTAGACATTAACATTTATTTTCCTCTGAGCATCATTTTTCTATAGCTCATAATTTTTAGTACCTCAATTTTCCTCTGTTATTGATTTCTAATTTCATTCCATTATGGTCAGAGAACACACTTTGTATGATTTCAATCTCTTTAAATTCACTGAGATTTGTTTTATGATCTGCATATGGCCTATCTTGGAGAATATTCCATTTGCACTTAAGAAGAATATGTATTTTAATGTTATGGGTGATGTATTCTATAGGGTTGTTTAACTCTTTCATTTCTTTGCTGATCCTCTGTCTAGTCATTCTATCCATTATCAAAATAGCACATTTAAGTCTCTATTATTGTTGAATTGTCTATTTCTTCTTTCTGTTCAGTCAATCTTTGCTTCATGTATATTGGGGATCTGTTGTTAGGTGCTTATAATTGTTATCTATATCTATCTATATCATTTATAAATCTACATATCTCTATCTATCTATATATCTATTTATATCATCTATATCATCTATATTTCTATATCATTTATATTTATATCTATATGTCATCTATCTTTTTGAGGGTTTACCCCTTTTATCCTTATAAAATGTCCTTTTTTGTCCCTGATAACAATTTTTACTTAAACTCTATTTATCTGCTAATAGTATAGTCATTACAATTTTTTTATTACTGTTTTATAGTATGTCTTTTCCATCCTTTTGCTTTCAACCTATTTTTGTCTTTGAATCTAGAGTGAGTCTCTTGTTGACAGTATAGAATTGGATTATATTTGTATCTATTTTTGCCAATCTCTGCCTTTTGATTCAAGAATTTACATTTAATAACAATCTAGGTCAGATTAATATCAACTTAATTTTGATAATATACAAAAACTTTGCTCCTGTTTACCTCTGTTTACTCACATTTTTAGTCACATATTTATATGTGTGCCCTAAATTTAGATTTATGATTATTCTATTGTTCAGTTGTTTTTTAAAATAGGGGAAAAAGACAAATAAATGCATTTACACTCTCTTTCATATTTATCTATGTAGTTAATTTACTTGGGCTCTTTATTTCTTCATGTGAATTTGAATTGTTTCTAGTGTCCTTTCACAACCTGAAGGGCTATTAAAAATAAAAATCCTGTGGTCATTTTGTATGACTTCATAATGCTGAAAGTCCAAATTTAATCAAATTGGAAAATATAATTAATAACTAAAAATCAGGTATAAATCAGCATGCATATCATGATCTTATTTATGTAAAAAGTGAATATATTTTATGCACATGCAGAAAAATTAAAAATAGGCAAGAAATCTGTATGTCAAATTGTGTAGTGGAATTAGTGGTGATTTTAAAGTATTAGTGGTTATTTTTTCTAAATTTTTTCTAGTAAATACATGTAATGTATTACAAACACCAGTATTGACTATCTATATATATAAAACCATAATAGACCGAATGGCGGAACAACTGAACAACTGGTCACTATGACGTGTGCTGACCTCCAGGAGGCACTCGCGGAACATGGCGGGCGTCGGCAGCAGGTGGCAGAGCGTGGAACATGGCGGGCATCAGCCACGGCAGGATGGTGGAGCAAGTGAGCGGGGGCACCAGACCAAGGTGGGTACCAGTTGCTGTCATTGGGCAGCACACGTTACTGAAAATTCTTTGCTCCTGCATGCAGTGTTCCTGTCTGGCGCTCGTACCTGCTGCTGGTGCCGGCCCTGCTCACACTCGCTGCCAGTACTAGAGCCACCACTCGCACCTGCTACCAGCACCCGCCACCAGCCCTGATGGCCCCTGAGGGTGTCTCCACCTCTGCTTGTTCCTGAGGGGTGATTGGGGCAGTGGGGCCAGCGCTGTCAGCATGTGGGAGCAGCGATGGCCAGAGCGGGGCTGCCGGCAGACAGGGGACTGGGGGCCACGGCGGGAGGGGCCAGGCGGGGGCACGGAGGATGGGCCGAGACCTGCCTCTGTGCCCATCACAGCCTCGTGGCTTACAGTCTTTTCAAGGTGCACGAATTTGTGCACTGGGCCCCTAGTTTCTTAATAATTTATTATTCTTTAGTTAAACATTCATAGGGAGATTAAGGGAACACAGTGTTGAAAATAATTTGTTCTGGCAATTCAGAGTTGGATCTTGAACAATTGATTTTCTAACCAGAACTCAACCGGAGTATAAGTTCTTTAATACTTCTTTATAAGGCCTGAAATATACACAGTGTTAAACACACATGAACATGATATAAATATTTGCTCAGGATATGGATCAATGACTCAATGACTTAGTGAATGAAAGTATGAATAAACAAAAGAAAATGATTGTACTCTGTATAAACCTTTCTTCTGGAGCTACCTGAGAGAAATTGCTTATTAGAACTCCACTTGAGGCTCCTTAGTTGTCATTCTGGAATCAATGATTTATTGCTTATAAAATGGTATGAAATACGAAGTGAAAAGTCCTATGTAAATGTGAAATATTATTTTATTCATTGTGACTTTTAAAATGATCTGAAAGGTTGTATAACATATTGTGATTACCAAAAGGAGCTGACAAACCTGGTTAGCTTGGTGTGTTTGCTTTTAACAAATAAAAGTGAAATTGGGAGAAAATATCATATTCAAAGTTATTCCATATAAGCTGAGACCAGACTTACCAAGCCAAATGAATAATATTTACTTTCATTTAAAAATTATTTAATCCAACCATAGAATGTTTACATAGCAGAATTAAATATAGTTATTATTAATTTATACCCTGGGTCCATGATTAATGTTTTTCTGCCCCAAGACTTTATTTTTTTTCCTCCTTTTCTCAAACATGTTTGGCATTTAGAAGTTTTAAAGTAATTTCCCCCTTTGGCTTCACCTGGGGTCTCTGCTGTCCCAGAACCTCCTCCTGACCTCAGTGTTGTGTTTTCATTTAAAATAGGGCATGTCTATAAATGTCAGCAATACAGGGCAATTAGAAGTTTGAAAAGGGCTGTAACATAAACCAGCATTATAGTGAAATGGATATTGCCTTAAGCTGCCTGCAATTCACTTGCTGTTGGAAAGACAATATCCTGCCATTCTCCCATGGTGGCCTTCAACTGAACACATTTGGCTGAGGATTGACCCATTATTAAGATAAGTCTCCGCCTGACTTGAAACAATGAAGAAACACAGAGCGAGGGAAGCCAGCAAATTGGGCTGGTAGTTAGCCAGCACGGGCAGAAATGTGACACTGGATTAGTCCTTAATAGCTGTCTGTGGTGCTATCTGTGAAATCCAATGCTGTCCTGATTCCCAGGAATTGGACCATAGGTGCATGCTGTTTGGGCTTGCCCAACGTTTTCAGGTTTGTGAAGGAATTGCTGTCTATGTATTTAGGCAAGTGTTTGTGTTATTTTTATCCTGAACACCACCACAACCATGAACAACAATAAAAGCTCAGCACTTCGGACATTCACTTACTTTTATTCATGTTCATTTCCCCTGCTGCTAAGAATCCAGGCCACAAAAACAAACTACTTTTGCAAATTTAGAAAATGGGATATGTTTTTAGACAAGGCGTATCATATTGTTCCAATTTACCCTCTTCCAAAGATGCTCGACCTTTGTGCTCTCACGGTGCTTTCTTTCGCTAGCTGAGGCCTTTTGACACACTGTCAGCTGGCTTTAGCTCGCCCCATGTGACCTCAGAGCAAACTTTCAAACAAGATAAGGTTGCTGTTGAAAGTCTCTCCTGGGCTTGCAAACTTGGTTCTGCCTGTTTGAAGGGATAACAAAATGCAAAAGGGTACCAAGCAAACATGTATTCCTTTTCAGGTTCGATCCAGTCTGGTTCAAGACTTTTTTGTAGGACCACGTGAGGTTTGGTGGTGAGGAGAGTAGAAAATTTGGGGGACAACCTACAATATTACCTGTTCTTTTGCTGTTAGGGTGAGTCATTTTAATTAAATATATCTCTGGTGAGGTGTTTCCATGATCCTGCCTTTTAGCTTCTAACAGCATTTCATCTCGTCAAACTCAGCTTTGTAAAACTCATATGCAAAGCCGAACTGAAATAAGGGAATGTAATTGAGTGTAGGAGGGAAGCCTATATCACTGCTCTGCTTGTAAAAATCAAGGTTTCTATGCAGGCTATGAGCTATAGTTTTGGCTGTCTTAGGAAAGACTTTTAAAAATTCTTGCTGTCAACAGGCTTTTGAGGTTTTCCAGACTTCAGGGAAAGTTAAATAGACCATGAAACACATAAGAATGTATGCCCAGGCCACGAGAATTGGGAGGAACTAGAATGGTCTACAAGGGAAGTTGACTGAATCTTTCTTGCGAGAGTTTAGTGAAATTTGAAGGGCTGCACCATTTTACTTGAGACACCTTAAGGGACACAGATGCTAGGGTGCTTAATATAATTTAAATGATGACTGTCTCTAAGTATGTGGACTAAACACCTTTCTACGGTCAAGATCACCACTCTATTCTAGATTCAATCTCAGTGCTTTGTTTTCACTTTCTTTGCACATTTTTCTATATAGGCATAATTGCTTCTGAATAGATATATATATAGTGCCCTTTTACAGTGAGTACAGTGTAGAAACACTTCTCACTAAATGAATAAACTGGGCCTCAGACACAACTGGGATGATACCTATGACATGATACCTATGACATGCTTCACAAACCAAGACGGTCCTGCATCACTGACATCAGAGAAACTACTAAAACAGTAGAGAGTCGCCTAACTTCATTGTTTTCATTATCAGCCTGGCTCCCTGTATTCTCCACCACCCTTCTCCATATGCCTAGTCAACTCCCACTTCCATTCTTCACAGCACCGATTCCAAAGTTTTCTTCAGTTTATACAAAATCTCTGCCCATGTCTGCTGTCTAGCCTCACTGTCATAGACAAAGAACATAGAGCACACTCAGAACTTCCTCAGAATTTTGGCTGCAAACTAATCTGTTACTCCAGTCATCATTCCTTCCTCTCAGGGGAAAGGTAGGTTTCACCTCTCAAAGTTTGCAAGTAAACTTCCATCTGTATACTGGTACTTGCTTCTTTCCGATTCCTAAGTCTTGGGCTGTCAATCACTTCTTTTCCCTACCATGGCTGGAAGAGTAAGTGAATTGCTGTCACTCCACATCCTTGTCAAATTTGGCACTTTTTGTCATTTAAATTTTTAGTCATTGTGGTTGTATCTTCAACTTGCATTTCCCTGAATAATAGTGAAGTTAAACACATTTCCACAATGCCTATTGGTTGCTTTTGCATATTATTTTTTTGAGGTACCTGTTCAAGTATCTGCCCATATTTGATAGTCTTTCTCACTATGTGCTCTGTGCTCTTATGTATTTTTCCCAGTTTATGCTCTTATTCTGGTTATTTCTCCTCTGATCTTTCTTTCAGATTATTGTTTCTTTATTTGTGTCACTCTTCTGTTAAACTCACCCATTGAATTCTTTAACTCTACTTATTGTATTTTAGAGAATTTCCATCTGTATTTTTTTGTTTCATTTTGTTTTAATCCTCACCCGAGGGCTCATCTGTATAGTTTTAATGTTTTCTAATTCTATTATCAATTTCTATTTTGTCTTTTATCCTCTTGCACAGCATTTGTAGTTATTTTAAAATATTTCTTAGTGAATGACAATATCTTCGGATCTTTTTCTATAGTCTAAATTTTCATTTTTATTGCTGTTTTGCTTTTGCTAAGGTTGCCTTGATTTCTACTATACATGAATATTTTTAATTATGTGCAAGATCTGACATTTCAATGCTCTTAATAGTGTCACCTCTTAATAGTATCATTAATTTTCCAAATTCTTCCTCTGACTCTTTGCTTCCAACTTAATCAATAATTATATCATATTTATTTTTCTTGCTAACACCTCTCTAACCTTCCTCACTTTTTTGAAAATCCTAAAGACATATAGGCAAATTCCTTTGATAACAGACACTGAAGCTGCATGTTGGTGAAGGACCTAACGTGAATTACTTAACAACTTGGTACTCTGTTTCCCTATCTGCAAAACAGGCATAATAATAAGACCTATCAAAAGTATACTGTAAGTATCACCTCTTCTTTATCTCTCTACTCTCCCTCTTTGCAGTGTGTCTTTGCAGCTACTATCAAGAGAGGAAATTGAGCCCTAGCTGGTTTGGCTCAGTGGATAGAGCCTTGGCCTGCAGACTGAAGGGTCCAGATTTAATTCTGGTCAAGGGCATGTACCTAGGTTGCAGGCTCCTCCCCAGCCCGGGCCCTAGCCAGGGCCTGTGCAGGAAGCAACCAATGGATGTGGAAACACAGATATTTCTCTTTGTCTTTCCCTCTCTCTCCCACTCTCTGTAAAAAATAAATGAAAAAATATCCTCAGGTGAGAATTAAAGAAAAGAAAAAAAGAATGGAAGTTGATTTCCCTATCTTAGAATCAGGGCTGGACTGTGCTGTGCTTTGGTCAATAGAATGAAGAAGATATGATATTGTGTACATTTCTTAGGAGGCCTTGAATGCTTTTGTTCTCTCAAAATTTGAGCCAGCTTTCTGGGGAAGGAGATACCAAGTGTGGCAGAGATTCACCTTCCCAACTGAGGCCATATTAGACCAGCCGGCTCACCAGCCAGCCTGACAATTGACCAATGAGTATGTGGGATGCTAGCCAAGACCAGAAGAACTGCCAGCCTATAGATTTAACTGCTAAATAAATGATTACTATTAACTGAAAACTGATATCCAGAAAAAAGCCAACTGATAACACTACTTCATAGGGTTGTAGTGAAGATTAAATTAGTTAATATGTGTGAAGTGCTTAGAATATTGACTGGCACACAGTAAGCATTATTTAAATGTTAGTTATTATTATTCTTTGCCTCTCTATTCCCACTGTCATGGTTTCTTAACAGTTCTTTTTGCTGCTAGTCTCTTCTCCCTCAAGTCCATCCTCACAGTTGCCTCTTGAGTGCTCTTCTGAAATACAAGTTCAATCATGTCAATTCCCTTTTTAAAATATTGCAGTGAATCTTTACTAGTTATATTTAAGCCTAAACTTGTTTGGTTATTTAAGGCCTATCCAATGTTATCTCTTTATCTGTTATCTTGATTCATTTATGTCTTTATCCATTCATTATATTGATTACTACTAAAATAACTAAAAGACAGAAAATATTTTTACCATGCAGAGATAATTACTTTGTAGTTGAATCAATGTGGTGTTTGTAGCAAACTCTATTTTACTGAGTGGATGTAAAAATAACCCCAATATTTATCATATTAAAATTAATCTTGATTTATAGCATCTTTTTTCATAAACTAATCCACCATAGAATGCTCTCTGTAGACTGTTCATGTTAGATTTATTTGCACCATAAATATAATACCTAGTGCACCAATATGACCAGGTAATGAAATGTTCTACCTTAGGAGTTTCCAGATGCAGTTCACCTCCTTGCTGCTGATTGTTACATAAGAAAAAAGCTGGGAAGCTTTTGAAAAATATGAATACTCTATTGCTACCCCAAAACTACTGAATATAAATTTCTACTGGTACAATTAAGAAATATGTGTGGTTTTACAGAAAATTTAGCTCATAGACTTCTATAATAGCTAGTAAAATTTTTAATTATTTTGGAGTTCATTGAAATCTTTCTGGGGCACAAAAATCTTTGGTTTAGAATATATGGAATCTGGGACTGAAATTATTTTTCAGGTGTGAGCACTTGTATGTTGATTTTTTTCTTATTTTACAAGTATAGATCTCTGATAGATAATTGACCATAGTCATATTTTTTAAAAGTGTAGCAAAGCACAATATTTTCTATGATTCCTGACTTTTTAAAAACACTTGGTTTTATTTTAGAAATTCATAGTTGATGGAATTAGAAAGTGTTCCCCAACAGTCATAAAATTATTTGATACCTGGAGCCTTTTTCCATTTTTTCTGATTAGAGGTCAAACTAGCTGTTTCACCTAACTTAGAGATTGAGAAATACCCGTGAACTTCATGCATAACTGAAATCCTTGTTTTCTAAAGCTTTTCCAATATTTGAAAAGAACATGACTTCTTTGATTGTGAGATTAAATGGAAAAGTGACTATAGGCCAACTTCAGATGGGTGGTAAGTCCTACAGTTATATAACCTAATTACAATAAGTATAGCTTCAAATTGAATCTAATATATAGCTGTCAAAAAAATTTTTCTTTGCTAAGAAGAGCCTCTTCCTATTAATATAAGTCAACATGCCGAGAACATGCATAAGGGACATGGAAGAAGTCTCTGGACACTGTATATAAGCCGATGTTGGAATTTTGACTCTAACTCAGTTTTTCCATACGTTAAATGGGGATATTAAAAGTGCCCACACAGAAAATTACTGTAAGGATTTGATGAGTTAGTATATGTAAATAGTCTTAGCTCTACCTTACTGTCCTATAAATGGTAGTTATTATAATTCAGAAATTATGTGGTCAGCTCTTGTTATCAAGCTTAAAATGTCACTGAGTCATACATAAGTGTCGTTTGTCTTATGATGATTTTTATAATTTTGTAGTGGGATTGACATTTTACTAATAATCAAAAGATAAAAATTGAGTCAAAAACTATCATGAACAAATATATGTTTAGGCAGCCCCTTTAACTACTCCTAGTACTCAAATAAAGATGGTTGCTGCTTTATAGAATTAAAATGAAATGAAGTATGTAAAAATTATTCTGCAAACTCCATTTTTTAAAGATAATGTATTTTACTATTAACAACATTCTATTAACTTAAATTCTTATTACACATGTAAATATTTGTAGAGCAATTATAAAATCATTTAGAGCATTTTCACATCAATTGCATTAAATGGTTTCAATAGTTCTGTGCAAGTAGTAGAATTAGCAGTATTTCACAGAGAAACTCAGCCCACTGTGGTTTATAACAATTTACCATTTCAACAACTATTGTTGAAACTTTTGTGATATCTCTATGTTGTTGGCTATTATATCTAAGATGTATTGCTATTTAACTCATTAATTATTTAATCTTGTTATCTCTTAACTAGATAGAATACAACTTGAAAGTGGGGCCCATAATTTAGACTTCTTGTTTTCTTCATTTTTCCAGTTCAGTTTTTGGTAAATAAAACATATTAGGAGTGAGGATAAGTATATTTAAAATTGAAACAGTTTATTATCTCCCTCTCTCACCAAGAAAAAATATGATCTTTAAAAAATAAAAATAAGACAAATTAAGGTAGTTGGCCTAAGCTCTTCTTAGTCTATTGTTTTGATGTTTGTATTAGTCATCTGAGATAAACGTTGAAGGGAAGGGAATAGTTTATTGATGTTTGTTTGAACTCTCTTATTTTTTTCTAAGAGATGTGAATTCTCAAATTATCATACTTATTATTACCTGTAAGAGAATAAATTCCAAGATAGGATATGTATTGTTCTTGGTTTGGGTGCTATTTTAAAATAATTTATGACCTGGGTCACCCCTATTAGGAACAACATTTGAGCTGCTTTAGCTTGGTTCTCTCTCTATTACTTTAATGATTGTCATGGAACTCTCTTAGCAAGCACCTGCCTATATGCCATTTCTTCTTTTATTGAATGATTTTGGAAAACTCATAGGATATTTTTTAGGCAAAGACCAGAAAATCTGTTTCCATAAGCAACTTTTATATAAAGCATTGAGTTTGAGAGTTCTAATAGTGAGAGAGCATATTTGCTTTTCTATATTAAAGTATCAAGTTATAAAATAAAGCAATGTATAATCATAAAGCCTTTCTCTTTTATAAATAGCATTTTAAAATTTACAAAGCCTTTCTTCTTACATTATCACAATGAACCCCAAATCTATATATATAAAAGCCTATGCAAATTGTCCCCGCGGGAGTTCAACTGGGAGACCAATCGCTCACTATGATGTGCACTGACCACCAGGGTGTGGTGCGGAGCAAAGGAAGGTCCCAGCAGGCAGCCAGAAGGCCCCAATCAGCCCTGATTGTTGGCCAGGGCTAGGGATCCTACCCATGCATAATTTTCATGCACCAGGCCTCTAGTAATTTATAAATAGCTTAGCATGTCAAACTCTAAAGCTGGAGCTTAATTCAAGATTACATGCAAGAGATTTAGATGGCACTGAATATTGCTCTGGTTAAGCTCATGATTTCTGGGAGATTTCTGACCTTTATTGGAGAATAAAATTGTAATAAAAAATTCTTGGTTATAGTTGTCTATTGGAACAGTAATCTGAGAATTTGTGCTTTGAATATTTTTCTTTCTTAGGATACATAAAGTAGCAGAGCATGACTCCGTATGGGTTGGTTCCACTTTGTGTTTTGGCTTTTGTATTCCAAAATGGAATAGTTTTCCTTGGCAGACTCAGCAGTAGAGTAAGTCTAGAGTAGGTGAAGGACGTGTATTTTATTTTTTTAAAGGGAGAGTGGGATTTGCACAGTGACCCAGATGTGTGCTCTCTGAACTCCAACTGTCTGTGTTCAAATATGCAACGTGAAGCGAACAGGGTTTAAAGAGACCCCTTTGGATACCTTGGGGGTATTTCTTGCACAGTGTTTTGGCAGCATGCTCTTCTGGCTGAATTAGATTTATTGCTAAAGCACTAAATCTTCATTATACGTGACAAACTTACTCCCCTGCCGTCCTGGTCCCTTTCCATTCACAGTCATTTTAATTTTTTTTTAAATTCCAACATCTTGTTTCTTCCCCTTCCCTAGCCCCAAGATCCCAAAATATTCTACATTCCAGTCTGTCTCAGAGAAATTGCATTACATTTGTGAATGTGTCATTCACAGATGTCAGAATGTAGAAAGCACAGTAAAGGTTAAAGACGTCTCATCCAATCCATCAGTATTTAGCCAGGAGTACACTTGAGCTTTTAAAAGTGATCTATGTGGCTGGATGCCTGACATAACTTTATCAATGAGAAGCAGTCACACACATTCTGGCGAGGTGTAGTTACAGGTGAGTATTGAAAGGAATACGATCTCAGGTGTGTTGTTCTGACGCTGCCACGTTTCCATCCATCACTGTATGTAGGCCACAGTAAGGAGTCAGCACAAATACTAGATGGGCTTACTCTCCTGTTGAACTGCTTTGGAATGTTTGATAACTTCCAAAAGACTAGACGAGATGGACTCCAGAATAATTGAGTAAATTCAGAAAAACCAAGAAAAACTAATTTTCTTAATCTTAGCTGCATAGGAAATCCCACCTATGCCAAAATTGCTTAGATCTACTATCTAGATTGTGTAAAATTTGTGACATTGTTTTATATTCTTTTTCTGTCTGGTTACCACCATAAGCAGTCAATTATAATATCAACCATTGGCAGACTCAGCAGTAGAGTAAGTCTACAGTAGAGTAAGTCTATCAATCATTATGTGTCAAGTCAGCAAATACAGGCACACCAAATACGGGGACTCCATAAAAGTCCTTCATTTATTCACTCACTCATTTATTCGTTTAATAATTATTTATTGAATGCCTACCATGTGCGGACTTTGAGATATATAATTGTGAACAAGACCAATGAAATATGCCCCTCTTAGTGCACTTACAATTAGAGGTGAGATTCAGACTGGTAAGCAGGCAATTACAGTCTAAGTGCCTATCCAGTGAAGGGTAGTATGTGAGCTATAGAAATACAAATGGGTTGTATGTATGTGGAGTGGAGAGAGGAATAGGAAAGAGGAGACCATGGTTAGACAAAATCTGAATGTTTAATAGGGTTAACCACTTGAAATAGGTGCTGGCTGCATACAGGCACATAAAAGTATTCAAGATGAGAATGGACATGACTGATAGGAACTGAAGGCAGGTCTGTCTGTCTGTCTGGAGCATCTAGGAAGAGAAGAGCAAGAGTGGAGGCTCCTCACCTGGCTGGTGTTGCTCAGTGGTTGAGCACTGTCCGATGCACCAGGAGGTCGCTAGTTCAATTCCTGGCCAGGGCACATGCCTGGACTGTGGACCCCAACCACAGTGGGGGGCGTGCAGGAGGTAGCTGATCAACAATTATCTCTCATCATTGATGTTTCTATCTCTCTCTCCCTCTCCTTTTCTCTTTCTAAAATCAAAAAATCATGTTTTAAAAACAGAACGAAGGCTCCTAAAGGAAGCAGGATGCTTGCAGATGTGAAGTTGGCCAGGAACGTCTGTTGAATTCCTACTGTTCCTAGAACTACTTGTGGAGCTCCCTGATTCCTCGAGGAAAGCCCTTCACCAGTGCAATATGGTTCAGAACATGAAATGCCACTTGCAAGGGCCACTCATTGTGTTTAACTTTCAGCGTATGCGAAAGTGATGGAATAGAGAGAAACAACTAGCTAGCAAATATTTTCTTATACCATTGATAAACTAGACATCTTTTGTAGTTGAGAAAGGGGCAGTGTCATTGTTACATCGATGAGAAAGCTATTTATAAAAATACGTCACACACGAGGAACGTAAATAACAAAACTAAACGAAAAACAAAGCTTCTCTGAGAAAAAGTTAAAATATAGTTTAGCCTAAACCCAAAGCAGGTAAGACATGATTTTCTTAAAAGTTAAATAGACAAACTTGTTCTCTAACAAGTAGAAGTTTCCCACCATGGTCTGCACTTCCTTGGGGAGTACTGTGGTCCCTGCCATGAGGACTAATCAAGCAGATGGCTGCTCATCCATTTGTCCAAGTGGTTGAGGAGGGATTCTTACAGATGCAGAGAAAGAGTATTCACTCATGATGCTAAAACACATCTTCTGTGTTTTACATGGGCCACGTAAGCTTTATATGAGGTTTGTAGGAGATTTGAGGACAAGTGCTGCTCCAAATCACACAAGGTCACCTTCCACTGAAGTCTGATCCCTTTCCCTGATGTCAGTAGCAGTTGTGTGTAAGAATTTGGCCCACTCTTCTAAAGATCACCCAGTTTGTCAGGGTATTTTTAGTCCAATCTTAACCCCAGCACCTCGACACAGCTGAATTGTAGACTGTGGAGCAATGTCCCAACAACACATGTCAACCAGTTATCCAGGTGTTAAATATACACATACTGCAATATAAACCTCAGAACTCGAAATAGCATACCTTTATGCTAAATTCTTCTTTGTGGTTGGTAGTTTGCTGAAGATGTTTTTGGTGTGTTCATTTACAAACACGAACAGAGAGATTCATTACTTAAAATTGGCTAAGATACAAATATGATAACCTAGGATTTTAGAAAAATGCCTCCAATTTTTTCCTCAGGCACGTTTTTCCCTGTAGGTTCAATAAATCTCACCTGAAATAATCTCTCACCTGCCAAAGACTTAACTTCTTTTATAAAACATACCAGGTAAAATGGAAACTGTTTCGCATATATCTATACAAAAGAAAGTAAATAGCATATCTAATTTTATACAATTTATAAGGTATGTTTAATGATGCAGTTTGTCTTTACAAAATTATTCCAATCCTTTAAAAACTATTTGAAATGTCACCTTCTTCATAGACTTGTTTTCTGAATTTTGCACATCAAATTTGATATTGACTTCATTTCAATTCCTTAGTACTATCTTTAACTTCTCATACTTTGTCTTATATTTACTTGTAAACTCTAATCTGTTCACTTTTAAGATGATTAATGTTATAGACTCCATGTTATCTGCTCTAAATATCCTCCATTCCATAGGTGGGTACCTTTTATACAATAGACCTTCAGGAGAAATGTGTGGTATCCTGAGAGAAAAAGGGCTTAGGAGTCAGACATGCCAGGGTTTGAGTCTTGTATTTGCAATTTCCTAGCTGAGTGGCTTTAGGGAACATGCTTAACCTCTCTGTTACCCAGCTTTTTTACTTGTGAAATAAGAACAATAACACACACTTTATAGTTTTGCTGTGAGGATGCAAAAAGAGAACTTACCTAAGTGCATTTGGAAGGCAGTAAATAATTGCTACCTTTTTCTATACTTTAGTAGATTTTGTCAATTATTAATCCAATAGAAGTATTTTGTGGCATTTAAGGCATATGCTCTTCTTATACACATAGTATTTATAAAATATAATGGCTTTTCCAGTTATGATATTAATCTACTTTACTCTAAAAGCCATAGTGTGTTACTCCTATCTAAAAGAACAGCCTCACTTTATATGCAATGTACAATACAATCATGTGTACCATTGAAGACATGGTACACATTTTTCTTTATGCTGTGGAGATTCTCTGTCATGAAATAAAGTGTTAAAAAACAGTGATAAGTTAACGAGTCAACAGCCCAATGAGCTATTATTTACAGTGACATCAGAGCCGTGATTTATGCCCAGGAGGTTTCTAGGTGACAAGGGAACTGAGATTGTAAATTAATGTAGATTTAGATGTTGCACAGGAGGTGCTGTGGTCTTTGTTTTCTATTTTGAGGTACAACAAAGGACAGAGGGATGACATACTAGCCCAGACAGCAGCAGCTGGGCTCACATTACACTTCACACTCTGGCCCATCTTCTGGTTTCTTTTTTGTTTGAGGAATGATTGCAATTTTTTTTCTTGTTGTGATATATGTAGCCTCTTCATACCAGCTCATGACTAATTCTAAATGACCCCACCTCTCCCACAGCTTTATTCTCCTTATAGTCACTGCCCAAAATTATTTATTTGTTGGTTATCGTGTTTTTCTCTCACTAGCACATGAACTCTTTCTTCCTTCCTTTATATATATCAGAGAGGAAGGGAGAGGGAGAGAGAGAGAGAGACAGAAACATCAATGATGAGAGAGATTCATTGATTGGCTGCCTCCTGCATGCTCCACACTGGGGCACAGTTATTAAATTTCAAGTATACCAGTAGTTTCATTTAAGCTTCTCTTTAGTCAAAGCAAACAGAAAAGCTAATTAAGAAAATAGTAATTGAACAATCAACAAAGTAATGATCATATACATAATTGATGTTTTTCAAAAAGAAAGGTACACGCGTTTCTTAAGGAAAGAAAAGCTTATGTTTGGAAGAAATTTTACACATTTATTTTCCCCAAGTCATAATCAGTTTTCTCAACACATTCTTAAAATTAAAACAAGTAACCATGTGGCAGGGGGTATATACTTCTGTCCACCAAATTCTGTTTTGCTTTTCCACAGTATAGAATTACCAGTGGGAAGATTCTGCCTGGCGAGGGCCCACATACCTCAGCACTTCTTGCAATGAGGTGTGACCATTCATCTATTTCTTAACAATGGAAAGTGGGCGTAAGATATGAGTGCTATTTTCTGGCTAAGGCTTTTAAGAAGGAGGGTGTCCTTCCAGACTCTCCATCATTTTCTACATTGGATGAACATGATGATGAAGGCCCAGGGCACAGCATAGCCACAAAATATTTCCAAATCATCATATGAATGAGAGTTTTGCACCTACCAGGAACACCCATTTGGGGCTGAGAGAAAAAAGCTTATATTGTGTTTGAGATACGTTTGGGTCTACTTATTAAAGCAGTATAGCCTATCCTAACCAAATAGTATTTTGTTAGTTTTTCTTTTTTCAAACATTTTTTAAATATATATTTTTATTTACTTCAGAGCAGAAGAGAGAGGGAGAAATAGAAACATCTATAATAATAAAAGCATAATATGCAAATTGACCGAACACCAGAATGACCTTCTGGACGACCTTTCGGATGAAGCCGGAGCTGCAAAGGCCTACTCTTACATGAATTTCGTGCATTGGGCCTCATGTCAATAAGTGAGAATCATTGGGGTGGGTGGCGGGGGTTGGCTAGAAGAGGACAAGGGGAGTGGGAAGAGGACATATGCAATACTTTAAAAGTAAAGATTTTAAAAAAAACTATGAAAAAAAAGAGAAAGACAGAGAATCATTTATTGGCTGCCTCCTGCACACTCCCCACCAGGGATCGCAACCCAGGCATGTGCCCTGACTGGGAATTGAGCCATTACCTCCTAGTTCATAGATAGATGCTCAACCACTGAGCCAAGCCAATGGGCTTTGTTTTTCTTATGGTAACCTTCAGTACAAGTCTAGGATACAGCACCAACATAAAATTCAGTAAAAAAATAGGTCTGTAGGGATATATGATAATGTCCTCATAATCAAGCTTCTCTACATAGAGATTGGCCACACTGGTAACACTAATATCCATAGGCAATTCCAGGATTGCCTTAGGGCATAAGTAAAAAATAAGTAAAGCAATCTGTCCATTCATTATCCTCTACAGAATATGAATAAATAAATAATATATCCCCAAAGATTAACAAATTAAGACATAGCTAAGTTGATTTCCACTTGCACATTTTTCAAAGCAGAAGACATGATATGGTATCCATGGTCACTACAAAATCTAAAAAAGGTATTTACCACATCTGGTTTCATTAAATAAGTAGTCTGAAGATTCTACCTATATGAGTTGGTTGCTAGCATTGACCTTCTGTACAGTAATGAATTGACCTGTGTAGTAAAATTGGAAGGAGAGAACATCATAGCATGCTAAATTTGTCTGGATCTATGCAAAGGAGCAGAACCAAATAATCACTACATTTGTTTTATAATATGTATTCAATAATTCTGCTATTTCAAGACTTTGGGGGATGGAGTTTATATCTATTTTTTCTACTGACTGCTATTTATTCATAATCATCATTTCTAGTTTTGCAATCCTGTTCTTCATAATTTTCTCTTTTTAATTGATCCTAGTTTTACTTATATTTTTCATTTTTATATTTTTGTAATTATCTTTTTTAAATTGTTCTATTTTTTATTTTTATTTATTTATAGTGGATTAACATTCTGGATTTGCAAGCTCCTTTTCTTAGGGTTATTTAATTCTAAATAGTTTGAAATTTTAACCTTGATCTCATCTGGATAGGTTTGTTTCTCCCTCCCTCTCTCACTCTCTCTCTCTCTCTCTCTCTCTCTCTCTCTCTCTCTCTCTCTCTTTCTCTCTCTCTCATTCTTTCTCTCTCTCTTTCTGTCTCTCTCTCTCTCCCTTCTGAGTTTATAGATTCCTCCTCCTAGTCCTTTCTTCATCCTGAGACCTCTGCTTGAACATCATGCCTTGCATTTTTGACTCTGGGTTCCCATATCACAATTAATTCAAAATTGTACTAATGTTCCCAAGTCAGTTTCCTACAGAGTCTCTTTAATCCCCCCCCCAACCAAATATGGAATAATTTTATCTGTGTAATGTGTAGGGCTTTAATTTCCTGTGGTTTCTGGACTCATAAACCCATATATCTTTGGCTTTAGCTTTTATTCTACCACCCTCTCAACTACCTCATACTATATCAGTCAGAATCCAGAAAACAGAAATTGCCCCAGTTATTTCAGAGAGGGGGCATTTAATTCAGATAACTGTCTACCCAGTGCATTTAGAAGACAAACAGGGGACAATAAGTCATCCCAGAGATTGTCAACAGTGAAAGATTACACTGTCCCTCTAATTGGAGAGACTTAGGACAAACTGCTGTTATCAGAGACTAGCCAGCAATGGCACTGGACAGAAACCAGAACCAGCCTGAGGCAGGGGTAGGGGGACGGGGTGGCTGGAACCATGGGGGAATGGGTCTGGCAGAAGTGTGAGCCCCTGAGACACAGTCACCACCAGAGGCCTGTGAAGCTGAGAGACAGGGCAAGATCCTCTAGCTTTTCCTTTCTCTCCTGTTTCTTGCCATTGCTTCTCACTGGCCAACCTTGCCAAAGCCTCTGTCAAGGGAGCCTGGGAAATGTGGCTACATGCAATGTAGACAGAAGAAAGACGGGGAATGGATTTGAGTGCAAACAGACAAATGACCATCATTCCCTGACACACACACACATGCACACTAATCCATGGTGGTTTCTCTTTCACTAAAGGTCCATAGAGATCTCTGGCTCAATTGTCTTGAATTTGGCTCTATCGTTTAATTGTTTCCCCCGAAATTTCTTCTTTATAACTGCTGTGTTTGGAGTGGGGTGGCGATGAGGGAACATGACCTCAAAACATGAAAGCACAACATAGGCTTACCCAGAGAGATCATATTCTCTCTTTAGCCCTGGTGTTTCACTTTATTATTATTTTTTAGGCAGGTTTGCCGATAGAAAAGAACATAGACTTTTAATACAGTCAGATCTGGATCCGAGTTTCAGCTTCACATGATTATTTTTAGATAGTCTACCTTCATAAGTTTCCTTATCTGTAAATTGGGAATGATAGTACTTTCAGATTTGTTTAATGATTAAATAAGAGAATTCAACTTGCCATATTTTAAGTCAGGTATTTAGTGGGTTCTCAATATATGGGTATTATTCCTATTATTATCATAATTATGTCCCATCTCATTCCTAGTTAAGTGAAGCCCTATTAGCATTGACTTGTATTTTCTGATAGATGACCTTCCTCTTATTTTATCAGGAGGCACCCACAGTAGAATCAGCTATAACCAGTTAGGTAGCAAGCATCATATATTTTTGTATGTTTGTTTTGAGTATGAAGGATATGCTTAGGTATTAGCAGGGTGCCTATATGTATCATGGTTTTATCAATTGAACTTATACTTCATCTTGCAACATGTTAATATATATGAGAAAACCAGAGAAAGTTTTTTCAGAAAAATGTTTCACTCAAAATATATTTTAATTCAGACAAATTCCCAAATCCAAAGATTTGAATCTCAGCGCATAACACTTTCCAACTACAGGGGCCCTCACTGAAATAAAATGTTAAGATTTTAAAGGCCTTTGCAAATGTTCAGCTAATACATTCATATTTTACAACCTTTGAGCACCAAAATTGGATGAGGAAATTTTTTTTATCCTGCAAATATTAATTAATGTTGACATATACAATCAAAAGGGAAGCAGGGTTTTCACACACTTCTCCTTTCTCATTTTGAAACCTCATCAAACAGTTTCAGCCTCTTTCTGTTACTTCTAACAAAGAATGGCTCAATTGACACTTGACCTCTATTGCTCAACTGTTCTCCTTCAGATGGTGTCTTCTTTAATGGGTTGGTTTTACATAAAAAGGACTATATTCAATATTAAAACAAACATCAATTAACATACTTGTTGGGTTTTTATGCTGCCAAATCATTGGTTAGACTGACTGTTTCCTTTTCCAAGCTTGTTTTGGCATTGTCAGAACTATGTCTGAGCTACCCAGACTCTTTCCTAACTTCAGAATCCAAGTGCTTGGTTACAATATCGGGAGGCAATGAATCATTAGGGTCCATCAGACTTCCAAGGGCCTCATAAGTGGTGTGGAAGTTAGAAAGCTGTTTCATTGCCTAATATCTATCCTGTCCCATTTGATTCACATTTCCAATTTGATAACAATCAACTTACCCCATTTTCTACATTGCTAATGAAAATACTCAACACAAAGGCTGAAATTAGACTATGTGGTAACTGTCTTTCTACTATTTCCAACATGAGAGGTTCTTTATTACTAAATGTTCTGGAGGGCTGAAATTTTTACCAATGCAAATATAAATTTTTGTGATGGTTGCAAGGGTATTCCTGGGCAAGGAGAAATTCAATTTGTCCTTGTCAAAATAAAAACAAAAGAACAAAACATTAGTTGAATGGAACCTTTGAGTGAGTGGAAAGCTTTCATCAGAGATTAATTGGAGAGGGAGCTAATTAGAAAATGGTTTAACTGCATCAGTTTTACATTGATCTGACTGTAATAAATGTGTTTTTGTGTAGCTATAAGAATGTGGCAGTTGTCTTAAGGTCAAAATATCCACAGGGAGTTTGTTGAAAGTGGTATGAAGGGACATCATAGAGAAGTGAAACAAAGGAAAATGATTAATGATATGTTGAGGGCTTCATTCTGTGAGAATAATTTAAAGTTTTAGTATTGTTTTCAGTACTGTTTTAAAATTTATCTCTTACATAGTAGAGCTATGCTACAGCACAGTTTAACTTTATATGGATCCAAATGTACGGGCCCCATAATATTCAGTTTATTATTTAAAGTAAAACAAGAATCTTTGTTGCTACATCTAGAGCCTCATAAATACTTATTCTCAAGATATGTTCTCAAAAGACTGAGAAGTTGACTCTATGAGAAAAGGTGAGTGTTAAAACATATCAACTTCAGAAAAGCTACATTATTTCAAAACACAAATTTTATCTTAGATTACCAACTTAGACTACACATACTCACACACAAAAAACACACCTAAAAAATATAGTGTGGATATAGTAACAGCATTGGAGAGTTATAGAATTTATTTCCTATTTATTATTCCAGAAAAAAAAAACAAGTTAAAATCATGTGAGTATTAAAAGATCAGAGCCTCTATTTCTTTTAATCTTAAGAAGTATCTTACGTTAGACCACCTATTAGTAGCCACAAGGTACTGGATATCACATATGTGCCACACACTGTATTTTCCAAACCATAGTATGTTGTTATCTGGTGCAACCAAATTTAGAAGAATTAATAGGATAAAATACAGAGAGAAAAAAACCCATGGGCAAATTGAATGCTTATAAATGATGACCTATATATTATGAAATTATATGTTATAAACATAATTGTTATGTGGGCCTAGAAAGTAAGAAGAATAGCTCTATAGGATAAATATACCAGCTGGTCATAACTTTTTGATAATTCCTTAAATTAAAGAATTACCTTAACGTTTTAAATTCCATAGCAGGCAAATAAACAATTAGAAAATGTGAAGAAAGAAAGCAAAGAGAAAGTCACATTGTGTGCCGGTGTTTGCCACCCAAGGTTGTTGTGGAAATGTGAGGGGTCTTTTATTATTGTTTTTATTTTGACTGGGCTGAGTTTTGCTCACTTAAAAGATCCAATTGTGAGAACTTGCTCTAAAGTCCCAGCTTGTTGATGGACAGGCATCTTCTCCCAAGGTAATAGGGAAACTGTTTTAGCAACTCTTATATTTTTGGAAAAGTCAGTGTTTGCTGTAATTTGATCCTAACTGCAACCTATATCTCACCTGCATTTATCAATGCCAAGCCACAGAAATGCCTGCAAGGGCCTGAATACTTGCTGCTCATGATATATATTTATGGTATTTTGGCTGCTTCACTATGAAAATATTATGCCACTGAAAATAAAATCTGATTCTATGTAGCAACTCAACCCACAAACATAAAGCTGAGTGTTGGTTTTATCATCATCAACTAACTTGTGTTTCCTTGAGTATAGAAGGCAATAGTAAATTCATAGATTCATGTAATTGCACTTGGGGGCAAAAAGCAACTTCAATATTAAATTTCAACATTTTTATTCTTTTCTATAACACCAATGCTTGCTTTCTATTATGTACTATTTAACCTAAATAATTTTAAGCAGTTATATTTATGTTATATTTTTATCCATAAATAATGGTAGCAATTCTTCAATATATTAGATAAAAGATAAAAAATTCCAAAAACTATTTAAAAGTGGCCAATAATTTTTACCAGAGAAAGAAGAAAAAAAATACTTCTTAGGCTTAGAAATGCAGGTATTCATTCATTAACTTATTTAGCACATTTTTTGCTTAAATATTAGAGGGCAATTTATTGGAAATTGAGAGGTCAAAGATAAACAAACTATGACCCAAACCATTAAAAAGGTCCATGGAGGGAGACAGACATTGATAAAAATGTGATCGTAATAAAGGGAAATGAGTGTTTAGAATAATATGTATTTTAAAGTTATGTCTGTTTTTTAAAGTCATAGATTCTTATATTAAACCATAGTTTTGGAGCTATTGACTTGTCTTTCCAATATTGATCCATATGAGAAATGGTGAATGTTAAAACATACCAACTTCAGAAAAGTTACATTATTTCAAAACCCATATTTCTTCTTAGACTACCAATCACACACACACACACACACAAGCCCTAAAAATATAGTGTGACCTAATCTCTTTTCTTGTTAAGAGGAGTAAGGTAAAACTCTTAGCATCAAAAAAAAAAAAAGGTTCAATTGGGTGTACTTTCTTTCTCACTCTCTCTATCTCTTATCATCAATGAGAAATATTACTTATGTGGCCATTTCTTTTTATAGCTCCCTAGGAGAATTACCAGACTCTCAAAATGATAGATATAGACATAGACATACATATAGGTTTATTCATTCAAACTACTCTTTATGAGATATTAAGATAATTTGCCCTTTATTATGAAATTTAGCCATGTAGGCAACACCTCTCTTTGCATCCCTTTAATAATTATATCAATTAATATGGTAGTTGGGATTTTCCAATGTTGGTTGTGTTTTTTGTTGTTGTTGTGTTTTTGTTAATCCTCACCTGAGCAATTTTTCCATTGATTTTTAGAGGAGTGGAAGAGAGAGGGAAAGACAGAGAGAAATATCAATCTGAGAAAAACATCAATTGGTTGCCTTCTGCATGCCCCCCGACCAGGGCCCAGGCTGGGGAGGAACCTGCAACTGAGGTACATGCCCTTGATGAAAATCAAACCCAGGACCCTTCAGTCCGTAGGCCAACACTCTATCCACTGAGCCAAACTGGCTAGGGCTGGTTGTGTTTATGAATCTAGAAATATTTGAGAAATATGCCTGAGGTGCAAAATAGCTTAACTTTACCTCCATTTATCCTAACTATCATGTATCTACCCGTAGGTTAGGCTAAAGTCAACAATCTTCCAGAGATTAGAATCAAGATCCAAGCAGTTAAAAAAATGTCTGAAATAAATAAATAACTTTGTATTCTACTCTGATCAGATTAAATGACTTGTATCTACTTTAGATTGGTTAAAAGGAATTAATAAAATGGGATATCAGAAAGCAGAAAGGAGGGGAAAAATTCATTGTTCCTGATACCTTAATACTTTGATACACTTTAAGAAAAACTAAATATATATGTTGAATCAGAATGCACACTGCACTGAAAGCCAGCTAACTACTGATTAGCTAAGCAAATCTCCATACTGACGCTGGGGGTCGGGAGTGCACTTAATTATTACTGACCACGAAAATAACTCCATGTTATCTGATATTGTATAAATGTGAAACATATGATGGGGTCTTCTGGAATGGGAATAATTTCTGATATCCAAACTGGGATTTCATCTCTTGTTTACCAAGCTCATTCTCCTTCAAGGGAGAAATAAAAAGATAATACAATGGTGCTAGGTCTTCATTCCTCTGCCTTCTCAAGCATGGCACAGGCATGGGCACATACACACACACAGCACACCAGAAAAAAAGTCAATACAAGAATGGGTTTCCAAACTCTGATTTACTAAAATATTTAGCCTTTAGACAAATATCCTCCACATAAATTTTAAAAATTCATAAAATCTTTTCCCTTCAAGTTGAGCATAACTAAATAAATTTTGCCTTTAACTCAGTGATAAAGATTTCCCAATAAACACCATCTGTTCTAGAGTAGTATAGTGATCTCCCAACTTTTCTTCCCCCCATTGGTCTATTTCTAACTAATATAAACACTCTCCTTTCATGAATAGAGATGAATACATGTTTATTAAGAAAGGTCATAAATGAATTTGGAGAATGTAAATAGAAATTGTGTTCTTTATAAACATTGGTTAAAGTTGCCTAAATTCAAAATATTACTGGAAGAACCAAGTTTCTTCTCAGTCTCTCCCTCATTCCTTTACCTCAGGAATTTGAACAGGGAAATAAATCTTATACTGTGATCTCCTGCTTATAGAACTATAGTGGGGTAGAGGGATGCCTGCCTATTAATCTCACTTTGACTTTCAAATATTTTAATTTCAATTCCAGCTAATTTCAAGTATAACTAACGAAATGTGTGGTTTTATTATTTGTTTTTCTTGCTGTGAATTTAGATTGCAATATTTTTGAGATTATTGTTTATTGTGTGTATGTTTGCACTCACGCGCTTGCATGTTTATTAGGGTATCAATGGGAGACCTGGTGCCATAAGGAAAATTCAAGAACATATTATTCAATAACCTTTCGATTGTAACAGGAAATTGACTTAGGTTTAAAAAACAACAACCTTGATTCCCATACTAAAAATGCCAGCCGGACCAGCTTTAACATGGCTAGATCTAAGAGGCTCCAATGCCATCATCAGAATCAATCTCTCTTTTTATAAATTTATCTTTATTTTTGAAAGTATTTCAGATGTCCCCTTTTCCCCCTTTCTTACCCCCCTCCAGTGCACTTTTGTCTGTGTCCATGGGTTATGCATATAAGTTCTTTGGTTATTTTGTTCTGGCCTCCTGCCTCCCCCCCTTTCTTCTGAGATTTGTCAGTCATGCTTTCATGTCTCTGGATCTATTTTTTTAAAGGTAACACTTTATTATAATTTTTAAAACATATTTTTAGTGATTTCAGAGAGGGAGAGGGAGAGAGATAGAGATAGATAGATAGATAGATAGATAGATAGATAGATAGATAGATAGATGATAGAAACATCAGGATGAGAGAGAATCATGGATCGACTGCCTCCTGCATTGGGGGCCCTGGGGATGGAGCCCACAACCTGGGCATGTGCTCTGACAGAGAATCAAACCATGACCTCCTGGTTCATATGTTGATGCTCAACCATTGAGTCACACCAGCTGGGCTCTGGATCTATTTTGTTTGTCAATTTATTTTATTAGATTCCACATATAAATGAGATCATGTGATTCTTACCTTTCTCTGACTGGCTTATTGCACTTAGCCCAGTGGTTCTCAACCTTGGCTGCACATTAGAATAACCTGGGAATCTTTTTAAAATCCTGATTTCTAGGCCTCATCCTCCGGAAATTCTGTTTCTTTGTTATGGGGTGAGGCCACATCATTAGTAACAAAGAAACAGAATTTCCGGAGGATGAGGCCCAGAAATCAGGATTTTAAAAAGATTCCCAGGTGATTCTAATGTGCAGCCTAGGTTGAGAACCACTGATTAGCCAATCTCTCTTTACACCTCAGTGCTGTTCTTCTTTTGATTGGCCTTAATTTTGCTTTTATGATGCCTGATGGAAGCTCAGACTTTCTCCAGGGGTGGGGGAACTTTTTTTCTGCCAAGGGCCATTTGCATATTTATAATATCATTCACAGGCCATACAAAATGATCAACTTAAAAATTAGCCTGCTATATTTGGTCAAACTTTTAATTAACTCACCCCTAATACCTTGGCAGGACCAGACCAAATGATTTCGGGGGCCTTATATAGCCCTCGGGCCAGACGTTCCCCACCCTTGCTTTATCATCTCTGCTAGCAGTATTAGAAAAAATAAATAAATAAAACTTGTCTTTCCTGGTTGCTGCAGAAAAATTCCCAGGATTACTTTGATTAGAGCAAAGAGTGATGGATCAGTCACCAGGGCCAGGCACAACATCAATTGTTCTGATCTGGATCATGAGCGCACCTCTGATTCCAGGTGTTGGACTAGTCCACCTAAGCCACGTGGAATGAAAGTGGGTGGAGTCGATCCCTAAGGAAACTCAAGACACTCTTACTAGAATGAGGGGAATGACATTGGGTATGCAAATCAACACCCAGCAGCCTAGGCTAACTTCCCTGCACACTAACTGAGAGGTCTGGATGGTAGGTAACCAGACTTTAAGTTGCAGAATCCCTTATAGACTATTTTCAGCAGGCCGTCCTCCTCTCAAATCCAACTCCTATCTGCTGTTGTTATGATCTTACTTTGGACTCACCTCAGTCTTTGGGAAATGCCCTGAGGGAGATTATAATATCCCAATAGTGCCAGATTGAGAAAAGGCCATGGTAAAACCAACCCATATCAGTACCAGGCAATTTGTTTTCTGAGACAGAACTAGATATTTTTACGTGAAACTATCCCCAAACCTGCATCAAAATATGTAGTACCCATGAACTTTGTAGTTGGGCATTAATGGCAGCAAAGTGACAGGTTAATGATAGAAAGTGTGGCCCTCTGGAATCAGCACTCTCTCACCAAAGGCCCAGGTTCCACATGGTGAACAGCAGTGAATAGAGCAATGATGAAAGGCCGTTCAGAAAGCAAGGCTGAGAGGAGCACATGATATAGACAATAGTTGCCAAGTCAATGACTCAGGAGTTGACATAAGACAAACCTTCTTGTTCTTTATTTTCCAAATAAATTAGAAGGTGACCCTTAGATGCAGGAGGTTGACATTTCAGTTACACAATAATAAAATCCAAAAACTTAGAAGCAACAGCAAAAGGTACAATGTGTTATTATTTTCAGATGGGAAAACTGGGGTGGAATGACTATTTCACAGTGACTATTTTAAGCTGTGAAGACACAGCACAATATTGCAAAGTGATTTGGCATTTTAATAGGCCACAATCAAATGTTGATTAAAAATTGGAAGCTTGGGCTTCCCTTGCATGAAAATTCTCTTCATCTGCTCTTCAGATGTAACTTTTTTATCCCTGCCACCTTCATTTATTATTGTACTCATCAGTTTTCTACAATACACCAATCAAAACTAGATTGGGGCAGAGAGGACAACTTAAGAACTTTGTGGAAAAGAATAAAAGCTGGGGACTTTTTGACCCCAAAACATTACAAAAAATCATGGATGTAATCATAAAATAATAGTCACTTAAAATCAACAATGCACAGTGTTCTTCATGTGGGTGTGAGTTGGGAGGCAGTGAAAGAGCTTCGGAAGTTAATTGAACATATCCTTGATCCTGTGGGAGTTTCTAAGACCCTGACACAGATTTTGAATGTAAAAGAACATTTATGCAAATGTGTATTGAACAGAATAAGTCATGTACCAAAAAAGAGCACAAATGTAATAAAATTTTTATGTTGGTTTATAATCAGTTGAATTTTCAGACAATGACCTCAGTAAGTATCTATCTTGTGTTGAAGCCTGAAAGGCTTATAGGTAACTAGAGGACTGGTGGACGGATTTGTGCACCGGTGGGGTCTCTCAGCCTGGCCTGCAGGGATCAGGCCAAAACCGGCTCTCCGACATCCCCCGAGGGGTCCCGGATTGCGAGAGGGCGGTTCTCAGGTGACACACCCCGGAATCGGGCTCTCTCCTCTCTGGTTCTGGGTGCTTCACCTGAGAACCGCAGATGCCAAGTCACCACAGCTCAGCAGCTCCTACTTTGAGCGTCTGCCCCCTGTTGGTCAGTGCATGTCATAGCTACCGGTCAGAGCGTCTGCCTGCTGGTGGTCATTGTGCATCATAGCTACCGGTCTGATGGTCGAACGGTCCGACGGTTGCTTAGGCTTTTATATATATAGATAGGATTATGGCTCTACTTTCATCCTGCATAAACTCCTTTCTGAGCACATGAAGAGCCAGAGAACCTTTCCACCCTCTGGGCCTTTCTCGCTGAAGTATGAGTACTGATCATAGAGATCTGCTGAGCGTTGGACCTGGCTAATGTGAGCAAATAAGAACAAATCAAACTTTCAGAGAAATTGTTGACAATTTCCAGCCATCATTAATGTTCAGTGCTCCCTTGGATTTTAGCCACGTTCTTACCTTTAATCACTGGACACCCTTAGGATAACGCACTACACCTGGGACTGGGGAAAATTTAGCACTTGCAGATGGGTTAGCACCGCAGTTCACTTAGACAGAGTTGTGTATTTATTCTGGGTCCCAGAGGCCTTCCTTTTATAGCACAGTTATATCCACTAAAATTATAACTTCCAAAATTCTGTTCTATTTTATTGCTCTTGCGAAGTATTTATTACCTCTACTGCTTAAGTGGACATTTTTAGAGATTTACTGCTGAAAGCTTTTAGGAGAACTGCACAAGATTGGTGTTACCAGCGCTAAACAATTAGATGGAGGTTGTGTAAGAACTTTTTTATAAGATGCCAACAGTGTATTCAGTTTTAGTTTCTGATATCTTAGAGCAAATCATGTTGACATAGGGAAAGTTTATTTAGTGGAGCACCACCATCCAGTAGCCTTAATAAGGACCTCACATTATGTAAATTAATGTGTTATTATTTTTTCTCCTAGTTTAATGTAATTTCAGGTAGCCAGAGATCGCCTGACTTCCTAATATTTTAGGAAATCAGTTAGTTAATTGTGCCTTTTTTTGCTTTTTTATGCTTATATTCAAGAGAGATATATTTTGGCAACTTCCACTTTTCATATCAGTTTCCTTCTCTGCTAAGTTATTCAGTGTTCTTCTAGAGCCTTGGCAGGCAGAATTTCCAGGGAGTGTTACTGGGGAGAGTCCCAGGAAAACATAGGCAAAGAATTCTCTTGGTCAAACTGCCTTTTTCTGCCAGATTGAAAGGTTTTGCATAATCTAGACTAGAACATACAAGAGAAAGGAATATTTGTTTCAACCATACCTAAAGGCCTGGGCTGGGAAGAGGATTGGCTGGAGGAAAGCTGAGTCTTTGTCACACTCTGTTACCAGAAAAAAAACAACTGGTCATGTCTTGTTATATTCTCAGCATCTCCAGGTCTCCTCATCCCTATTCTGACACTTCCATGGGCACAAAAAGCCCCCTTGTTCTGAATACATAGATATGTGTGCAGATAAGAATATTAAAAGGGCATGCTTGTTCTTCAGGACTTCTGAAGCCTGCAGACTATAAACCCTCTCTCTCATTCACACTCACACACACACACACACACACACACACACGTGCGCACGCACGCGACTGGCTATCTATAGCAATGCAGCACATATGTAATTTTCAACAAAGCAAACTAAAGAAATCCCATCTGACAATAATTTCTCAGCAGTGCTTTATGTTTTACTGACCCTATTAGCTGCGGCATGATAAAATTCAGTAACAGACCCCAATCCTGCTGAGTCACTTGGTGATACCACTAGCCACTCAGCTGTCCCAACTTGAAGACCGAAAATGGTCCTGCCAGATGCTCAGGTCACCCCAGGCCATTCTTCTCAGAATCGCATGGATTTGCTGCCTTCCCCAGAACTAGAAACAGAACTTCCAAGCATCTCTCAGCTAGTCATTCTAGGGAGGATAGTGGGAGGAGGAAAAGAAAGATGAAAGAGACATATTAAACCTATTTGGGCACATGATTTCTCAACTACCCCCACCTCTTCCTCTACGTCTTGTGCCTCCACCCACACTCTATTAAAGCCACAGTGAGCAACTACTTCCTGAACACATCATGCTCTTGCTGCCTCATGCTGTGCAAAATATGGTTTATCTCAGACTAGGGAGTACCGAGTTGTTCTTAGGACTTACTCAAGTGTTAAATCCTCTGTTAAAATATCCCTGACTCCCTAGACAGAACTCATCATTCCTCCCTCTCTGCACCCCTGGTACTTGTACTCATTAACTCAGGACTCTATTGTAATGTTTCTGTGTCTTTATCAGTTTCTTTCTCCAAACTACAAATTTGGGGGTTCAGAAATCATGGTGTGTTTTTTTCTCATCCTGGTAACCACTTCTCTCTTTTCCTGGTACCAGTGTCTAATACAGGGGTTCTCAACCTTGGCTGCACATTAGAATCACCTGGGAATCTTTCTAAAATCCTGATTTCTGGGCCTCATCCTCCGGAAATTCTGTTTCTTTGTTATGGTGGTTCTCAACCTTGGCTGCACATTAGAATCACCTGGGAATCTTTTTAAAATCCTGATTTCTGGGCCTCATCCTCCAGAAATTCTGTTTCTTTGTTGTGGGGGGCCACATCATTAGTAACAAAGAAACAGAATTTCTGGAGGATGAGGCCCAGAAATCAGGATTTTAAAAAGATTCCCAGGTGATTCTAATGTGCAGCCAAGGTTGAGAACCACTGGTCTAATAGAATGAATGCATAGTCCAGAAAAGGTGCTATATAAAAGTATATTGAATGAATTAATTAATAAAAAATGGTTGAAGAACTAAAGTAAGGGGAGGATGTTCTCCAGCACCCAGTCATAATTTAAATCTGCAAGTGGTCTGAGAATGCAGAAGGGTAGGTGATCAGAAGTATCCAAAAGATGCCAAGGCTAGTAAGGCCCTTTCTCTCATTTTTCTTTTCCTCTTCTTAACCTTAATTGATGCTGCCTTAATTCTAAGCCCATTTCCCCCCCGTATTCTTTATTCTTTTTCCTTGTCTGAGATCTCTGTACCCTTCCGTCTTCTCAACATGTTTAAATTTGCAGACAATCCATAGAAATAAATTTACATACTCAAAGTCCAGGGAATCTGAGAATCTGCTACCCCCAACCTTCCTGCCCTCAAATACTTGACTCTATAGTAGTGAGTCCAGAGTATGTATTCAATGAATCTCACGAAGAAGACAAGTTGGACAAAAATCCAACAAGTGGTGCCCAGGAGGGGCAACTATCAAAGAAGCCCATTGTATATATTTCAAGTAAATTTTCAAACTATTGTGTCTTAACCCAATTTTCTGTGCAAATTATGTGATGGTGATGCAAAAAGAAATGACTAATTGGTATGCAATTTTAGAATAAAATTATTGAAATTGATATTAACTGTTAACTAAAAAGATAACTGAGATAGAAAAATATTTTTATTTCTAGCTAACAATTTCTGGGTGTTTACTATGGTGCTTAGAACTATTCTAGGGGCTTTGCATATATCAAATAATTTAGTTACCACCACAATACAATGAAGAGTTTTAGCTATTTCTCAATTTTGCAATGAAAGAAGGGTTAAATAAGTTGCTGGACCTCATACTAGTTGGTAGGAGGTGGAGATGCACTTCAAATGCCAGCAGTCTGGCTCCAGAGTCTGCCACTTTAAACTCATAGATTCTTCAAATATTAGCAAAAAGCTAAATTTTGATGTGATGTTATGAAAGCAATGTTATCAGATTAATTTATTGTTTATGCATAACTACCTAGCAGCATAAATACTAGCAACATATTATTATGCAGGTACTAAATAAGCTACTGTGATTTTTAAAAATTAATTACATTTATTGGGGTGACATTGGTTAATAAGATTATATAGGTTTCAACTGTACATTTCCATGATACATGAACACTTTATTTGGACCATTACAATGCGGCATCATTGATAAGTCTGAGGACAATTAGACACTTATTGATGGCAATATCCTAAAATCTTGGGCTGTGCAGAAATTGAAGAATAAGACTTGATCATATTGTTTTTGTCTGCCTGAAATACTCTGCTTTATATTGAATATTCTATATCTCCTCCCCTTTCAGGCAGAATTAATTGCTACCTCTCCTGTTCTTTGGGGTCTTATAAATAGTGAATTCTTGAATTTATTTTGCTTAAAAATATAACTTCTTTGATTTTAGTCAGCAAACTTCCTTAATATTTATTAAATAAGAATTGTTAATTGTGATGTCTAAAGCCTCTATATTTTTGCATTTTGTCTTTTCTTAATTTTGTATTGGGCATTCTATAGTCTTAAATTGTAGTACTAGATTTCTTAATGTTTTCTTATATTTCTACCAGTTTTTAAAAAAACATACAGTCCAGGCTATGCTATTTATTATTTTATATTTCAATGCAATATAGCTTTTAAATATATGACATATTACTTTGCATATGCTCCTTCAGAGTCAAAATTATCTTCTTTAATTTAAGTGATTTCTTTGTTACTTCTCTCACTCCAGTCTCTGTGTTCCTTCTAGAAATCCTATTAAATAGATTTTGGAATTTGTTTTCCTTGTCTATTAACTTTTCTCTCATTTGTTTTCCTTGTCTATTAACTTTTCTCATTTTTTTGTTCTTTTGTGCTGTACTCTGGGAGATTTTCTTGGCTCCATCTTCAGCTCATAGGTTTACTATCTAGTTGTGCCCATTCCCTGCTCAATCCATCTCTAGAGTTTTCTCTGTTGCTGTTGGTTGTTTGTTTAACACTTCAGCTATCTTAGTTTTTATTTCCATAAAATTTATTTTTCTTTTTTATAAATAAAGAATTCTCAAAGGAATGAGGCTAATTTTAAATGCTGTTTTTATTGCATTGTCTCTATTTTTGTTATTTGTTACGTTGCTTGCTTGCATCAAGTTTCTTTGTTTTAGTTTTCCTCAAATTATTGGTAATTCTTTTGTTTTCTGAAAAATTTGTATTTAAATATTCCTGCCTACCTGAGTACGGTTTCTAGTTATGTTTATCATAAATTCTTTAGTAATTTTGGGTAAAAGGTTAAAATACTTCAAATTATATAGGCTACTTATGGACCCCTTTTCTATTTTCAAGGTCTACTAGAGATTTATTATTTTAACTATAAATATATTTTATTTTCATCATATTTTATACAGAAGAGCAGTTGGACATATATGTTTCTTCCTCCCTGTTGATACAGTCCTTTTTAGGAATTTTAAATTGTTAATATAAAGATTATATTCTTTCTTTACTATATTCATAGATATAGATACAGTTACAAATATAGTTATTAATTTTTTCATAGTACCATAGTCATAAGAAGTAACGATGTATTTTTATTCTGCCATATTGATTTAATCTTATCTTAGTATTTTGTAATTGTTAAAATATTGATTATATATTTTAATACTCTGGATCACAGCTCTTAAAAGTGTATATTGAATCTTATTTTTCTTTGTCCTATATATGCTTTGTACATGATGTCTGAGATATCAGAACTCTTGTGCATTGCTATGGGAATGTAAATGGTGCAGCCGCTGTGAAAAACAGTATAGTTGTTATTCAAAAAATCAAAAATAGAATTTCCATATGATGCGGAAATTCTTCCTCTGGATGTATACCAAAGGGATTGAAAACAAAGACTCAAACAGTTGCATTCTCATGTTCATACTAATATTATTTACAATAGCCCAAAGTAGATGTAGCCCAAGTATTTATCAACAAATGAATGGAGAATTCATTGTTGAAAGGCTGAGTGGTTGATGGTTTATAATTTGATGGAGGCAATTCCTGATAGCAAAGGAGTCTTGCTCAGGAAGAAATTTGGGAAAGGCTTCTTGGTCTCAGCCAAGAAGACAGGTTCAGGGCATGGCTTTAATCCCTGCATGTGTGTTGGTGTACTACTCTATATCCACATTGGGTTTCGGTCTAGGAAACTCAGTTATGTAGAAGGAGAGTTCAAGCTTGAAGGCCTATGCATTGGGTTGCCACAAATATGACAGGGAAAGGAAAGAGGAAATGAACTGAAACAGAATGAAGCAGGGGAGAAGTGGGGGTGGGAAAATAAGACACTGTGTTAAGGTAGAAAACAGAGTCAAACAGAACAGTGCAAGCCAAATGAGGGAGAATAAATGTCAGTAGGAGATTTAAACAGTTAATTGCTGATGATACAGAAGTGATCTAGGAGGTTGTCCTACTTATTATAAGATATATGATTTCCAAAATATTACAGTGAAACACAACAGAAAGCTGTAGCAGATGATTGGGCTTAACATGACCAAGCAAAGACATCAACTTGGGCATCTTGGCTACCCATGCCCAATGTCTTACAGTCCTCTATGGGGAGTTGCTGCTGTCATCTTTAGAACAGTCTTTTTTTGCATCAGGGCACTCTTCCTACCTCTGCTTCAGTTCCTCTTGCCCTCAGTTGTTTCCCCTTCTTTCCCAATTATGTGATTAGCCCTTCACAAGGTCGACTCCATTAGATAGTCATTCTAGATTGAATTTAAGGTTCGCCTCAAGACATGGCCTTCTATATTTTTATCCTTACCTTCAAGCCCTGCAGCCTGCTGATAAGTGATACCCCTCATCTTTATCTACTCTAACTTCCCAGGACACAAGAGTCCCAGAATAGTACTCTGGATCTCTGAAAATACTAGTTATTTGGGGAAATTGACATCTTAAGAATTTTTAAATTGCATGTATATGTTTAGCTGTTTGTGCACAATTTAATTCATGGAATAAACAAATAACTTTGATAAACTCTTTTTCAGACATGATGAGTTTGGTATAAGCAGGTAAGACTTCCCTGTAGGTAGATCAGTTTCAGGGTCTAGAGTTGAGGTGAAGGTTTGAGAGGAAGAAACCAATATAGGAGCTGTCACCCTCCAGTTTCTTTTCTCTGCTATTCTCACATACTTTTGGTTATCGTTACAAGACACAGATGCAATCATGCCATTGCCTATGTACAAAAATCTTCAATGAATTTCTATAATACAAAAATAAAGTTTAAAGACTTCAATGTAAATATTCAAATACAAAAGTTTGGCTCTTTCTAAACTTTTCCATCTAATTTCCCCACCACTGGCATGGCAGCCCATGTACTCCTTTTACTGCAAACATGCTTGGGAATATCTCACCTTCACACCTTTGTCTAGATTGCATTTTCCCCTAAATATCCAATCTCTCCATCAAGGCCCTTTTAAAAATTTTGTTCCACTAAGATTTCCTCTATACTTTGTCTTTAATAATTAAATCTTTATTTGGCATGAACCTGTTTGCACAAGTTGTTCCTCCATTTTATTAACATATTTATTTATGAACTAATTTCTAAACACTTTTTATTCAGTCTCTCAAGAAATAATAACATTTCAAATGTATTCTGAATTGTTTTTGTGGCTTTAAAATATTCAGGAGGAAAAGGATCCGTCCTCTAAGAAGTTTTATTCCAGTGAGGTAATTAAGCTCTATGAGGAAGAGCCTCTGAATGAGAAATAGACAGGACCATGGGGACAATACCGTTCCAAGTTCTGTGGTATATGGTACCCACTAGCTGAGGGAAAGCAGGCACAGTGCATGCTCATAAAGTAATAGGGAACAATTAAATAGTCAATTACCTAAGGATTTAACAGATGACTCCGGCAACCTAAGCTATCCTGGGTCTGAGGGGATAGGGAGGGCAGCTATGGCTTTTTTTCTGAGTTGTAAAGGGCAAAAACTATTTTGTAAAAATCTCAAAATCCAAAAATCAAACCTAGCGTATATAGTAGAATGTGAGAGAACCTGCTATATTTAGAGAATAAACAGCATATCAGTACAGCTGAAGTGTCATGGGCACAGGTCAATAAAGTTAGGCAGAGATCAGAAATTCAGTGAATATTTGGGTAATTTTGATCACAGGATTTTGCCTAATATTACATCGTATCCTATGCTTAGCCCCACTTTATTAAAATTATTTATAGATACTATTTTAATAATTATAAATGCCATCAAATTGATATATTTGATTTATTTAAGGATAACTTAGGTATTGGGTATGTAAATGCCTTTTTACTTTTTGCTGTTACAAACATCACAACAGTAACACCTTTGTAAATCTTTGCTTGCAATCCATCTCTATTGTTTCCTAGAAGAGGCACTTCTGAGGTAAGACTAGAAACATATTAGGGTCATAGAAGCCAGACATAATCATGGCCCTATTCCAGGTTCTCATCTTTCTTGGATTAGAAAAAATGTTGGGTTGCTACAACAGCCTATTAATTAATCTTCCTGCTTCCAGTCTTGCACCCCTCCAATTCATTCCCTGCGTTAAGCCAAAGTAAACTTTCCAAAATATAAATCTGATCCCGTCCTCCCTACTAAACTTCAGACAATGGCTCCTCAATGTGTCATGTATACATGATCCAAATCCAAGAACATTTTAAGTCTTTTAATACATATTACCAAATTGCTGGCAGAAAGGTTGCAGCAATTTATACACTTCCACAAGCAGTATACAAAGAATGGACCTTACCATGCCCTTGCCAACATATGGTATTCTCATTTGTCACACATACTGTAATGATCTATTATTGTCTGTCTCTCCATTAATTTATTAATTACTTACAATCAGGAATGTTGGCCTATTCATCTTTGTATCATAACACCCAGTGCAGTGTTAGAACAATGAATGAATTAATACTACCTAACACAAGTACTTCATTTGTATGTAGAATTTAAGATCTTTTTATCCTTTACTCTGATGAGATTTAGGGATAGACAAGGTCAAGGCCAAGAGTTGAGGGTTCAAAGCTTGAGGTATCCAGTATGTAACCAAAGGTCAACGTAGGAAACATATACGCCAAGGCTATCAAAGATTTGTAGTTGTTTGTATAGCTACGCTTTGGAGCTGTTTCAAATTTCTCATATAAAGTGACTGTGTGCTGATGAATTGAGGGTTCACCTGAATTCTGAGTCTGGGGCGCCAGGACCTTCTGTTGAACACCAGGCACTTTAAAGAGGTATAAGGCATACCTCGTGGAGAAATCTTTGGGCATACAAAGGGTCTCCAATCCATCAAAGCATCAGAAATCAGACCCACCTCTAGATCTTTGCACATATACAGATTCTTAGGCCCCATGAGAAAGGAAGGCTGTTTTTTTTTTAATTTTTTTTTAGTGATTCTGATGCCCCACCAAGTTTGAGATTATAACATAAGGCATGCTAGAGAAATGGAAAATGAAATTCATTAAATATGTACTGTGATAAAGCCTCTGCTAGTAAACAAAGGTCTGGTTGTATCTTTGCTACCAAATAATAGTCATTTTACTGAAGCAAATAAACTATTTGGTCTCAAATTCTCCCAAAAGAACAATGATTAACAGATTTATCACTTCTTATCTCTTTGGGAGGGTTCTGTCAGCAGTGCTATGACCATAATCCAGGCTCTGAGAATACTTGAACCTCCCTTGATTGTGACTTCAGCCTCTTTGTGCCTTCAATTTTCCAACTCCTATATGTACTAATAAGTCTCATAGGAAAAGGCCCAATAAGTGTTCTGTTTTAAGTATAAAGGTTTAACTATAAAGTACCCTTTAAAGAGCTTTATTTTTTTCCATGGGAAAATCCAATTAAAGTGTCTTGTGATGACCAAACATAATTATTTACAGAGGAGTATATTGCTTCACAAAGTATAAACCACCAAAGACAGGGTCCTTGACCTGAGGAGCTTAAGCTATAAGATAGGAATAAACAAACTAAGATAACAGTAAAACAAGAGTCCGTCTCAGGGATCAGCCTGGAGTCACATTATTCACCTCCACCGCCTCACAAAATAAAATTCTGGGGACCCAAAAAATAGTGTAGAACTTGAGATTTTAGTTTTGGACTTTTCACAGGGTAGGTTGAAAATAAAATTATCAATTTAAAGTGTGGCTTGGTTTAGCTTCCATTAATATATACATGAGGCGTATCACAATCTATGGGTGGATGTTTTTGTGATGCCAAGACTTTTTCATCCGTCCATTTAACGTTCAATGTTTTTTTGTTGTTGTTTGGTTAAGAAATTTATTGTTTTAATTTTTATTTTTACTAATTTAGCACAGTCTAATACACTAAATAAATATGACAGACATTAATCAAATGCTTATCAGTTTCAATTATATTTGTAATTAGTTTTTCTGAGTATTGCGGCTTTGGCTCCATAACATTAGCATAGGAAGGAAAATATAGTCAAATCCCTAAGTGATAGTTGGTCATTAACAGTTTAATATGTGTTTATTTTTTCCTTCCAGGTTTTTATTTCAGAAAATAAATCCTGGATTATGTTCTCAAAGAATTAGAAGTATTTTCGTGTTTCGTTTCCTTAAAACCCTCTAGGCTCCCCACCCCCAATCCCCACACCTCCCCTTAGTGGTTCTTATAGAGGTTTAACAACTGGTAGCCCTGGAATCTGATGACCTCTTTCTTTCCTTTGACTAGATAAGGTAGCACAGCTGCTAGTAAGTTTTCCCACAGACGCTGCCAATGGCGGTGGTTGGGGAGGGGTGTCCCTCTGTGGACAGAGAGGTAATGTGATCTTCACACAAGTCAGACCTGGGCCTTGTCAGTGTTGAGACTGTGTGCTATATTAAATTACACTCAGTGTTTTCTGTTCTCCTCCTTGAACTACTGTTCACAGGGACCACCCAACCTACAGCACTTCCTTGAGTCCATGGGGAACCCAGTTCTAACTGTCCACACAGCCATTCAGCCAGCAGGCTGTCTAGAGCTGGCTTCTTCAGAACCTACTGGTGATGTTTCTGGCAGAACGATTTCGCATTTCCAGTGAAATCTCATCACATAAGGAAAGCTAATAATCTATGGTGAGAAATGACTTGCGCTATGAACCTGCCGAGCAGGGAATTGAGCGGTCAGGCAAAGTTTAGAGATGAGCAGTTTGGTGCATTGCTTTTCCCTAGTCTTCCCTAACTATACCCATATTTTGTGTCTGGTTTGTAACTTCTTATCCTCAAAGTCACTGGTTCTCAAACTCTAGTGTGTATCAGACTCAGATGCCAGGTCCCCATCCATCTGGAGAGCTGATTCAGAGTCTGGTTTAACAAGCATCTCAGAGGCTCACAACTCACATGGTATAAGGATTACACTGAGAAAAGCATCAGTAGCAAAAAAACTATCACGATCCTCTTTCCATATATCAAGGGACTGTATACTTCATAGATTATTTATATCTTGCTGGGAACTAGTTTAGTGTGTGAATCTATCCCCCAAAACAAATTTTTATTGAGAGATATAGAGAAAAAAAATTATTCCAAGGTACCCATGCAAAAACAGTGGTATAGACTAACATGCTGGATAATTTAATAAAAGGAGCAGTTACTATCAGCAGTTGTGGTCATGGAAGTTTTCCCATTGCTTTAATTTCTTGACTTTTAGGAAAGCTGTTTTTGAAAAAGGAAAGTTTAAGATAGAAGGAAATCAGCGATTTCTGCCTGCAATCCCAAGTAATAGTAGAAGTGAGTTTTTTGGTGGCTTCAGCTATAAAAGCAGAATGTATTAAGCACATGTTATGTGAAAGACATTTATTTTGTTCTTGAAGCCCCCTCATATCTACTGTGGTCAGAAATTAAATCCTCAGCATTTTTTAGTTTTTCTAAAGCAATAGAACATGTTCAGTTTATTTGAGAAGAAAAAACAATTCTTCTAACTTAGGCTCAAGGAAAAACATTGAGTCTCTTTAAAAAGTAAATTCACCCTTACAAAATGGAATGAGGGATTTAAAGATATTTTAAGGTGGCTCAAGTTATTACAACAACACTTAGTGCTGCCACTGCGACTACTGTTACTCATGAGGGGTGTGTGTGTGTGTGTGTGTGTGTGTGTGTGTGTGTGTGTGTGTGTTTTGGGAGGGGGAATGAAATATAGAAATGTACAACGGGACATTTATTCTTAAGTCAAATAGAGCAGTAGAAAGATGCAAAGGCTGTGAGTCAGGTGATGTAGATTTTAATCTGAAGGCTGGAATTCACTAGCTGTATGAACTGAAGTAAATAAATTTTTGTGTCCCAATTTTGTATAAAATTGAGTCAATACT
>NW_005354291.1:6396503-6419099 GCF_000412655.1 Myotis brandtii | reverse complement strand
TATATAAAATGTCTCCTGCAAATCCACCAGGCCAGATATGTGATAGAATTAAGATTCTTGCAATGGGACTGTGTATTTTCTGGCTTTCTTCGGTGTATTTCTCCTCTGCTTTCTGTTCTCACTGTTGGCAATACAAGAAGAGGGTTCATAATCCTAAGCCAAATTAATATAAACTTATTGGGTTTCTGTAACTGCTATATTAAAGTTAAGATGTGTAATTAAATTACTGCAATGATGACTAGTAAGTGACATTATTATCAATATATTGCTATATTTGCTAGTGAAATATTGGTAACAAGGGACAATTGTTGAATTTTATTTACACAATAAGAAAATAGGTGAAAATTTAAAAATTCTTATATTATTTGCATAGCATATTTTGTTGGACTATCTCTCTAAAGAGGGTGTTTCAGGTTCGTGAACCTGGGATTTCCATTACAAATGAAAGAAGACTGTGTTGTTAGCAGTGGCCATTTTCAGTTGGGCCAAAGTATTTTGAACTAATATGTAGACTTGGTTACTTTTTAAAAAAAATATTGAACACCTACTATGTGGAAGACATTATATTGATAATGTAAGGGATACCAAAATATTTAAATAATGTTACAATTTAAAAGTACCTTGAGAGAAACACCAATATGGGGAAATGGGAATTCAAGAGAGAGGAGTCTGAGAAATTTGGGGAGATCAGTGGTTGACTGACTTGTAAAGGAGAGTCTTCAGACACACCGGGAAGAGAGAAAGAGCATGCCAGGTAGCAAGAGTATTAGAAGCAAATGTATAGAGGAAGGAAAGGGAAGGCAATACATAAGAAAAGCAAACAAACAAAAAAAAAAAACCCACAAGCCTTTTAACCCATTTTCACTCAAATTTCAAAGAGGAAAGAATGCCTGTTTTTAAATTTACCGATCACTCACTGTTATGATCTGAATGTTTGTGTTTCCTCCTCCCCTCAAATTCACATATTGAAATCCTAGCTCCCAATGTGATGGTATGAGGAGGTAGGGCTTTGGGAGGTGATTAGGTCATGAGCGTAAAGCCCTCATGAAAGAGATTCGGGTACTTATAAAAGGGGCCCCACAGAGAGCCATGTGACCACACAATGAAAAGACACTGTCTACGAACCAGGAAGCGCTTTCACCAGATGCCTAATCTGCCAGTGCCATGCTCTTGGACATCCCAGGCTCCAAAGCGGTGAGAAGTAAATGCTGTATTTAAGCCACCCAGTCTATGGTATTCTATTACATGTAGCAGCATGAACAGACTAAGACAATCACATTTATAATGGGACTTCTTTCAGAGAAAAAAGTTTTTCAGTTAATTAAAACTCAAGAGAAAAAATATTGACTCTGTTCTTTAAGTATACTTAGCATAAAGGGTAGTTTTGTTGTAAATACTTACTGGAACTATGTAAGAAAACAGTTGCTCAAATCTTCGAGACACTGTAAGAGAACACACACCAGAAGTTGCTGGATCTGGCTCCTGTCCTGGCTCTGACTTTACTTGTGAATCTGGGAAGGTCACTTAAATTTGCTGAGTCCCATTTTTCCAGGGTGTGGGGTCAGTACGGGGAATTGAGCTAAATGATCTCTAGGATTCATCTCAGCACTAAATATTTACAAGTTCTTATTTCCAGCAATTGGAATTATTTATACATTTAAAAAAATATATTTTTTAGTGATTTCAGAAAGGAAGGGAGAGGGAGTGAGAGATAGAAACATCTATGATTAGAGAGAATCATTGATCAGCTGCCTCCTACACTCCCCACTCTGAGGATTGAGCCCACCACCCGGGCAGGTGCCCTGACCGGGAATCGAACTGTGACCTCCTGCTTCATAGGTGGAAGCTCAACCACTGAGCCATGCCAGCCGGGCATGGAGTTATTTATACATTTTAATGGTTAGTTTCTTTTTTTCCCCAGAGTCACTCCCAAATTTCAGTCTCCCAATTTCCTCTTCCCCCCAAAACCCACACATCCCCTACCCCCTTGCTGCTTGCTAGTATTTGAAACATTATGAAACTGATTTAAGTAGTTTGGATGTCATCTGCAAGATATCCTACATTTATCAAAGAAAGACACAAAAATGAATAATTATCACTTTTATGTACTTTGCACATGTATTTTACTTATGTGATATGAGATTTCAGGCGATCTGAAGGTGGGCTTATTTGGAGAGCAGTCACTCTGCACTCAGGAAGGGATGCTGAGAGTGTCTCTATGTTCTCCAAGGGAAACCCAAGGGCCCAGAGCCTTGAATTCAATTCACATTTCAGACGACAGATAACGTCAAAAAACAAGGAATAAGAAAAAGTATAAACACATTCATAAATAGCAAACATATAATAAAATGTATTATGCATTTCACCAAACAAATTTATTCTCATTTAATTCAAATGACGATATGAGGTATTCATTATTATTATCCCCATTTCACTAATGGGGAAACGGAGACTTGGAGGGCTGGGGTAAACTGCCCAAGATTAAACACTGCCAGAGCCAAGACGTAAAATGAACTCTAGGTTTACTCACTTTATTGCTTTATCATACTTCCCTGTATCATTTAATTTAATAGCAAAGAGGGACCACAAAACATGCTTGCTTGTAATGAGACACAAGTGTCTGCTTCATTATTGGTCTCATAATATACTTTTCTTACACTGTTAAAAGAAGAAAATGAGGTATTTGAAATGTTTCCCCTCAGTCAAGAAATAACCTTAACAACTCCACCAACATAGTGTATAGTCAGGACACATTCCCTGCTCTTGCCTTCCGTTTCCTATTTCTGTGCCCTATGGCACCCTTCCACTGCACAGCTAGCCCCCACCATTAGCAATCCCTAGAGGTAGTAGAATTTGCTATGGCTTCTAAACAACTCTGTGTTTATAGAGTGAAATGGTCCAAGAACACTTTCACTTGCCTAAACCTATTATATAAGATGCCATGTTTTCTTTCAACAGTTTAACAAATCTTGTCTTTTTTTGGTTGGGCCGGGGTAGGGGGAGTGGCCCCCAAATACACGTCTTTACTTTGTACTGTGTGAAAGTTTGAGCACAAAATATGATAGATGCCTTGGAATCCTTGATATCATTTCTTCCTTTTGAGCACATGTGGTGGACCAACAAGACAGGGTATTGTTTGCTTGCTGGAAGTGCATAAAGCTTAGTCGGCCAGGGCAATTTCCTAGTGCCTGACCAAAACACCTTGGCTGCTGCGCCCACGCATGTGGGAGATGTTTTTGGATGAGGATGATGGCTTGAGCCAATGATTGCTGAATGCCCTGTATTTGGCATTCTCCTTTACATGTAAATAGTGGGGAGAACAGAGCAGGCCTTCATGATTATACCTTTACTGACTGAGAGATTTTGGTGAGTAATCATCCACCTTATAGTTGACTACATTGTAAATTTTTGTAGGTTAATATCTTTTATCTTCTCATTTTAAAGTTCTGGTTGATGTTGAGATTTCTTTGATATTTGTTAATCAAATATCATGTTGATTTTTTCCTAAACTGCTCTGATGTATGAATACCGAAGCATCTTTTTAGCACACATAATATTTCTCTGAGATTACTTCTTGTATTTTATTTAGCTTTATTTTCTTAACTAGACCAAAGTTCTTGAGAGAATGTTTCATATTCTCAAGACTCATTCATTTAGTATTTGTTGAGTGCTTAGTGCAGTGCTGAGGGTAGAACAAACATTTATTAACTTCTTGATTAAATTTACTTGGCTATTGGCTGACTCCATGGAAGTAATAAACAGGTTTTTAGAGTGGGTTGATTAGCTCAGTTTGTAAGAGCATGATGGTGTCTACGGGGGGTGGGTGGGTGCTTGTCTCTAGATGGCCCAATTTGATTTATGATGCTGGCTATTACATTCAACCAACCACTGCACAAAAGTGTGAGTCTAATTTCAAGAAAGAGACTAACTGATTCAATAGTAAGAAGCAACATCCTAAGGGTATACCCACAAATGGTGGTTCAGGAATAAGCCTCACAAATTAAATGCTTAAGAGAAAGTATAATCCTATATAATAAAAGGCTAATATACAAATAGACCAAATGGTGGAACGACCGGTTGCTATGACGCACACTGAGCACCAGGGGGCAGATGCTCAACCCAGGAGCTGCCCCCTGGTGGTCAGTGCGCTCCCACAGGGGGAGCGCCACTCAGCCAGAAGCCAGGTGAGCGCAGCAGCGGTGGCGGGAGCCGCTTCTGCCTCCGTCGCAGGCGGACATCCCCCCGAGGAGTCCTGGACTGTGAGAGGGCGCAGGCCAGATGAGGGCCCACCCCCCCAGTGCACGAATGTTGTGCACCGGGCCTCTAGTAATAAAATAATTTTTTTTCCCTTGGGAGTTAGGATCAGAAGCAAGTGGGAGAAGAATTGATTTTGAAGCGGTATAAATTGACCACATTATTACGAAAGACTTCCTAAGTCCTATTAGGAAATTAAAACTTTGCCTCATGGAAAAGAATAGGGATTTTAAGCAGAGGAGTGGCATGCTCAAATTTGTGTTTTTAACAGCCCAGACTGACTGGGCTGGAGGCTAGGTAAAAACCAGAAGTGTAGAGATAGGATATTAACAATGAGGATTGAAGTAGCTAAATGCATTTGAGGGTTATCAACAGGACTTGGAGTCTGGTTAAATGCAGGACTTGGGGTCTGGTGAGGGGGGAGGTGAATCAAGGGTAAATGTATTTCTGACTTGGGTCAGTAATACTACTCACTGAAATAGGAATCCAAGCAGAAGCAAGTTAGGGAAGAGAAATTAATGAATTCATTTCAGCCTTGATCAGTGCAGATAGGACATTCATGTAAAAATCCCCAACAGACATTTCCTGTTCATAGTGAGTTTATAAGCAGCTGCACATTTTTATAGGGGCTGGTTTTTATATTGCTCTTTTTAAAAATATGTTTTTTAATTGATTTTTTTTAGACAGAAAGAGAGAGAGGAAGGAAGAGGGATAACGAGATAGAAACATCGACGAGAGAGAATTATCATTGATTGGCTTCCTCCTGCATGCCCCGCACAGGGGATGAGCTTGCAACCTGGGCATGTACCCTGACCAGGAATGGAACCAGCGGCCTCTTGGTTCCTGGGTCGATGCTCGACCGCTAAGCTACACTGGCTGGTTATTGCTCTTTTTTTAAAAAAATTATATTTATTATTGAAAGTATTACAGATGTCCACCTTTTTTGTTGTTGTTTTTTTCCCCATTGAAGCTCTCCTCCCTGCACCTGCACCTCCCAAGCCTTCACCACACTATTGTCTGTGTCTATGAGCTATGCATATACTAGTATGCATATAAATTCCCCAGTTAATCTTCCCCCCACCCTCCCGCATCCACATTCCTTCTGAAATTCATCAGTCTGTTCATGGTTCTGTCTCCAGATCTATTTTGTTCATCAGTTTATTTTATTCATTAGGTTCCACAGATGAGTGAGATCATGTGATACTTATCTTTCTCTGACTGGCTTATTTCACTTAGCATAATACTACACAGCAGTTTTTATATTGTTCTTTATAGTCGACATTACTTATTTGCTTAAATAAAGGCTGTGTGGGTCACAAAGGCATATAAGATATACCTCATGCCTTGAAGAGATCAGGGCATGGAGAGGTAGATAACACCCACACTAAAAAAAAAAAATTAAAAGAATTATGTTTGCATATGTATGCATTAAGTCCTTTGAAATGAAGCCTACTTTTGCCATTATTACTTTATTTATAAGCATATTGTTCAGGAAAACTAGAATTGAAAAATTCTTTCTACCATTTTTCACTAATTTGGTTGTTTCATTTGGTATACTATGTCACTTTTAAATGAGAGAAATAAAGAGATTATTATAGAACAATACTGATTTTATGCCTATCTAAAATTAATGAGAACCATCACACAATAAATCTGAGTATGAAGACCAGCATTGTCCCTGAAGATGGCTCTAAAGAATGAGGCTGGTTAACCTGTACTCTCATTGGACTTATAAACCCAGGCACTCTGGGTACCAGCAGGTTGGACATTTATGTCTGTCATTGTTCAACGATGCTGAGTTTACACAGAATAAAAAAGCAGCACAATTGCTCCTTTGACTCTGAGATAAATGCTGTTTGAATAGTTGTGCAGTTGGCACACAAAAAAATCATTGGAAGTGGGCTACCTTCTAACATGTAATGCTGAAAATGTAGTCAAGTGCTTAATAAGACTCCAATAGGAGTTGTAAATCTATGGTTATTTAAAAGTGCAAATCTGGTATATCTTTCAAGTATTAAAAACAGACATTCTCCTTGGCAGCTGTCAGAAGAAATGTGTCTTAGCAAATTTCCTGACTGAAATAAAGTATTCAGCATTTACTTAAAGATTTTGAAGCTATGGCCCAAATTGTAATGAGCATATTTGTTACTGGCACTGAATTCTTTCTTTCCAGGAAACAGATGTAAGAGCAAAGCTGAAAAGTGATAAAAATTTCATTCATCATCAGTGTAGAAAACCATTCATGATACATTTTCCTTTATACTCATGTCATTCAAAGCACACATTTTACCAACATTTCTTATTCATACACAAAAACAATCAAAGGCTAATGCTCTCAGAATGCATGCCTACATATTGTTATAATGGCCAACAGCCATTGCTAAACAATAATATCTATATCTTGAATGTCCTAGTATCATAATGCTTTTGGCTGTGCAGTAAACCCAACTGAAGTTTTGAACTGTTGATGGCAGTTAACATTCAGATAAAACTTGAAAATGACAGCTAGCTAGAGGAAAGAATGATGGGATTTGGCATCAGTCAAAATCTCAGCAAAATATAATATTTTGTTCTAGATGCTTTTTAAAAGTAAAAGCCTCTCAACTCAGGAGTTGTTTGGGGTCTTTCCCAAGAAAGACTGAGGAGCTGAAGAAAGATCCATTACTTATCCAGTCACAAGAGGCTACCTCCTTTAATTGACTGAGTTCTTACTCCGCCTGGCAGTACTGGGTTCTTATTCCGCCTGGCACTATTCTGCTCAATCAATCAACCATTTCAGCCAAATAAACTCAGTTGGATAATTTTTTTGTTTTGGTTTTGTTGGACTTGATCAACTGTTGATATAAATTTACTAAATCAGCTGGCTCTGACTCACTATCTAGGCTTATTAGAGGCCCACAATAGAGTTAAAAACTACATGCAATTCATTTTAGACCAAATAAATGTATGTGGATATCCGTGCATATACACAAGGCTCTATCTGTGCTTCTTACTGTTGCTTCATCTTTAAGTTGGAGTAGGAAGTTTTGCAACTTTTTAAACCTTGTTCATCTCTTATTAGCAGAAGGTAACTACAATATTGCCATTGATGTGATGTCGTCATCATCATCATCATCATTACTTAGCTTAAACAGTGGAAAATCACAGAGCAAAGCAAAGGAATAAAGAATATTTATTTTTATTCCTTCCCGTTTAAGGTTAAAAAATTAAAAATCAGATTTTTTTCTTCCTAATTGAATGGCACACTTCTGCTCTTGAACACATGGTATATGTCTTTGTTTAACAACAGAGTGTCTGGTAACTTTCAATGAAAAGTCTGTCAGCTTTTACTGCTGCTGAAATTACAGCTTGACCAAATTCTTCAGTGAACTTGATATAGAAACCCCTTCTCTTTCTTCCTTTTTCACTCTCCCTCTCTCCTTCCTCCCTTTTGTTTTTAAACAAAATCCAAACATAAAAATGCCATTTTCCAAAGTATACCCTGGGGTACTCATTCACAGCTTATTTTTAAATCCAGGGCAGATAGTCCTAAAAGTTGATCAAAGAGACAGAGGACCTGTATTGTTATGATAGATTTAAAAGTTTAAGATAATAAAGTTTGAGAGTAGAGTGATGATGGGGGAAGTAATATGTTATTTGATACACAGAACCCATAAACGTCTGAGAAGATTCTGTAGGGGGATATAGGAAAAATATGGTAATCCAGGGAATTAATAAAAATGAAAGTCTAAATAAAATAGAAAGGGGGTTGGTTTGCATTTCCACATTCACAAGTTTGGGATGTGGGAATTAATATTGGATGGGGAATGAACCACCTCATTAGGATAGTGTCTGAGCTGGTATTAGAATCACTCGTTTATGTCACAAATGACTAAGCATTACGGATAAGAAATAGTATGGCATAGCAAGCAGTTTGGTGGTGGTGAATAGTAGACTCTGGAGAGGGGAATAATTTCCCAGGCTTATAAGTCAGAGGTTGAGTCTAGATGCTTATTAAAAGTGGGCATATAACTTAAGGTCCAAAGTGGGGCATTTAAATATATATACTAGGAGCCCAGTGCACGATTCAAAATTGTGCGGCACCACTCATCCTTGAGTCGCCGGTCTGGCCCTGCCTCGTTCCCCAGGCCCTGCAGCAGCAGCTGACGGTCGGCCCTGCCTCCCTCTCTGTACCTTGAAGCAGCCACGGCCGCTGCTGATCAAGCTCTCCCCCAGCGCAGGCGCGTGGAAGCCCCTGCCACTCCGCCCCCAATGCTGTGCGCACACCTCCTCCTGTCCGGTAGACCCGTTACAGCGTCCTGGTTAATTAGCATATTTCTCTAATATATATATATTTCAGAGAGGAAGGGAGAGGGAGAGAAAGAAACATCAATGATGAGAGAGAATCATTGATCCTGTATGCCCTCACACTGGGGATCGAGCCCACAACCCCAGGCTTGTGTGGACTGGGAATCGAACAGTGACCTCCTGGTTCATAGGTCAATGCCCAACCACTGAGCCATGCCAGCCCAACCAAAGTGGGGCACTTTTAAAAGTAAAAGTGAGTGCTATTAATATTTATGCTGAGTCAACATGCATAAACTGAGCTAATCTCAGGTAAATTGGATGTATGTCAACCTACTTACGGGCAGAACACTGTGAAGCAGTCCTCTCTGAAAAGACTGCATTAGTGGTCATTTTAATTGCTGTTTGTATGGCTCTTGCTGATCAAGCTTAGAGTTGGCCCTTGAGTTATTAGACTATCTCGAGTCAAGGGGCATTTTGTAGTCTATGTTTAGAAATTTTCTTGTAATACTGTCTTCATGAAAACTAGGTCAAAGAATTGTGATCTTCTCATCATTTTTATCACTTACTAGAGGCCAGGTGCACGGATTCGTGCACCGGTGGGGTCCCTTGGCCTGGCCTGTGAGGATTGGGCTGAAACCAGCTCTCTGACATCTCCCGAGGGGTCCCGGATTGTAAGGGGGTGCAGGCCAGGCCAAGGGACCCCACCGGTGCTCGATTGGGGCCAGGGAGGGACCTTGGGAGGGCTCCAGGGCGTGTCTGGCCTGTCTCGCCCAGTCCCGATCTGCCAGACCCCAGAAACAAGCTAACCTACTGGTCAGAGCATCTGCCCAGTGCACATCATAGCGACTGGTCGAAAGGTCAAACGAACAGTCGGACACTTAGCATATTAGGCTTTTATTATATAGGACAATGTGTTAGACATTGCACTGAGTTAGAATTATAGTGTAGAATTATAGAATGAGCATTAATGGAATTCTACTTATAGTTTGATGACATATTCCAACTTCTCCTTTCCCTTTCAAGTTCTTAAAAATTTTAGGAAGTTTTAGGAGAAAATTGTTTTTAATCTGTATCTCTTCTAGGAGAAAAGAAACTTTTTAACCTTTTAAAAGGTTTTCAAAACATTGTCTAAAATGTTAGACAATCTACTATGACCAATACTAATAACATAATGGCAAATTTTATCCTCCCTCCAAGAAGTTAATTTTATTATTGAGTGAACAGGATTTATTATACTTTTAGTTGTTGTATAAAGTCTTCTCAACTATCTGTGGTAAAGGACCAGACTACTTTACAATTCACTGCAGTCTGATACTTTTGTAAAATTTAAAAAAAAAAAAAGAAAGAAAAAAAATCCATGGCAATGTCAAAGTGCTATAAAAGTTTCTAAATTCTTGCTCTTAATTTCTATACTTATGACAGACCAGCAATAAAGTTTTAGGATCAGTACCAAACCAAAGACAATGTTTTAGCAATGGCTAGACTGTCAGAGTTGCAAAATAGCCTTATTTTTGTAACATTGGTTTTTATCGAGGTATAATTTACATAAAATAAAATTCAGAAATTATTAATGTTCAGTTCAATTATTTTGGACAGTTACTGCTATGGACAGAATGTGTCCTCCCAAAATTGACATATTAAAGCCCTATCTCCCAATATTATGTATTTGAAGGTGAGCCTTTGGGAGATAACTTTATTTAGATGAGATCATGAGGGTGAGCCCTCAGGATGGAATAAATGCCCATATAAAAAGAGGAAGTGACCGGGAGCTTTCTTTCAACCATCCCTGTGAGAACATAGCAAGAAGGTGATTACCTGCAAGCCAGGAAGAGTTCTCACCAGGAACCAGGCATCTTGGTCTCAGACTTCTAAGCCTCTTTGACTTAGAGAAATAAATAATTCTATTGTTTAAGACATCAATATATGGTATTTTGTTATAGGAGCCTGATCTGACTCGAGTGCATGTGCCTGTGTATCCACCAACCAATAGAAGATTTAGAAGATCTAAAATGGCTTTTAGACCCATCCATACTTTGGGGTATATCAATATTTGCTTCTTTTTTTTTAAATACATTTTATTGATTTTTTACAGAGAGGAAGGGAGAGAGAGAGTTAGAAACATCGATGAGAGAGAAACATCCATCAGCTGCCTCCCGCACATCTCCTACTGGGGATGTGCCCGCAACCAAGGTACATGCCCTTGACCGGAATCGAACCCGGGGCCTCTCAGTCCGCAGGCCGACGCTCTATCCACTGAGCCAAACAGGTTTTGGCAATATTTGCTTCTTTTTATTGCTGAGTTTTATTCCATTGTGACACACACATACACACACCATTTCCATTACTTGTGACTTAGATGCCTTCAAGGCCCATTCTTCCCATAATTCTACTATTTTATAATTTAAGAAGAATTCACCTTAACTGTAATATTGGTTTCTTATACTTCAAGTTTCTCCATACTACAAAATTAAATACTGAGTCATTTAAGAAAAAAGAAATAAATCACACATATTTAACCTGGTTATTAAAATCTCTCATCCTCTATCCACAGATTAACCAGAAATCATATGCCCCAAAATCACCATCTTGGTTGTCCAATAGCTTATCCTGGTACCCATTTCTATCACTTTGCTAGATTTTCCTCTTTGTGTGTCTACCTTTTATGGTAATACTAAAGGCCCAGTGCATGAAATTCGTGCACTCAGGGGGGTTCCCTCAGCTCGGCCTGTGTCCTCTCGCAGTCTGGGAGCCTTCAGGGGATGTCCAACTGACAGGTTAGGCCCGCTCCCCATGGGCCTAAGCTATCAGTCAGACAATCTTAGCACTGCCGTGGAGGCGGGAGAGGCTCCTGCCACCACCACTGTGCTTGCCAGCCATGAGCCTGACTTCTGGTTGAGCAGCGCTTCCTTTGTGAGAGTGCACTGACCACCATGGGGCAGCTCCTGCATTGAGCGTCTGCCCCCTGGTGGTCAGTGCATGTCATAGCAATCAGTTGAGTGGCATTAGCATATCATTACATATTATGCTTTGATTGGTTGAATGGATGACTGGTCGACTGGACACTTAGCATATTAGGCATTTATTATATAGGATACTTCTGTTATCTCCTGCCACTTCCTAGGCACCTTCTATTAATTTGTTTAAATCAATACTAAGTAACTGTTCATTAAGTTTCTTATAGATGTCAGCCTCAGAAAAATGGAAAACATTAAGATAATTATTGCCCTATCTGCTACTCACAATTACTGGGAGTTATTATAAAATTGTTTAGATGATGTAAATAATTTTTATTCTTTTTTCACACAGATATTAATACAAAATAATATTCAACTGTCATTTCTCCCCACAGGGTTGAAAATCTGAATAATGTCCTATGAGATGGAATCATAGAGCTCCTTCTTCAAATGTAAAAGTAGCACTTGTGCCATAACCGGTTTGGCTTAGTGGATAGAGCGTCGGCCTGTGGACTGAAAGGTCCCAGGTTCGATTCTGGTCAAGGGCATGTACCTTGGTTGCGGGCTCATCCCCAGCGGGGTGTGTGCAGGAGGCATCTGATCGATGTTTCTCTCTCATCGATGTTTCTAACTCTCTATCCCTCTCCCGTCCTCTCTGTAAAAAAAATCAATAAAAAAAATAAAAAAGTAGCACTTGTAAAGAAGTATCATAGATACCTTCTGCTGAGACTTGCCTGGAGATGCAAGTGACAGAGATGATCCCTGGGTAACATTTGAACTTTGGAGTCATTTATCCTTTATCAACGTACTTTCTGCATATTGTTTTTGATTTTGTAACATGACAAAGTCTCTATAGAGTTTAGTTAAGGGATTTCTATGCTAATGATAAATAATAGAAATTATGAAACATTTTGTGTCATTTTTTTCCTCCACATAGTATGAAATAATTGCCTTGATTGTGTTTTCCTCTGAGTTTCCACTGTAACTACGGAACCCAAGAACACTGCAGTAGCTGTGATCTCATAGAAATGTATCACTTTTGCCCTTGCAAATAGAGTGCTACTGCAGAAAAAATTTTATGTCCTCATTGCTTTGTCAGCCAGTAGAAATAGCTGAAAGTATGTAAAGATGGCCCCTATCTCCCTTTCCCTTCCACATTTTACACAGTTGCATCTAAATGAGGGAACCTAAATATTATTCAGAATCTTAGGTGCAAGGAACCCAGAGAAAGATGTTGCTCTGCAGGAAAAAAGCACATAATAGAAGGCTTAGTTGCAATTCGAACACACCAGTCTGTAATCTCTACCATTGGGAGAATAGAGGAAAGAAAGCCAGCGAACCCCGGATTCTTAGAAGAAAGCGAGTTTAAGATTAGACAGTTCTAGTCTTTTGAATAAATGGGGGGGGGGCATGTTCCAAGGCGGAGAAACCATACTTAAAAGATTCATAAGTGAACGAGGATGTCACATTAAAGAGACTTAAAGTAGTCTGGAATGCTGAGACAGTAGAACAACCAGAGAAGGGACTAAAGATGAGGTGAGAGAGATAAGCAGAGCCAGATGGCTAAAGGCCTGGCAATCATCAGCTCATTAAGAAGTGTTAACTCTTATTCTGTAAATTATGGAGATTCACCACAAAGTCTGGTAGTTCTCAGTTTCATCTCCTCCTCATTATGACTAGAACAGGAATTTCTTCTCTTTCACTTTTAATTTCTTGTTTTGGGAATGAATTTGGAAAGATGCTCATGGCACCAGGCCCAGCGGCACAGAACCTAGGAACATTCAACTTTTATTCCTTCCAAGTCACCAAGAAAAATGCAAAAAAATGAACATATTCCTACCAAACTGAAGCAAACAAAGGCCCTTGTGTCATCAGGCAGCCCTTGATGCTGAATTGTGCTCATTTAAGAGTTTATAAACACAAACAATATACTACTTTTTGCAAAATGTTGGTCAGAAGAAAGATAAAAGGATGAAATGTTTTTCACATCCCCTAAGGTAGAAATAAAAATGTTTGGCCCAGCCAGTGTGACTCAGTGGTTGATCATTGACCTACAAACCAGGAGGTCACGGTTCAATTTCTAGTCAGGGCACATGCCCAGGTTGTTGGCTCAATCCCCAGTGGGAGGGGTGCAAGAGGCAGCCATCAATGATTCTCTCTCATTGATGTCTTCTCTCTCTCTCTCCCTCTCCCTTTCTCTCTGAAATCAATAAAAAAATATTTTAAAAATGTTTGAATTTTTGCAACATTTCAACTGATTAAAAGGTCGTTAAGGCCACCAAGTTTTTTTAAAAAGAGCTTATTAATGTAACAACTCCTAGGTGCACTCCTAAACAAGGGTTAAATTGGAATGACCCATTAAACATCACCTTCCTCTCAAGCTGAATGGTTATATTTGCTGTAACTGAAAATAAGAGTCCCAGTAATTACTCTCTGTTCCCCACCCTCGATGCCAGGCAGATCTTTCCTATATCTATCCTAGGCCCATGCTATGTAATTCACACACATTTTACATATGTATGTGAATAATAAATACTTGCTTATCCGTGAATGTACAATAGCACTTCATGACATAGCACTGTTATTATCACCTTAGCTTTCTTTTTCTCAGAAAATACCTTACTTTCACATCATTTCTCTAAATCCATATTGTTATCTTTCTCTAACATTTCTTCATAGTTGATTTTAAGAGTTTCATCTTGCATAGGTTGACATTAATGCAAATCCTTTTCTTTGGAGAATAATGTATGTTAGTAGGCCATTTAAAATAATAATTCTAAGTAATGCGCTTATTCCCAAGAATGCTGAAAACCTAAAATCAACTGCTGTTTTAAAAACATTTTATATCAATTAATAGAGGGCATATAAAAGAAAACAAATATACCAAGAGGCTAAGTAACTTATTCATGAGCCTCACTTTGATTACAGCCTTATCCAAAAAGTGAATTGAGGCCACTTTTCTTCCAGCTCAGTCTTTTCCCTCAAACCCTGCTCTAACCCCAGGAAAAAGTGCTGATTTTTACCCTTCTGTATTCAATTCTTCAATTAAAATATGAACTTTTAAACCTAAAAATTTCAGTGGAGCATTGGTAAATAGCAGGAGCAACACATATCCGAGGGTGTTCACGTTCCTGGCATGTGAAGGCCCACAGAAGAGGGCTTATTTTATATTGGTCTTTTGTATTTTTACATTTGACTGATTGAGTCAATGAAAACCAGCCCTAATTGTTGCTTTATAGGCGAACGATGTTTTCCATCACTGGCACATACTGAACTAAACCTTCGGGGAGTAAAACAGGGTCGGGCTGCTGTTTTCTGTTACTCTGCAAATCAGAAAAAGATTGGTAGTTCTGATTAATCTTTTATTTTGTTTAGTTGCCTACACAACACCCTGCCAAATTACTTTATAATAAATAATAAAAGTCACTGAGAACTATGTGTTTATTCTCACCACCAATCCAAATAAAAGACTTTCTGTAAATGAGTTATTTCTAATAAAGCACAAAGCTAGAAGAAAAATATTAAAAGCAAATTTGCTGCATGGTTTTCTGTTAATAGAATGCACAGAACTGGAGAGTATGTTCAACTAATGGTGATGTGGTTTTAAAGGTTCTAGAAAATCTAAAGGCAGAAAGCAATTCCAAATATATCTCTTCATCTTATAAAATGACATTTAATGAGTAAAACTTACTATTAGAATAAAATGCAATGCTATTCAGACTCTCCACAACAGTAGGCTTCAGAAATATAATTTGTTGGGTATGATAGAATAACATTTTTTAAGTGCGCTAAAATAAAACAACCATTAGTCTCTAAATGAAAAAAGGACTGCATTTAAAAGCAAACAGAATGCAATGTTGCCATACAGACTTTCTCAATGGGAAAATGAGTTAATGAGATCATTCTTATGCAAGAACATGGTGAACATCAAAGTACGATTACTACTAAGCACATGTCCAATTCTTTGCAAAACACAGAATTGCTTAGTTTTGTCATTAATGTGTCCTTAGTACCACCAATCACTGCTCTCCTTCTTACAGATGAGAAAGTCAAGATGTAAAATGATTAATTTTTTTTAACCCAAGATAGCAAATGAGTCCGCAGCCAGGGCGAGAGTCAGCGCATCACCAGAGAGATTCTTATTTGGGACCACATGACTGCATCTCCCTGTGTTCCTAGCTGGAGGGATACAGCCAACTCACTGAAACATGATGACCAAAGGATTATTAGCAAATGTGACATCTGGAAGTTGTTTCAATAGTGCAGGATGTTAAAGCAACTTGTGGGGGTAATTAATTGATTTAGCACATTTAAGGGAAGTTTCTTCTCAATTACAATACTTACTGGGAAATAATGGCGTACTAAAGAAATAGCATTTTTTCCATGGCTAGAGTTACCAATATGCCATTTCTTTCTCCCTCAGTGGACGACGTAGGCACTTAAGTTGAGGGTTTGAGCTATAAAATGTGTCTTAAAACACTGGTCAATAGGATATTGGATAACTTTCTGGAAATTTTCATAAGATCTGCTCCTAATACATTAAATTATATGGCTTCAGATGTATTTAGTTATTTTGCTTAACTGTTACAGTGACTTCCCTCACCTAATAACTCAAACACCTCTTAAACTACTGAACAACCATTAGGATATGCATTGATTCTATAAGCTGCTGGTTACAAGCGTATTTTACACAGTCAAGAATTTTTAGAACTCAAAGGCTTCCTCTATTATTTATTAAATGGCAACTTTGCTGAGGGACAAAATGGTACATAGGGTTGAGCATTAAAGGCAACAAACCAAACCCAGACAAAACAAAACAAAGAAATAATAATCACGATACATCTTGTGGCAAAAAGAGTTATTTAAACATGCTGTGGGGGCTGATATGTTTAATTGGAGTCTAAAATAATTGGGAGATAAATGAATGCTATAAAAAAAGTTTCTAAAAGCGCTTAGATCTGGGTGAAATTAGACTAACTTCTTGACCAAATTGTAAAAGACTTATTGGATAATGAGATCAGCCTTGGTTCCTGAGAACTTATCCTACTTTGTGTTCAGGCTAATAATTAAAGGGAAATCAAGACAAAGAACTGGACAAAACGCCAGATGCTGAATTAGTTGCTGAAGTGAATATTTTTGTGAGACAAAGATAGTGTCACCTGGAAATGCTATCCTAGTCCTTCTTAATATTTTATCATCTTCATCCTGGGGAATTCACCACATTTCGGTCTAGTCTCAGGGTTGCAGATTTAATAATTTAGTCTCTTTAGTGTTCCAGACTTGGGCAACATAAATTCAAACCAGCAGATCTCACAAAATATCATGTAAAGAACTGGAATGTAAATTTATTCACTCACTATAAATATTCTAACTCAATTGGAGGAGGTTCTCTCCCATGTAGAAGACTAGATTGTCAAACAGTAAGATGTGGGTAAGGACAAGAAAATCAAAATGCATACAAGCCTTACATTTTGATGAGATGATGAATCTGTCTCTGTGTTAGGGATGCCCAGGCTCACAGGACACCCTCTCCTTACACTAAATGTGCCTGGGTGATTGTTGTTAAATTTATTTCCTTTTGCTTCAACTCTTGCGGATAGCTCCCCAACCTCCTCTTGCCAGTTTCTTTTGACTGGCCAATTTAGATATATGTAGTCTTTCAGTTGAGTTACAATAAAGTGGAGTTCTACTTTTATATTGATTTTGTACATGTCTTTTCAAATCCGTTTGTATTAATTTAATTATTGAATACTTATTGGAAAACCAGTTTTTAGTGTGTTGGGAATTAGGAGAGGTTCAAACACCTGAAACATAATATGCTTGGGGAGGAATGGTGTTCATTGAGGATGTAAAGATGGGCAGAACTGGCTGATCAAGGGCCATTTATGTCTTGCTGCTAAGATGAGTCATATCTTATAAGCATTCAGGGAAGGAGGTGGAAAATGGAAGGTTTAAGTAAAATGTGATTGACATAATCATGGGGAAATAAAAGAGAACAAAGTGGGAGGTAGCTGAGGACATTCATATAAACATTGATTTTTTTTTTTTTTTACTCTGCGCAAAATATGCATATTCTGTGGCCTAAGGAAAAAAGCTAGGAGGAGCAGGTAGGAGTCACATCATGAGGGCCTTGTACAATGTGCTCAAATAACTTGAGGTAACATTAAGTAAATTAATTATCTTAGCAGATTTGCCTTTTAAAAATATCTCTAATGTCAATTTAAAAAAGGTATATTAGAGGAATGCAAGAAAGAAGGAAAACAGATGATTTAAACAGCTTCCATAGTAATGCAAGTAATAAATGTTGATGGCCTGAACTTGAGGCAGTAGTGATGGAAGAAAGGACACACATTTGAAAGATCCTAAAGAAGTATGGAGTCCAAGGTTGATTGGAGAGGGGTAAAGAATAGAAGATCGTTTGGGAAACTGGGTACATGATAATGCTTTTCATTGTCACGGAAGCTGTAGAGTGAGCAACAGGATTTGAAAAGATGCTATTTGTTTTTGACTTGCGCTTGAGATACCAGTTAAGTATTCATGGGATTCAGTAGAGAGCTGGGGTTTTGAGTCTGGCCCTCAGAAAGGATGAATTTTGTAGGTAGAGATTGAGACCCAATATTTAGGAGATTGTTGAGAAGGAGTGTGCTGTGATAGAGAATGTGCAGATTGAGAAGATCAAAGCATCAAGTGTTCCAGAGAAAGAGCTCATACGTAACAAAAAAAAAATGGGTGGAAGAATGGGTGTCTGCAAAGGGAAAATAGGTAAGAGTAAGAAGTAAAAGCTGAAAAGTGTACAGTCATGGGGGTTTCAAGGAAAAGTGATCTACAGAAGAGATTGATAAGGATGAAGAATTGAGATGACAAGTGGTAGCTACTGTTTTAGAAGATAGTCAGTGAAGGAAATTATGAAGACATGACATTGATTGACAAAGAGACAGCCTCTCCAATGAGCTTTAGTAATGCTTGTGTATGGCCACATTTTAGCACGTTTGCCTGCAATTCCTGACCAGATGCAAAGCTTCTTGAAGGCAAGGATTGCGTGTAATCAGAGAATGGCCTTGAGTGCATTTGACATATTTAAAGTGCTCAATAAATATGTGATGAACGAAGGATGCAGAACTGAGCAAACATTCTTTCAGAGCTGAAAGTAGTTAGTAGAAAGAGGCTACGTGTAACTGACAAAGCAGTAACTGACAAAGTAGGAATGCTGATTTTCTTCTAGGATGGGATCCAGATCACAGTTGGAAGCTTTTGCTTTTGAACAAAATACATTTTTCCTGCCTCTGAAATACAAAAAAAAAAAAGAGGTGACATTGGGTTGATATGTGAATTAAATGTGTAGATGTGGGGCCGGAAAGCCAGGAAATTTATTCTGGATAGCCTTGCTTATTTAGGGATGGAGGATGCATTTGTTGAGTGGCTAACAAATGCCCGGCTTATACATTTCTTCTTATTGATTCATTTGTGAATCTATATTCATAAGAGAGATCTGCCTTTACTTTTATATTTTTGTATAATGTTTATCAGGTCTTGACGCCATAAAATAGATTTAATTGCTTTCCATATTTTTTTTCTATGATCTGGAACAAATTATATAGCATTGAGTTTACTCGTTCCTTTAAATCTTTAAATAATTCACCAGTAAAACAAACCCTGGAGAATTTGGAGTAATTTTTTGAAATGTTTTCCATTATGCCTGTGGTCATTATTCGATTCAGATTTTTTAAATTATTATAAATTTTTATTGTTTATATTTTTCACAAAAATCATCCATTTCACATAGTTTTATATACTTATTATATACATTGGGTCTTGCATACTGTAATCTCAATGCATTAAGGTTACATTTTATTCTATTTGATTTTTATACCCTTTCTCTTTCTAATTCTATTTATTTGTTTTCTATTTTTTCTTAATCACATTTTCTAGAAATTTACTTACTTTTAGTTTTATTGCCAATAATCCATGGGCTCATGAATTCTATTTTTTCCTGATTTTAATCCATTAAACATTGCTTTTAAAATATAATTTTATTTTTATTTTATTCTTAGTAATTTTATTTTATTGTTTTGCTAATTCTTGTTTAATAATGTGTATGTATAAAGTCATTAAATTCCTTCTGAATGTTGGTTTTTGTCATCTATTCCCCCAGAACTGCTTTCTATTATTTCGTTTTTTGCCAATAAGTCTTGGATCATCCTTTTATTTTAATCTGTATCCTATATCATTGCAGCTATTATAAAGTAGCAAAAAGTTGACTTTTTCTACCCTGATCTGAAAAGCTTTAAATATGAGAACTTAACTGCTTCATTTTCAGATTCACAGGTGATATTTGACATTTCTTTGTCAATACTTTACATGCTTTATTAATATCTCTTTTCATTTTCACTTTTGCTATATGAGCTATATCTGATGTGCTTTTAAAATTATTTTCCATGCATTTAAAAGTTGATTAGAACATTCAAAGTTTCATGAAAATAGATTTTTTTAAAAAAATATTTATATTAATTGTATAAAGGAAAGGAGTGGGAGAGATAGAAACATCAATGATGAGAGAGAATCATTGATCACCTGCCTCCTACACACCTCACACTGGTGATCAAGCCCGCACCCAACCTGGGCATGTGTCCTGACCAGGAATCAAACCTTGACCTCCTTGTTCATAGGTCAACACTCAATTTGAGCCATGCCAGCCAGGCAAAAATTGATTTTTTAATTCTAATTGTTTTAATCATCAAAAAGTGAGCCTGTACTTTTCCTTCTTATAAAATTTAGAATAAAATAATTAGATAAAATGCAAGGCAGAACTGAAAATAGTTATTAAAAGTTGTTAGAAGTAATATGGGAAAAGTAGACTATTTTTTCGCACAATTTTTTCTTTTAACCTCTTTTAACACTCATATATTAACTATAAAACTTTGTTAAAAAGAAAAAAGTATATCAAAAGAACAATATAAGTAAAATAAAAAGTATAGTGATTTTATTATGCTTACAACTACCACTTGGTAACTTTGCAAATAATATCTAAGATGATAGAACTCAGTTCTTTTTATTATTAAATTATATTTTTATTTTATATATAATATTTTCAAAATGATTTTCCTTTGGATTCACTAATACTCTATTTATAAAAGATGTATTTGAGTTTTCATATAGGGTGTCCCACACACTTTGAATAATTATAAAAGCAGTATTTATTAAAATACATTTCATTTTCAAATTTGAGCTGTCAGCTGTTAAAGTGTGTATACATTTTGGGGGGACACCCTCTATTTTGTTAGGGTAGTGAATGCAAGAGAATGAGGAGGGGAGAGATATCACTTTTGCAACCTATGAGTCAGCTAATTGTATTTTAAACTTCTTACACAATGCACTTAACTTTCTTCCCCATGTTCTTCTCTCATGGCACTGATTGTGAATTCACAAATTCCTTCATATAAAAGAAAAATTAATATCATCGCCTTTGTCAAAGATACCTGAACTGCCTTTTCCTAGATACTCCTTTCTCTGATCAAGAATTTTCCCCTCCTCTGATGAAGAATGACTCTTTTTCCTGCCTTTTTTACTTTGGCCACTCCTACCTTAGGATAACCTTTGACTTCCATGCTTACTCCTGCCCCCTCTGGTCAACAATCTGTTTATCTTTAGGCTCTTAGAATTCATACAGCACACGATTTTAAAGAACAGAGAGAGAGAGAGAGAGAGAGAGAGAGAGAGAGAGAGAGAGAACAAACCACATCTTCCAAAGTACTTGATTTGAACCTAACCATTAAAAAATAAAAATACACACACACACACACACACACACACACACCACCACCACCACCACCACCACCACCACCACCACCACCACCCTGAAACATAAAGCCATAGCCAAGTTCAGACATGTTACAGGTGCTTTTACCTATACTATCTTACCTATAGATTAACTTGTTATAATTATCCTACATTTACTAATGAAGGATTTGGTTCAAAAATGTCATGTGGCTTTTCTAAAAAAATTTTTTTATGATTTAATATATGTGGCTTGTAAGTATAAAGGAGTTTTTCAACAAATTTGTTATATAATTGTGAATAATGTAAAGAAAAAAATGATAGGTGTGTATTTGGTAACATCGTTTTAGAATACTTTTGAAGCTCTATGGTTGAAGTGCTTAAAAAGAACAGAGGGTTCCCTTTTCTCCACATCCTCACCAGCACTTGTTGTTTGTTGATGATAGCCATTCTGACAGGTGTGAGATGGTACCTCACTGTCGTTTTGATTTGCGTCTTTCAGATGATTACTGACTTTGAGCAGGCAGGGGAGGGGTGGAGGGTGGGGGTGGGTAAGAGATCAACCAAATGACTTGTATGTATGCATATAAGCATAACCAATAGACAAAGACACCATGGGGGTGAGGGCATGAGCGGGGGGGTTGGGGGGGGCAACGGAGGGATAAGGATACATATGTAATACCTTAATCAATAAAGAAAATAAAAATAAAAAAGAACATTGATCACTGTGAGATAAATTACTTGAATGAATTATGGAGACTAGGTCTGACTTTGTGCAAGATGTGCATTCTAAACTGAGGCCATGTTTACTGAAATATCTGAAATCAAACATATGTCCCTAAAACCGGAGGACCGATTTCCTTCTGAAGACCAACATCTCATCTACATGAGGAATTCATAGTCCTTCAAGTAATATTACCTTGATCCTCCTATATCAATCAAAGTAGTAACCTCAGCCTTTTTTGTTGTTGTTGTTGTTAATCCTCACCAGAGGATATTCTTCCATTGATTTTTAGAGAGAGTGGAAGGGAGGGTGAAAGAAAGGCAGAGAGAAACATCAATGTGAGAGAGACACATTGATTGGTTGCCTCCTGCACACACCCAGACCAGAGCCAGGGATCCAGCCTGCAACCAAGGTACATGCTCTTGACCAGAATTGAACTCAGGAACCAACCCTTCAGTCTGCAGGCCAATGCTCCATCTACTAAGCCAAACCAGCTAGGGCATTTTTGTTTTGGGTTGTCGTTGCTGTCTCTTTCTTCTTTCTTCCTTCCTTCCTTCCTTCCTTCCTTCCTTCCTTCCTTCCTTCCTTCCTTCCTTTTTCTTT
>NW_005354291.1:6333177-6396335 GCF_000412655.1 Myotis brandtii | reverse complement strand
CTTTCTTTCTTTCTTTCTTTCTTTCTTTCTTTCTTTCTTTCTTTCTTTCTTTCTTTCTTTTCCTCAGCCTTTTTATGCTAAGAGAGTTTCCTTAAGCACTTTTCAAAGGTTCTCTACATTGACTATCAAATGATGTTTCTGCTCTACTTGATTCCCTAAAGTTGGGAAAACAGGTGGTGAATTACAACAGCCAACTATCTTTCTGAGTGCTTTACATATAGCTCATTTAATGCTTACAATGCCCCTATGAGAACAAGCACTCTTTTTTACCCCATTTTACAGATAAAATACTGAGGCATGGAGAGGTTAAATCATCTTCTTTGGTTTACCTAGTAGATCATAGCTGAGCGAGATCCAGGCATTGAGGCTCCACCCACTGTCCAATGCCAGAGTGGGAAAGATTTGGGCTTGTTCTCACAAAGAAGAGGTTATTAAGGCCCAGATTAGAGAGACAACATAGGAATGAAGAGTAAACAAAAAAATGCAAAAATCAGTTGTTTTTTAAATTATGACAACCCCTGGAGACTGGCAACTTACATGAACAGTGAGGAAGCCAGTGTTTCTTGTTTGGAAATAGGAATGATAAAGGGAGGAAGCCAGTGCTTCTTGTTTGGAAATGGGAATGATAAAGGGAACATTGATTAAAATGGAGTACAAATGTCTTATGAGGAAGAAAAGAATGACAACAGCTTGATCCTCAAGCATATTTTGAGTATATTCTATTTCTCTTTTCATTAGAAGAAATTCAATCTAATAGATAAATGGAAGAGAGGGGAAAGGAGAGTGTTTCAAAGAATAAGGTTAAAGTCATCACAGCTTGACTGAATCTTATAAATCAAAAAGTATGCCAGAATAGTAGGTATTTGAGACTCACTGTTAGAAACAATTTTATTTTAAACACATGTGCTTTCTTAATGATACTGTTAGTGTGGTGGCTGTGCAGCCCACCTTCAGCAGGAAGTGCTGATTTGCTTAATTTTATTAAGCCCGTAAGAAAGGTAAATCTGTCTCCTGAACTTAAGGGGCCTCTGCTCCAAAGTAAGTTTGACGTTGGCCAATAATCACCCTGACATGCCTGTGGCTTTGGCTGCTCTCAAAGCTGCTGAGTGGCACCAACAGAAGCTGAGTGAGGAAGCTTCGTTACAGCAATGGCCCATCCTGTCAGTGCTGGGAAGGGGTAATATTCTTCAAACAGCACAAGCAGAGACACTACACGTTGTGCGCCACCACGGTGGGCGCCCCTGTGGAGAGAGTCGGGAAAGTTCTCAAAGCCAACAGTGGCAGAGGGAATGATGTGATTCCTGAAGCATGTCTGTATCAAAGGAGTTAATTTTGAAAACAACCTTTGAAAACTGCCTGCTTTACAAGAGTGAACTATGCAAACTGGGCATATGCAAAGAGTAGGGATTGTATTTTAGTCACCATTGTATCTCCAAAATGCCGTAGGCCCTAGCCCTTAGTAAATGGTCCCTAAACATGATGTACCATTAGAAGCTTGCTGGGTGGTCATCCCAGGTTGCAGAAGAGTCTTAATTTACCTATTGGTCCAGAGGCCTGTTCAGTTGGCATATGTCCCAGTATTTTATTTTTTCCAAGTATTATTATTAACTAGAGGCCCAGTGGCATGAATTTGTGCATGGGTGGGGTCTGGCTGGCCCACCCTGATGGGGGCCCATTGGGCTGGGCTGGTGGGGGAGGGGCCGTGGGCGGTTGGCCAGCCGGCCCCATCCCCCGATCAGGGTGTTGGGGGCCAATCAGGGGTGGGGCCGGCCATGGGGAGGGGCAATTGGGCCCCAATCAGGCTAGTTGGCTGCTGCAGTGCGCGTCATAGCCACCTGTCATTCTGGTTGTTCTGGTCATTCTGCCATTCCGGTTGCTGGGCTTTTATATATATAGATAGTTGTATAAAAATAAGGTGGTATAGGTCTGATAGACCTCTATTTCCAGCTACTGTCATTTTCTTACTGGCAGTAGGTATGAGACACAAATTCACTAAAAAATGACCAGCAATACCCTCTCTCTATCTTTTTATTTCTTTCTTACCCTTCCAAGATCAAGGAGAATGTGCAGGGCATTCAGGTCTGAGCAGTTAATTCCTTTTGTCTTGGGGATGGTGAAGAAGTATTAGGTGCTTCTCCCCCACCAGCCACTTGGTATAATAGCCAATTGTGTTGCAACCTGTGGGGTCTGCAAATTCATGAAGTCATTAGGATCCTAGAATAAAGGGTCATTGATAGATAGATGATAGATAGATAGATGATATAGAGATGAGGTAGAGATAGAGATAGAGATAGAGATAGAGATAGAGATAGAGATAGAGATAGAGATAGAGATAGAGATAGAGATAGAGAGATAGATAGAGATAGAGATAGAGATAGAGATAGAGATAGAGAGAGATATAGCCCTATATGTAGAAAATAGAGCCTGAGCAGTCCAGTCTTAAAATACGTAGTAAGTGGTTTGCATGCTCTTGCTGCAGTGATGTAATCAACCAATGTAGATCTATAGCTATTTATCATGTTGCTTGCTATTACTCTTTGAATTTTGCAATAAATCCTTCTGTCATCAATGTCCTCAAAATGAAAGTACATATTTAATTTTTTTAAAGTACAATTTGCATTCATCACAAAGACCATAGTGGTATCACTGACCAGGTGAAAACTAGAGGATGAAAAAATCGGCTAGGAAGTCATCAACATCAACCAAAAATTGTTATTTAGGAACACATTGGCCAAAAGAACAAGTTTACATATGCAAACACAAAAGGTGTGCCTACATTTCACTCTTTGAAGCATGAGTTTTCATTTAGATCAATTGACTGTTGGTTTAAGTTACACTGCTCATTTTCAATTCCAATGTTTTTGTTCATGCATAAAGCAGGAAGTGACAACAGCAAATACAATGGCTTCCTTAGCAAAACTTCTCATGTTTAGAGATGTCAGTTTTGTACCAGCAGATGCTCCAAAGTAAAAATCTGTTCATTCCAATAGCATTTCTTTTTTCTTTTTCACCATATAGTTGCTGGAATCAAACTAAAGATTTTAAAATTTATTCTTTCAAGGGTAAAACATCTAATATCATTGTGAATGTTAAAAGTGCACCATTGAAGTTATAGCATTTGTTGTGGTGATAGTATGAGTAGAAAATTTTGTGGAGTACATCACCATGGTAACAACAATGTTACGAAACCTACAGAAGAGGAATGTATATGGAATTGATTGTGGTGTACACAATAATTCATAATTTCATCCAAACAAGCTATACTAGTCTACAAATTGAAATAGAAGCAATAATTGCCAAAATCTACAAAATTTTTTATGTATACAATTGGAATAACTAAACTGTCATGATAAAACTAATACTGAATTTTTAAAAAGTCTTCAGCTGGCAGTATACTCTTTCTCTCTTTGCATCCTCTGATCGGTAAGCCTTTAGGAATGTCTGAGCCTTTGAATAACTACTTTATAAATCAACATTAATGTCTTACACTGAAAGTGATTTTTTTTTGGTAAATGATTTCTCTAAATTTTGATTGTATTTTGTTTAAAGACAGCTGGAAAATTTTAATATTCAACAAATGGTGTGGCAAGAAAAGCAATGTTAGGTTGAAGCTTTTGTGAATTGAAATTGTTGAAGACAATATCTTGCAAACAGGAAGACATTTATCTCTACAAAAGCAACAGAGAGCTGAACAAATTAAAGATCACAGACAGTGTATAAAATTTGGTTTTGGAATTGCACAACAGCTTTGGAACATCTGACTTGTGGCAAGAATTAGTTGATAAATATCCTATTTTTAATTAAATAAATTTATATCCTGTATTGGAATGGAATAAAATCAAGAAAGCCTACAATTTTGCAATATCTAAATTGGGTGAAACTTTCAGGGAAATCATAAATAGAGACACCTTATTTGAGAAATGTTGTATTATAAAAATATTTGTTGAAGAAAGCAACTCCAAATGGAAGCAAAAAGGCAGTTCCTGTGAAAATATTTGGGCTGAAATATTTATCCATTTCAGTATAAAATGAATTGAAATTTAGAATATAGTTCATCTAACAAAATTTATTTGGAGATTACCAATTCCCACACCACATTTAGAGAGAATATTTTCTTACCTTTCACAAAGAAATATTTAATGAAGATGTCAATTATTTCAAATGTTTAAACATAAAAATAGTGCAGACAATTTCAAAGAAAAAAATAAAAATAGTAAGTCCATATCTTTAAAAAATGTCATACATTCCTGTTTCTGGACATGGTATTAGAGACAGATTCAGCTAAGAAACTAACTAAAGTATGTGAATATGTGACAAGATATTTCTTTTCTAATAGTTTACATGATTAATATACTGTAGTTTTCTAAACTTCTCTAAAGTGTACAAACATATATTCATTTTACCTTTAAGAAAAAAAATTGGTTTGAAAGTCATTTTAAAAAATATCTTCACCCAAGCAAATATTTATTGTTTAGAGAGAGAGAAACATCAAAGTAAGAAACATTGATAGGTTGCATCCAGCATGTTCCCAAACCAGGGATCAAACCCACAACATAGGTATGTATCCTGACCAGGAATTGAATCCACAACCTTTTGGTGTATGGGATGACACTCCACCAACTGAGTCACTTGTCCAGGACTTGAAAGTAATCCTATATAATAAAAGGCTAATATGCAAATCGACTGAACGACGAATGACCAGTCGCTATGATGCGCACTGACCACCAGGGGGCAGATGCTCAATACAGGAGCTGCCTCCTGGTGGTCAGTATCCCACAGGGGGGGGAACATCGCTCAGCCAGAAGCTGGGCTCATGACTGGCGAGCGCAGCAGCGGTGGCAGGAGCCTCTCCCGCCTCCGCAGCAATGCTAAGGGTGTCAGAGGGCTCCCGGACTGTGAGAGGGCACAGGCTGGGCTGAGGGACCCCCCCACCCTGAGTGCACAAATTTCATACACCAAGCCGCTAGTTTTTAAATAAAATTGCTTTGTAGGTCCATGAGCATAATACAATAATATTTTCAAATAATAAACTTTCCAAAAATTACATAAATTTATTTTGGTACTTTCACTCAAATGTTTCCCATAAATTTTGTGGCCATCCTTCTTTTGAGCATCCAAGTAAGTTTCTGAAGCCTGAGAAAAAGCTATAATTTGTCTTCTTACAGATACTGGTATTTAATGTGAATCTAACATTCATATTAATCTCTAAGAGAATATTGTGACCATGGAAGAGTTTCTAAAACTCCCAGAGAGAAGAGATAGGTTAAGCCAGTTTCATTTCATGAGAATTTAGTGGCCTCAATGTTGTGATAGAGGCATATTCATCATAGAAAATACAACAGTTATCCAGTGTAAACTCTTGGTGGCTGTTCAATGTGATTGCGTAAAATTTATGAGGTGCCCTTTCCCTACTTCCTGTTCAATCTTTTTTTTTTTTTTTAGGACAGGTCACCAGTGCCCCAACTTCTACCTTTCAGTGATTGCAGTGTAGTTTTGAGTGGCAGTGAAATTATAATGGTATTGGGCAGTGATATAGTACCACACACAGTGGCGATGAATCAAAGTCTAAGATTTTTTCTCACTCTATCAGATTACAATGACTTCACAGAATTGTAAGATGATTTATTCCTTGGTGGGCTTGTGGGATTCCCGGAAAAGACAATCTTTTCACTTGCACAACTGTTTATAAAATTGAGAGGATAGTTTGATTCTTATTTCATATTTTAATGCAAGGAGTAAGGCAAATTTATTCTATACAGTAAAGAGCAATTATAGGCTTTGATATATACCTCTTCCTTTTGCCTGGTGGGACAAAGAGGTACATTTACTTGGCTATCTCCCACCTCCCCTTGCCATGTTTCCTTAGTAAACACAATCCCCCTTTAAAATCATGGTGACAATGCTATCTCCAAATCTACCACTAGATTTTGGAAGATAGCTCACCCACCATTTTATTTCCAGCTTCCCCAGTGAGTTGAAAAATCTTACCCCCTCAAGTGTAAGTATATTATGATTGCAGTGAATCATAGGCAGAGACTTGGATGTACCCCAGAGCTTCGATTTTGCCCATACTAGACTCAACCATGAGCCACGAATGAGTCACACACTCTACCTATACTACCTTAGGGAAAAGCTTTCCTGGGCATGTTAAAAGGAGAACATTGGAAGTCGACATATTTTCACTTATTATATAATACACAATACCTCTTCTTTAACTTTTTGTATTCAATTGTTAAACAAAATAACCTAAAACAATACTTCAAGCAATTGTACATATTACTATATTACTGCCCTGGAATAAAAATCTGACAGTGATACCTTCAGAGATCATTAAAATGATAATGATAGTGATAAATAATAACAACAACAATAATAGTAACATTGCTACATACCAGGCACTATGCTTAGCATATTACATATCATTTAATCTTCTCAACTGGCTCTCTAAGATCAATACTATTATTATACCCTTTTTACAGTTGAGAAAACTAAAGCACAGAAAGGTTAGTAATCTGTTCAAGGTCACACAGCCACTAAGCGAGAAAACGGAATGAATCAAGCTGCCTGGATCCCAAGGTCATGCTGATGACCAGAGGCTATACAGTCTTGTATTTCATCAGGTTTGCATCCCTAAAAGAAATACTGATTGGATACAATGAGCTACCTTTTAAATATTTTAATTAGGTTTGCTAGCACTTTATTAATATTTTCTCATTGCAGATAAATGATATTGCTCTCATTTTTGTGTTTTGCTTTTTTGTGTTTGTACATGTATGTAATAATGTTTTCTTTCTTTTTTATTTTCTATTTTTATCAGATTTTATTACTTTTTAATTTTCATAACATAATTAGGAAATTTTTCATATTTTCTATGTCCTAAAATAAAGAAAACAGCATTTAACTATTAAAAGATTGAAAAAAAATCTAAGCATAAAACTCTTTGGAGCTGAAACTTTTGAGTTAATGAGTACACAACTGTATTAAGTGTCCTCTTATAAATTTTAATATCATCTATATTCATTCATTCTATAAATATTTATTAGAGCCTGCTACACCTATGAGGTGTTAGGTTATGGATATGCTAGGTTATGTATAAATAAAATGAACAAGATCGGGCCTAAACTAGCAGTCAGACTTCCCCCAAGGTGTCCCAGATTGGAAAGGGTGTAGGCTAGGCTGAAGGGAACACCCCCCACCCTCGTGCACAAATTTTGTGCACCGGGCCTCTAGTATAAGAATAAATAAGACACAGAGCCTAATTCAATTCAAGTCCATCACAAATTCAAGTTTGACTCAAAGCTGCACCTGTCAGTGGGATTTACACCTGACTGATCAGTTGGTGAGGGAGGTGATCCCAGAAGTCCATTTGTAGGAATAACTCGGGAACTTCCAGTGTCAAAATCTTAGCAATTTCAGGGAAGGAGACTTTCTGAGTGCAGTGTTGTATCTGTGATTTGCACTAATCTTCGCACATAGCTACCTTAGGAGAAATCTGTCCTGTGAATGGAGATGAGGATTGGTAGTAAATTAAAAGCCCTGATTGACACCAGGTTGGGAAAGGCTGGTATGAGACACACAAGCAGCAACAGAGTACACCACACACATGGGAGTGACGATCTCGCCCACTGCTCTGAAGACCACTGCACAGCTCAGGGCTGCCCCAGCTTGTCAACCCCAGTGAAGAGCATGGATGGTGGCAAGTTACCAGTGTCAGACAAGCACACTTAGCAGAAGTGGCAGGTTCTGCGTGACAATTTACTGGACTGTTGGTCTGACCTGTTGATGGGTACTTATAAGACATTTTCTAGAACAATTAGAAATTCAAAGGGTTGGGGAGGCATTTTCTAAAGAGTCAGGTTCCTATGTAAGCCAGCAGAATACAGATATTGCTTTCAATGGGGTCCCATTTGAATCTATGGACTGGCATGTATGGTCTTGGGTGAGTCAGTTTACTGTATACTAAGGGAGAATTTAATCATTAGAGTTGTTTCAAAATAGCATGTGGCATCCATGACTGGAGTTGGTCAAGCAGAGCCTGACGAGCCCCTCAGTGACGATGTATTAGATTCACGACCAGCTACAAGCGCAGAGATTTCTAACTCTCAGAACTAGAAAATGGGGATCCCCATGCCTCCTCGACCTCCTTTACACATGAAATTACTCTGGAGCAGACACTTAACCTTTCTAGGCTTCAGTTTCCACAGTTACAAAGTGGGGGGTATTGAACTGAGTGTTAAAAAACTTTTTAGTGCTAGTATCTGATGCTACTTCAGTTTCACCTTTTCTTCTTTACTTTAGTTCATTATTTTCTGAAGGCATCAGTGAAAGAATAATATTTTTTACACATTTATATGCTTTTTATTCTGAACTCTGGATAGTTTATTACTTGAAAAAGGCAACAAAAGAGAGAAAAATGTATAGGAAGCAAAGGAACAAAGGAGAGACAGAGTGAATGCAGAGGTAGTAATGCTTGTGAGTATGGTATTTTATCCTTTGGGTTTTAAAGAGAAATTAATCATTTTCTCTTGGAATGCTCATTTCAAACACATGTGAATTGTGACCAAATTTTATCTCCTGCCACCGACTCCACTGGGAAGCTTCTGGCAATAAATCTCATGTCAGTATACACTGTCTCCCAGAATTACAAACATGTCGGAATGAGAAAATTGGGGCACACTGGAGATAATGTAGGCAGTTCAGGGTCATGCTGCATAAAACCGTTTTTTATTCCACTGAAGAGAAATGGCAAGCTTTATGTATGAAATCTGAGACAGTGTTTTGGGCACTATGATGATAGTCACTTCAGGTCTAACTACAGTATGGGCCAACCGTATTTTAAAATTTTGTATATTTTGGTCATTCTGTTTTTAAATTGAAAGGGGAAGCAAGTGCAAATTTCTGTGAAGTGTTGATATTCTGGGTAACATTGGAGGGTACACTAGGCCTTAGAGGTCACAGTGTCCTTTTGGGTGACAGACCTGAGAACTGAGGGGCACGCCTTGACTCTTTTCTGCAGTGCTGTGCAGAGAAGTTTACTTGATGTGTATGGCTGGATGCCAGTCTTCTATTTAGGGCAAAGATGAGGTTTCTTGAAAAGGACCATGTCCTATGATAGCTTGGAGTCCCAAGTTCTGTATACCTACTTGGCAAATGTTATTAAATAATAATAATGAACTTCCTCTGGTAAGAAAGGGCAAGGGGCAAATATCTATATGTGTGTGATACAGGGGAGTTCACATACTGGAGATCAGTACAAAAACAGACTATATAGAGATTTGCTCTAGGTCATGGGTATAACTGAAAAACTATCTCACAGAGTCAAGGAAAAAGCATTTAGATGACTTTTTGAATTTATTATAAAGTATTTAAGGCACTACAATGATCACTCATGGAGCCACCATCTATTTCAGAAGTGAGATGTTACTATGCATTTAAAATTGATACATAACCCTTCCCAAAAGCATTCTCCTCCATGCCTCAAGAGTAACCAATATCTTATAGCTGGTGATTGCTGTTCTCATGGATTTCATGTTAATGTACATATATATGTGAATTATATATATACATATGCATATATACACCCATACACATGTATCCATATATAAACATATATGTGTGCCTTCTTGTAATTGTTAAGGGCATATTCTCAAACAATAAATAATATTCATTGCAAAATTTTAAGCTATACATAAAATGTCCTTAATATTCTTCTGAAACCTGCTTTTCAAAAAACTTTCTGCTCAATACTATTCATGACAATCCCACATAATCATCCACATTTGTTTAATTCCTTATTTTTTTCCCACATATTTCATTGTGTGAATATGTAGTAATTCATCTATCCATTTGGGTTGTTGCTGATTTTTGCCATTGCTATCAATATTTCTATGAGCATTTGTGAGTATTTCTTGTGTACCATGGAACATAGGTTTGGAAACACTGCTCAATTCATAAGTCCTTCTATCAGAGTCATGCTTCAATTCAGACACATCAAAGCTTCAGGAATATTTGGCACCAAAAGATTTTATAGAAAGTCTTCACAATAAATAATATGTGCCTGCTGTAATTAATAGAACTTATTTTTCTGATCTGGTCTCCTATTTCTTTTTTATTTAAAAGAAGGAAAATATACCAGGATTTCATAATTTTTCAATAAGATAATATGAAAGGTTAACATGAAAACCTATGGTTGTCATTTTCCTAATATGAAGGAAGTATTCTTTTCTTTCTCAGGCATAACATTTGTGCTGCCTATTTTCGAAGCACCTTGAGGCATGACAACACTGTGGGGAATTGATTCATTTATTCATTTAGCCACCAAATATTCACAGTTCCTGATCTCATCATCTCCCATACAAGTAAGTAACTAGATAACCAAAATGCAATGTGATGTAGTCACGGGAGTATAAGAATAACATCCAACATGGATGAGAATGAAGTTGAGGCTCATGTTTATGGTGAAAGAAGTACCAACTAGGGTTTTAACTATTCCTTTTTCACCATCTCAACCTCACCCTGCTCTCATAAGGGCTCACCTTAGCAGGCTAGTCCCAGCCTCCCAGGCCAGCTGATCTAGAGGCTGTGGACAGTGGTTGACACGAAGGGAGGGAAGCAAGAAGGCAAGTTATTGTTGAGACTCCGGTTCCTACCAGGCACTCTCTGCTAGGATTCCAGCTGACTAGTAATGCCACCTTCTCCCTTCATCTCTCAAGCTTTTAAGTGTAGTTTTCTGCTTTCCCTAGTCTCAGAGTTGACCCACTCTGCCTGATTGGATTCTTAAACTCTTCCTTCATATGCAAAGTCAATTTCCTGTGCTAATTTCCTGAGTTTTAAATACTCAGAGGGGTTTGTATCTGTTTTTCTCTTTGGATCCTGACATAGAAGACTTCCTAAAGCAGGTGAAGTATGAACTGAGTCTTTTAAGGTTATTAGGCAAACAAATAGGAGAAGCAGAGCATTTGTTCTCATTTAATGATAGTCTAATTTGGAGCATGTCAACTCAGTTTTTAAAAACTAGGTAGTGTTTAGTATATTGCAATGGCCCACTATTTTCTTCAAATTCTACTCTGGAGAGCCAAATTAGCATATTCTAAAGGCAAATTTTATTTAAAATGTTAACACTAGAGACCTATTTTTAATTCCTTGTTATTTCTTTGAGCAACTAATAATAAAGATAACATAAGTGTTTCAAGCAGAACACATAAATTTTCAGAAATAAAGGTATTTCAGCACATTTTAAGTCACAGCCTCTTTCTAACAGATAACATGCACCCAGGTATGGCTCTTTAGAAATAAATTAGTCTTGGGAATATCCTGTGAAAGTCATGTTAACATAAAAACACTCAAACCTGTAAAGAATTTTTGTGAGTGTATTTGAGCCAAACTGTCAACAAATGCCAGGAAGCAGAACCTCAAAAAACCCAGATAATGCTCCAGAGAATGGTGGGTTATATCTATATTTATACATTGCAATCAAAGGAGGGATATAGGTGGGTTACATGAAATCCTTTGGCGATAGACTAGAGAGGCAGGAGAAAGCAAAGCGGGAAACCCCTGGGATTGGATAAAAAGTAAAATGATAGACACATACTTAGGTGGGTGCAGGAACAATTAACATGATAACAATGAAGGAATTTGTGGTATCTGTCCTGGTGCCCTGGCACATTAGGTTATAACCCAAGGGGTCCAGAAAAAGGGAAATTACAAGTTACCCAGACATTTCAAGAGTATCCTATATATTAAAAGCCTAATATGCAAATTGTCCCTTTGACCAGGAGTTCGACGGGGAGTTGATCAGAGGGCGGGGCTGGCAGTGGCAGCTGCAGGCGGCTCAGGGAAGGGAGGCGTCCCCAGCCGGCAGATGCTAGGGACCCTACCTGTGCATGAATTTCGTGCACTGGGCCTATAGTGTTATTATAGATGCAAAAAGACAGACAGGCTCAGTTAAGGTAAAGGTTGACCTTGTCAGTAAAGATACCAGTCTAGGATGTAACTACCCACTATGAACTGCTTTAGTTAAAGTTTAATTTCAGACAATCCTTTGTGGTTACTTTATATATCTGAGTTTGTAAGACCGCCATGCAGGCATTCCCTGAGCTTGTCAGGTTAGCATGTGGCCCCTTTTGTCCAGTCAGTACTACTCTTAATAAAATTGCCTTTTGCATCAGCAAAAGGCAGCTTTGATCTCAGGGAAGACCGTGAACTCTGAATCCAAAAACAATTTTGTTTAGAATTATAGCTCCTTTACTTATTCTATGTATGATCATGGGCACATTTCTCAATCTCTAGAACTCTTTTTCTTTATTGGTGAATGAGAATAATAATGTCTACCTTTTGGAGTTCTGTGAGAATTACATAATGAAATATGGCACATAGTTGGTAATCAATAAATGCTAGTATCCTTAATTTTCCTATGACAAGTGCAAGTAAAGTTTGTCAACATGTGATAAATGGTGGGAAGGCCAAGTATGTTTCCTGGGTGGAATGAAAATTAATGAGGAGTGAAAAGCAGTAGTAGTCTGTGTAACTATGTCAGATGAGTCATCTTTCCTTTGATTGATTTAGATTTATTTATATCTGTATTCATTAATATTTATTTTCTATTATATGTCAACATTATGCTTGACCCTAGGATTTTTAAATGAATAAGACATAGGCTTTAAGAAGTTCAAGATCCAGAGGAGGAAAAGAAATTTAAAAAGCCATACAGGGAGATGTACTATGCTAGGGAAATGAACTAAATGACATGAAGAAATATCAAAGGAGAAGTAAGTTTTGGGAGTGAAGAGAAGTCTTTCTGGAGATGTTACCCAGGCAGAATTAACCATATAAAGACCAAAGAGAAGGAAATTTATAAAAGGAAGCAGAAAATGCAAAAGCCCATGTGTGGGACAATGAGACACCACATTTAATTTTCACATGAAGTTGAGTAGACAACTGTAACTCTCTTGACAGTTCTTGGAGTAACCTTTTCCAAATCTTGCCAAACATGCGATTTTAAATGATTTTCCTGGACATATTCTAATTGCTCTATATTCCTCTGAAAATAAGAAAACAAGAATACCCAAAAATCTAATGAGATGACCAATACTAATTATAATACCATGTTTATTAGCCATTACAGTGAGAATTCTCTTCATTGAAAAATCATCGCATTGTTGGCAGATACTCAATTTATAATCAGTTGTATCCTCATTTGTTCTGTTGTGTGTGCCTACATTTTGCACACTGGTAGACAAGAAGCCTGATGTGATTTGAAGCTGTGTTTTTTGGCCTACACAGTTTAAACAAATGGAAAGAACATCCAAAATCTAGAAAATTCATGTAAAACATGAATTTATAATTTCTTGTGAATAGTCAAAAGTTCTAGCAATGCTGGATCCACATTCTTGCATGGCCAGGCTAGCAGGCCATGAGGGAGTCTGACCTTTTCAAGCTGGGCAGGAGCCAGGTTGCTGCAATCCCCAGCATGTAGGGGCTACAAACCCCGAACCTTATGCCCTGCAGGTTTCACTGGTTTATAAAAATTCTGCCTGGCTGCACGAGGCATTTTATTCAACCTTGGCCTACATTTATCTAGGTTTTTTCTGGAAATCTTTTTCATCCTTTTTTATTCTTCAATTTACTACCTTGTGTTTGTCTCTGATGACTTTATCCTGTTTCTGTCAACCTTTTTTAAGTAAAAGAAGTTATATTGGCTTTTAAAATTTAGACATTAACTCAACCAATAAGGTAAATAATAAATAGCTTTTATGTTTTTAATTTTTTTTTGTTTTAATGGGTATTTTACCTGTGTTAAAAATGAAAATTGGGCCTGGGATTATATCTTGTGGAGTGTATGGGCACAAATGGATTTTTTACACAGTGCGAACCTTTTCAGAAGTATCATGTTGCATGACTCCTAATTTTTCCAAAGATAACATTACTGTTTGCCACACAAAAGAAAAACCAAGGGTTTGGTTTGGATAAGCAACATCAACTAAAACAATCTATATATATTTAAGTTAGAAATGGTCTCAGTTTAGATACAGCTGTTTGATGGAATACTTGACTTACGTGATTCTCTTAAGTGAATACTTAAGCAACATGAGGATTTTAAAATTTATAAAGCAGATTCAACCTAAAGGAAACGTCAAGTTAAACAAACTTTTAAAACATACAAAGTAAAAAAAATCTAATTTTCTCATCTAAATACTAGCTATCTATATATACAAAACCCTAATATGCAAATAGAATGGCAGAACAACTGAAGAACCGAACAACCAGTCACTATGATGTGTGCTGACCACCAGGGGGTGCTCACGGAACATGGTGGGCGCCAGCAGCAGGTGGTAGAGTGCGGAACATGGTGGGCATTGGCCACGGTGGGATGGTGGAGCAGGTGAGCGGGGGTGCCAGACCAAGGCGGGGTGCTGGTCACTGTCATTGAGGTGAGCCTCTGGTGGTTACTAAAAATTCTTTGCTCTTGCGGGCCATGGTCCCGCCTGACACTCGCACCTGCTGCCAGCACCAGCCCCACGCGCACCCACTGCTGGCACTGGAGCTACTGCTTGGCGCTAGCCCTGATCGCTTGGCGCCATCACTGGGTACGAGCGGCGGCTGCCAACCCCTATCACCCCTGAGGGCTTCTCCCTTCCCCTGCTCCTGAGGGGTGATTAGGGCAGCAGCTGTTGCTCACAACAAAGTGAAGGTGCCAGCCCCAATAGCTCCGCACCGTCAGCAGGCGCGAGCGGGGCCAGTGCCGTCACTGCGTGGGAGCAGCAGAGGGGGGAGTGGGGCTGCTGGCAGAGAGGGGACCAGGGCCACAGTGGGAGGGCCCAGGCGGGGGGCATGGAGGATGAGCCGAGATCCGCCCCTGTGCCCACCGCAGCCCCGCGGCTCAGTTTCTTTCAAGGTGCATGAATTCGTGCACTGGGCCCCTAGTAGAGTTTATATATATATATATATATGCTGTGTGATTTTATTGTTTCATTTGAACCCTAACAACCATAGTTGGTTGGGTGGTTATTATGATTGCCCGTTAGCAGGTAATAAAACCCAGACTTATTTAAGATGAGTCATCTGTCAAAAATCAAGTAGATAATAAGTAGATCTGGAATTACAACCCAGGTTTCTGAATTTAAGTTAATTTACTTATACAAGTAATATTTATTGAGCATATGCTTTATGCAGGCTTTCTGCTAAATTCTGGGGCTAGTGTAATGAATAAAGCAATTGCTGCCCTCAAAAAACTTGCGGATGCACAAATAAGTAAAATAATACAAATATTTACAGTGTATGATAGAATGAATACTCATGAGGGCACTTAAGATTGCTTGGGATGGTAAGGCCTGGTCAGGGAGCATGCTTCAAGAAGGTGGCAATTACAGAAAGACATAGTGGGAAAAGGAATCTGATGAAGCTTCAAAGGACAAGTAGATTGATTTAGATAAAATGGGCATGAGAAATGGTACAGAGGGCAGAAAGGGGCAAACAGAGAGAGGATACGGAGGGCAAAAGCAGAAAATTACAAGCATTTCCAAGCGAGTTTGGTGATCTTGGAAAGGGAGCCAGGAAGGCTTTTAAAGTGCTGACAAAGATACTTTCTTGATCTGGTTCTACTTGTATCACCATGTTCATTTCATAATGAGTCATAAATACCTTTGTGATATGCATCCATTTCTGTATGTTAAATTTTGAAGATATAGAAAATCAGCATCTCTTGCCTTAAAAAAAAGATGAAGTTATTGCTAAGGTAGTAACAGAGAGGGACATTTTACCACATTTTTTGTTTAAGGATATGAAGCTTATTTGGTCTGATTTGTCATCCAGACAGGGAAAGGAGTTTGAAAAAAGATGAAAATTATAGATAAAAGTGATTATTGTTCTATTTCTCCCTTCTATAGTAATTGCACTGTTTTTATTTGATGTGTTCAACTAGAGAGCATCCAGTACTAGGGAACTAATTGGGAAAATACAGAAGAAGGCACCAAACTGACTAGCCACTTTTAGTATTGTATTTATACAAAAGACATAAACGTCATTTAAAATAATAGTGGGAGCCAAGGATGGAGAAAGGTCAGAAGATTAACACACTCATAGAAGGAAAAGCCAAAGCTTGAAATGGGCCAGATCCTTGAGTGGGCCAGATCTGTGTGAGAATGCTGTATCCTCCAAGAAAATTTTTTATTGCAACATATATCTTATTAAAATCCTAATTGTTTTCAGTCTCCAGCAGAGGAGTAATGGCATGACAATGTTTTTGTATTTCTTTAAGAAGTTTTTTTCTAGGTTTCTCTTGGAGAGCTAGCTGTCTTTAACATTTGGTTTACTTTTATAGTGGCAATATTTTTTCCATTGTTTTTGCATGCTAAGACAGCAATTGATTAGTATAGAATCCTTGGGCCAAGTTCTGCCCTAGGATATGTATGTGACCCCCACTAACTTCAAATAGAGTTGCATGCACATATCCTGGAGTGGAATTTGGCTTTCTTCCATGGTAGTCAATGAGAGTCATTGAAGTCAATGGGAGCCATACATGGAGAACTGACAGCTGAAGTTGGCCCTTAGGAATCGAAAATCATCTCAGCATTTTCTTTGGGGAAAAAATATCAAAGGCTGAGATTTATAATAAATCATAATTCCTTGAATTGAGTATTTTTATCAACCAGTTGAAATCTTACAGTATGTGTCTATTAAAGCACTCTAATGATAGAAAGGAAGGGAGGATTATAATTTATTTGTCCTATAATCCTTTGTTTATATAATAATAATTGAAACCAGAAAATAAGAGTCATTTATTTTCAGGTGATTTCACAAAAAAGTACATTGATTGTAGTAAGAGGAACTGCTACTCTTTTACAGCCCCTCTAGAGAATATGTAAAAATTTCTATTTATTAGACTCCTAAAAGTTTGTGACTGAAAAAGGAGTAATTATAGCAGAGTTAATTTTATAAAGTTGGTTCAAGAAATTAATAAAAGATTAGCTAACTTCCCTTCTTATTCTCCTGTCTTGGTGTTTATTTACTTAGGAACACTGTAAAAAGAACACTGTGAGGAATCGACTTGATCTTGACTTGAGCTTATCTCATTAATACACCAGCTCTTATAGACAAGGGCAGTCTCTTCTGAAGGTTTGCAGTTATTCTCCTAGACCAGATTTATAAGACATTTTTTTTTCTCAAATTCTCATTGAAATATTTTAAACATTCAAAAAGTATAAAATCATATAAAATATGCATACTCCTATAACCTCCATCTTATTCTATAATATTTTATATTTCCTCATTCTCTTGTTCTTCCTCCCTTCTTCTCTTCTCTTCTCTTCTCTTCTCTTCTCTTCTCTTCTCTTCTCTTCTCTCTCTTTCCTTATTTTCTTCCTATTATTTTCTTTCTTTTTCTTTTCTACTATCTTATTTTGAGTGCAAAACTACCTGTAATATTTCTCTTAGTGTCAGCTTGTGACCAATTATCTTAGTTTTCGTTTGTATGATTTATCTTTATTCCACCTTCATTTTTAAAAGAATATTTTAACTTAATATACAATTCTAGGCTTGAAGTTATTTTTTACAACATTTTAGGATGTAATTATATTAGTGTCTGGCTTCTATTTTTTCTGCTATAAAGTCAGCTATTGGTCTTTTTGTCACCCCTGTTTATGTCTGCTTTTAAGATATTCCCTGGTGTTTGGTTTTCAGTAAATACTTTAATGTTCTTAGGTGTGGTCATCATTATAGTTATCATTTCACATTTTTGAATCTATGCTTGATTACAGTCATCAGGTTTGGCAAACTTCAGCCAGGATCTGTTCAGATAATCCTCCTTCATTTCTCTCTACTCTCCTTCTGTGATTCCAATTATGTTATACCATTTTACAATGTCTCATGTGTCTCTTGTGCTCTGTAACGTTTCTCCAGTCCTTTTTTCTCTCTGTTTTAATCTGGAAATTTTCTACTAAGTTATAATATAGTTCATTCATCCTCTTTTTCACTGTGTCTAATTTGCTGTTAAACACATTATTAAATTCTTAATTTCAGTTATTGCATTTTGCCTCAGGGTGATATTGCTGTGGCTCCTCATTTCCTGGCCGACCTGGTAACCCTGAACTCCAATTTCTGTTTTCCTGGCAGAGAGTGACTATTTTGAGCGCTAAGCAGCCACATACATGCCTATGCCCTACAATCTGAATCAGCAAGTTCCCAAGAAGAAAATCAATGGTTTTCTTGGAGGATTTATCTAAATGCAGTTCCCTCCTCTCCAGGATCTTGCACCATAGCTGTCATAGATTTTCTCAACTGCCTTCAACAGCAGGAGGCAGGGAAGGAGGGTTTAGTGTGTGTTTTGTCCAAACTTTATAATCATTCTTGGGAGAAAGAATCATCTAATAATAATTTCTCATAGTTAGAAAATATAGTATGAAGACAGCATTTATATTTTAAAGATGAAAGCATTTAACTGAATTGAACCTCTAATGCATGGAATTTGGGGAAGACAGATAAAAATATTTTTTGACCACATCATTTTTTAACATTTTAGTGTCTCTACGTCTCTGACCCCTTTACACACTCAGACTCAGTTTCCCTTTAGGTGGTCTAGATTAGAGGGAAGCAGATGGGCTTATTGTTAGCATTTTATCCTCCTATCTCATCCTTATTTTCAAGTGGTTCTGCATTTTTCCCATGATCACTTTTTTAGAGGAAGCAGGCTACAGTAAATAAATAGATTTATTGTTAACATAATGAACTTTAAATTTTCAAAGCTTGAATCTTATTCATAGTTTTGCTGAGTCTCCTTTCTAAGACTTTTAACAGATTCCCTCAATTTTGATGCTAGGCAAGAACCCTCTAGGCTTGTGTTCTTGATTCATAGATCAAAAACAAATGTATAACTTCTGTTTATTACAGTATTAGTTTTCAACCAACACCCCAACCCCCCAAAAAAAACAAACAAAAAACAAAACTTTACTTAGTTCCAAAGGGCTATTTTCCTAGCTACAAACACATGCTTTGAAAATGCATCCCTGTCCAGGCCTTTGTTGCCTGAGTACATAAATGGCTGCTGCAGACAGTGCTATAAAAGAATTAGAGCCTGGGGCAGGCAATTACAGTTAAGGCAATCTTGTTATTTATATATATATATATTTCTTTAGTGCCTTGAGAATTATTTTGACTTTTTTTTTTTTGCAGCTATACAGCTATTTAAATGTATAGAAAAAGAGATCTTGTAACTCAAAGGATTTGGGATCTTAAACTTTTGTATTTGATTACATTTGAATGTAATTATGGAGGCTTGTAATGTAATATTTTCTTCCTACTGGATGAAAATTACAGATATGTAATATGGGTTTACTTACCTGATTGCACATTACCTCTAATACTTTCAGATAGCCTGCGGCATGGGCAAACATAAAAAAAGACTGTTGTTTGTCTTGGAACAAAGTCAGGTATATCATTGGTTAAACACTCTGCCTGGTTCCTACAAAGATGCAGCTTTTATGTAGAAATGGTGCAATATGTATGGTGTGTGTGTGTGTGTGTGTGTGTGTGAGAGAGAGAGAGAGAGAGAGAGAGAGAGAGAGAGAGAGAGAGAATCTTAATATTCAGAACAAGGAAGAAATAATCCATAATATATTTATATTTTCAGGTCTCAGATGTTGTCAGGAAAATGTTAATTTGTGAAGGTTTTTTTTCACTGAAGCCCACAGATTAAAATAGGCCTATGACCTCTTGAGCTAAACCTTACAAGTTTGAGGATTTTCCAAAGAACGGAAAACCTTGACTCATGGAAAACTCCAGTATGTGAATACTCCTAAAATTATCTCCAGGACCAAAATTTAGAAACTTTAGAATTTAGGAAGTTCCCCTGGGGGTAAAACAAGGTGTAGTAATTATAGTATCTGACCAGATAACAGAAGAAGCAATAGTCGGTGTAGAAACCCTTAAATGGTCTTATGTGACAGGAAAAACATTTATTGGTATTTACTTTGCAGAAAGAACTAGGTTAGGTTTTCTGGGGAATTAAGAATTGAGGGGAAAATGTGATTCCTATCTTCTATTGGTATTGTACTAGCTCTGATTGGCTGTTAAACTGCATTCTTACCTTCTTTGGCAATCCTGGCATTATATCTAAAACAACTAAAGGTATGCTTTCCAAGCATATATAGTCAATGTTCATGAATTCACTTGATAAACATCATGTTCATATCACTGTCACATGTCATACATGTCTTTGTATCACTTTGGATACAAAGACAAAGCATGATCCCTGCTCTCAGGGGCCAAAACATCAGATTGTTGCTGTGATAGAAGTTAGATACTCATTCTTGTAGAAGGCCAGCAAAGTAATACAATGAGTCAAAAGGCCCTCATTCATATGCAGGATGGCACTTTTGAAAGGGTACTAACTATTAGGCACAGGAATAGTTTAAACGGTTGGCATACTGGGATGACATTTATCTAGTAAAAGGGGGAGTCAATTTCTATTAGGACCAAGGTGAGAGATGTGAGTTTCAGGGGTCATCTTCAAACAAGCACATGGACAGAGGATTAGACATAGCCTTTTCCAGAGAGGAAGCCACATGCAGGTTGGAGCCCTGGCTGGTTGCTTAGTGGTTAGAGCATCGACCCGTGGACTGAAGGGTCTGGGTTGGATTCCCGGTCAGGGGCATGTGCCTGGGTTGCGGGCTGATTCGGCCTGGGTAGAGGTGTGTGTGGGAGGAAACTGAACTATGTGTCTCTTTCACACCAATGTTTCTCTCACTCTCTCCCCTTTCCCTCCCTTACACTCTAAAAATCAATGGGGGAAAAAAAATATCTTCAGGTGAGGATTAACTACACAAAAAATACCTTGGGAGATTCCCAAAAATACCTTTGGAGCAGATTCACAGAATACGAAGTGTTTCAACACAGGTTGATTCAATATGGTATACAGCTGACAAGGCAGAGGGCTTTTGTGTGGGGAAAGGAGAGAGGAGATTAAAAACCAAGTGGAATTTGATTGGAAGCAAGTTGGAATGTAGTTTTGATCTCAATATACATGAACATGGCTGCTTTAAAAAACTTGAGCAATGTAACCTGCTTCTGCCAGTAAGAAATGAATGCATGTCTTGTATTAAAGCATGTTAACTTTGTCAACCCACAAAGCATCTTATAGTATGTTAGCAGAGATATACTAGAGTACTGCTGTTTTCAAAATATCACCCACACTTGTTTGAAACAAGAAAATTTGACAATGTTTTCACATATTATTTTTTACAGAATAATAAAATTTTTCAGATTTTTAAATTAAATTTTACTTTGGGATAAGACTTACCTTTTGCATCGCTCTTTGTCCCTTCCCTCCTGCGGTTAGAATGTTGGCATGCGCCTGTTTCCTGCCCTCATCCCCTTCTGCTGGCATTCTAGCTCTCCTTCTCTCTGAGTGTTTGGTGCTGTTGTCACCCTGAGTATTGTGACAACGCATTCCCTTCCTGCCGGGACTCTACACTCCACCAATGACTTTTCTCTAAGGATGGGGTAGAGGGCTAAAGACAAACTGAGAAACGCGAGTGTAGCTCACACACATGGCATCCCATCTGCACAAAATGAGGATGTGTGAAACAAAAGCATAAATGCTATCGGTGATGAAAAGCGATCATTTTTATAATGACTCAGTAATAAACATTAATGTGCTTTCTTGTGGAAGAATAACCATGGAGCCATTGACCGATGCTGATCCCTGAACTAGTAGTGTTCTGGAAACTGCACTAAATGGTGCCTAATGACTTTAGGGAATTAACAATCACCAAAATGCAGGTAATTTATTCTCATCTCAGAGCTCATTGTTCTCAAATGTTTTAAGAATCTAAACTTTTCTTCCATTTATTTATCCCTAATTTTGTGTCATCTCCTTTGCCTTCCTATGGTGCTCAGTGACCTGGAAATAACCAAGGAGACAAAATAAGGTGTCCTACTGTGATGGCCAGTAAGCAAGTGAACACGATAGAGCCAATGCCAGTGAGCCAGACGGCCATGACAGAGGATGAGCGAGAAACACTGCGGAGGTGTTGGGCAGAGGGGAGGAGTAAACTTACACACTGGGGCTAATTGAGGTTCAAGGAATAAGCTCGTGTAGCTGGACAGGCTTGGTTAGGTGAGTTCCCATGTTCCACAGCCCTAGACTAGGTCAACAGAGGGAAGCAGCTCCTTGAGGGCCCACAAGCAGATGGATAACATCTATCTGTGTGGTCACTCTGAAATCAAGAGCTTTTGTTTCAACTGGGTAGAGATTATCCTGGTGGCTTTGGCCTCTAGATGAATGTAGCAAAATATTCTTGAGCAGCGATCTATTTGTTTTATCATTTGCCACACAGTGCGTATTGCCATTGTCTGAGAAAATCCTTTCTGGTTAAAATGAATGCTTACAAAGCAGCATTTTTATATCTTTTCCCATCTGTGAGGAATTTTTCACATCTTGATGTAAAAATCCCTGGTTGCCTTAAAGTTTTTAAGACCAAACACATTATAGTTCTAAGGGCATGTTTGTCCTTGTCCATCATCTTTCTTTTTTTTTTCCTCATTTTAAAAACCATGTTTATTTATTTTTGTATCAGAATATGTATGACTTTGTTCTGACTTCCTTTTTTCTTTTCCCAAGATAGTCTGGAGAATCAGATATTGGATCTCAAGAGGTTTGCTCCAACTATTTTAGGAATGCAAGAGGAGAATGTTTGGCTAGCTCTCTTGTGTTGATTTGCCCCAGCGAGTGGGGTTGGTAATAATTGCACCTTACAATTCCAAGTGGAAGATAGGTCTTCGGATACCAAATGTATTCAACACCAAGGATCATAAATATCCTATAAGTAGCAGTTTGATGATACAACAGAATTATACGTTTCTGATCTTTTCTTCACATATAGCTTTTCTCTCATTTGTATCTGCTGTATTTTTATTTTGTTAAACTTCAATATGTTATCAAAACCATTTTCACAAATTGATATAGTCATTTAGTACTCTGGGAGGAAAGGTTTCATATTTTATTTCTAGAATGTGATTTGCTGAGAAATCATAACCTTGGTCATTTTTTTTTTCACTTTGTTTGTGGAGTTTGACTAGAACAGAGAGAGGTAAGAGTGCTGGCCTGCAGTTAAAATGTGGGATCCTCCTACATGCAGATTCACTCATGATATCTGGGCCTTAAACTTATTATTACATCCATTAAATTTAAACTTTTCTAAACAAAAAGTTTAAAAATAAGTATTTAGGAATTCTTAAAATATGTTTAAAAGTCATAAGACTGCCAAATTTTATATAGGGAAAGAGGGACTGGGCTTACACTCCCACATGGGACAGAAGCCCCTTATATGTAGAGCAGATCAGACATATGTTTGAAAGGCCTGTGGTCTATAAAGGCAGCATATTCTAAGGACAACACTAATTATATAAAGGGCTCCACTGAATGAACCAGATGCCCTTTCTTTATAGTTTACTCGTTGGCCTTTTAAAATGAAGTGAAGCAAAGCTGTATGTCATCCTTATCATTTTTCCCCATAACATGCCCAGGATAAAAATATTTATTTATTTTTGTATGGCATGTAGATGCCTAACCATTTTAGTTCTCAGGTTTGCACTGTGATGTATCAATAGTCTTCATAAAAGAATGCTCATAATTAAACATTTCATGGGGGTTTCTGGATATTTGTAACAATCTAATGTGTGATTTTTCCACTTGTGGAAGCTAATTATTTAACACTGAGTAATGGGGTAATAGCATATCAAAACTTTATTGGTGTAGACGCCTTTATAGCTATGAGGTACATTTTCTCTAATACCACACTCTTGTCATGTTAAAAATATATATTTTTCTCTAACCAATCAATTTCACTTCTAGGAATATAACCAAGGAAATAATCTGAAATATTAAATTCTTATGCATGAAATTAAGCACAAAAATATATGGATATAAACCATTTAATTTTCTAATTATAGACAATATTGAAATAAATTCATTCATGGGTATTATGCAACCATAATGATGGTTATGTAACATGACAATTATTATGATATAATAATAAAAACAAGACTATGTATAATGAATATATGTATATATATTCATTCCAAAATATAGTTATCTTTGTATTCTATACTATTTTATTTTTTGCTTCTCTTATACATCTTCCCAGTTTTTATAATTAGCAAATATTACTTCTAAAAATGAAATATTTTCAATAAATGTTCATGTTTAACTATTGGAACAAATAGTTTTTAACTACATGGAACAAAATTTTTTTCAGATGCTTTTATGAACAAATTCACATTCTCCCTGCGTCACACCACTGGGAAGTTTGTTGAACCTTTGAGGTTAATGTCCTGTAAGACAGGGCAGCAGTACCACTTGCTCTAGTCCCCATCAGAAGCAGAATCCTGTCATGATGAAAAATGGATCTATTTGGGCTTGCAAGGTATCTCTCAAAACTCAAGTGTTCTGCCACTTTATTTTATATTTTGTATGGTAAAGAGTGATTGAGCAAGAAAGAAAGATTGGATGGAGAAAGGCAGAGGCAGATTGTGCAGTAGAAAGGAAAAATAGAAAGTTAATTTCAATAGCTGCTTTGCTTATCTGAAAGTTTCAACTTGACTCTTACATCCCAGGTGACCAGCTAATAAAAATAATTTAAGCTTTAACAAAACAAGGGTAATTTATAATGTGAAAACTATAGTCTGTCACTTGTCTCACCACTAGAAACAACGTTTCTGAATATTCCTTAGGGGAATGAAACTACCAGGGACATGCAATGTAATAACAACCTTCTTTCCATTCAACCAACCCATTGAAACCCCCACCCCCTACTGCCAACTCAACATCAACATCAAAACCTTGAAGCAAACTTATGAATTTCGGTTTCACTATTGGATTCTCTATATTGTTTTTAAAACAATCTTAAAATCATATTGTTTTTTCTCTTTACATGGAAATACTTTAAAAATTCAGGCTTACTATTAAATGTTTTCAGTAAAATTACTGTCACCACAAGTCTATAATTTTTCAAGAGACCCAGTTTAAGGGGAAGTAATTCCATTTTTGAACCAGAATATCTATGCTATATTTCAAAATTATACTTGTCTTGGAATCGGAGCCTTTTGAAATGAAAACACCTCACAAAAAGGGCAGATTTTAGTATTTACCTACCCCATTGAATTAGAGAAAAAATTCATTTGCTAAATGGAAAGCTGCTGTCATATAACATATTGCATACAATGACCATACACATGGAGATTACTCAAAATACATGACATCAGCTCCATAGCAGAACATGCTTAAAATGAGCTTACATTTCTTTCTTTTCCTTCTAAATTTTAAAAGCAAATCTTTATTGTTGAAAGTGTTACATATGTCCCTCTTTTCCCCCCATTAACCTCTTCTAGCCCGCCCCCAACCCCTCCCCAGGCCTTCACCACCCTATTGTCTGTGTCCATGGGTTATGCATATATGCATACAAGTTCTATGAGAGGAAAGCAGATTTTATTCATCAGAATAACATCTATAAGGAAGGAGTTTAAAAGTGCTGGTTAAGCTAATGTTTGGAGGTTAGTCTGTCTAGTTCACATTGGTGTTGAATTCATTGTGCCGCAAATATTTAACTATTGAAGTGATTGTTTGGACATTACCTAAACCTGGATGAATCCTGGGCATCTCTGGGGATGCATTTTAAATGACAGGCATAGCTCACTTAAAAGAATTCCTTGGCAGTAAGGCCGGGGAGTGTTAATGGACACAAGACACTGGGTGGGGGGGTAGGGGAGGACGGGGGAAGGTCAAGGGGGGGGAAGGAGACATATGTAATACTCTTTGTAATACTTTAAGCAATAAAACAAAATGAAAAAAAAAGAATTCCTTGGTAGAGGGAGAAATTAACTCTGATATTAGAAGGCAATACCTGTAACCAATCATTAAAAACTCAGAATCACATAAGTTCTTGAAGGCATATGAGCTTTCACTGGTAGGCAGCTTGCCTTTCCCTGCAACCCCAAGAGCTGAATTTAGAGTGAGAAGCAGACGATTAAGCATGTTTCTGTCACATAGCTGCTGTGTGACCTTCATGAAATCAGTTAACTTTCTGACCCTAAGTTTCCTCATTAATGAAATGGAAGTCATAATAATAATTGGCCTAATTCATGGGGCTGTCCTTGCTATCAAGTTAGATAATGAATGTAGAAACATTTTATAACTGTAAACAATAGGGGAAATGTTTTCACTATATTACGGGTGAATTCATGTGCCTTTGTGCCGTCTATTTTATGGATATCTGGAAGTACAAAAAGGCTGGAGTTCTGATTTGGAGTTGGAACACCTGAGTTCAAATCCAAGCATTGATAATAACTAGCTCTCTTATGAGAAGGAGCCAGTTAGTAACATTAAGCCTCTATTTTTATATACCCATTATGAACTGAACAATAATTCTTGGCTATTAGATTATCTGAAGATCAAATGCCATCATATAAATAAAAATATTGCCTAATATTACTGTAAGTATTGTCACTGTCTTTCAAAAATTCTCTTTTGATGATCAAAGGAGGATAATTTCCACCTGAAATGGACCTCAATAAACTGGATTTACCCTCCTTTCTTTGTTGCAGTTTTTTTTTCTCCATACAAATTAATTCCCTTTGGAAGTTGTAAATCTTCTACCCAGAACTTTGTGTTTTGTTTAATCCTTTTCTTTATATGTGGTGGGAGAAACATTTTTAGATGATTTTACCAAGTTGCCAAGGATAATTCAAGAAAACACAGTAACTGACAAAACCATGTTTTCATGAACGACAGAATCAAGGGGATTGGCAGAGCAGAAAAAAAGTATGGGAACAGCGAGTGCTCCTGAGATGCCATCCTCAAAGCAGCGTGAGGCCAGAGCCTTGGGTGGGGGCAGAGGAGAAAGGCGAACTGGGTTCCAGCTTGAATTTGACACCAGTTCACTGGGAGTTCTCTTTTGCCTATTTGTAAATGGAGAGAATTGGAGTAAATAGTACACAGGACCTCTCCTACTTTGACATTTTAATTCTTAAAATCGAAGCTGTTTGAGGATACTTAGGGATATAAGGGCCCTGGCCGTGATCATATTTATCAAGGTAGTTCAGCCAGAAGGCAGGCTATTGGATTGGGAGCTAAACGTGTTGTGGCTGCTGTTTGATATGGTTTTCATTCTGACTCAGAGAATTCACTTTTCAATACTGCTTAGAAAGTGACAGCTATTTATTTAATAATATCCTCGTGGTAAGAAAAAGCTCATGTGGGTTTATTCTAGAAAGTAACGAAAGTCCTGGCAGAATCCGGCTCAATAAGTATGAATTAGTGGAGAAAACATAAGGGTCCTCAACTCTATATCATTCAGGATGAAAACATTTTATTTTATAATGTTTATCATAAATCATTTCAAATATTTGGGATCGAAATATATATGTGCACATGAGCTTACTTAAAAAACTGAAGATATACAAGGGTTAAACTCTGCAAATAGCTTCTATTTCTTCTTGATATATAAAAAGGGGTAGAATGCTGGATATTTGTCGTCTGAATATAGTACCTTAATTCTTTTTTTCTCTTTATTGATTAAGGTATTACATATGTGTCCTTATCCCACCATTGCCCCCTAGTACCTTAATTCTTAAATCACACAAATCTGTTAGAAATATTTAAAAATAAAATATGATGTGAAATTTTTGTGAAATGAACAAACATTTTTGTATTTTATAATTTTTAAATACTCTCATAGTTTCTTTTTTAATTTAAACTTTAACTCAGTATCTTTTATCTTATTTCATTTATCCACAAAACCTAAAACTCAGATAGTTAACAATACTAATTTTTAAAGATAACATTGAGAGCTGATTCTCATGTGAAAAATAGGAATAACAACTCTCTGGAAGCAGATACTGAAATAAATCCTCTCTTGTGAGCTGAGCTGGAATTGCCCCTCCTCCAAATTAAAATAAATTATTTTAGTGTTTTAATCCATAATGTGGAATAGTTGATGAGTATATGTCGAGTGTCTTGGTCATTTGATATTCAACATTCAAACTTCCAGACCCTTTACTAAAAGTCAGATCATCTAGTATGGAAGATTATGCTATTATTTCACTTTTTGCATAGTTTACAGAAAAAGACAGTGAAATCTTTAGTTGTCTAATTTAGGTAAATATTGAAAATTCAGAGCAACATATTGTCTGTAAAAATTACATAAGCCACAAATTTTAAATGAAGGTAAACCTTCTGAATTAATATTTATGCATTCAATTTCAAATTTTTGCTTTTTGGGGAAATGTGTGTCATACTATATTTTAGAGAAGTATTGGCCAGTTATTATGGTGAGAGAATATACAATAAATTATACTTTTTCTTCTAACACTTTCATCCTCTTATTAGGTATGGTATCTAGGATAAAATCATGTTTGAGGCGTGATCTAGAACAATGAGAAAATATTTGAGTTGCAAAATATTCCCTTTCGATTCTGACTGAACAAGGTTTATATATTAATTATAACTCATTTAATTTCATTTAACCAGGTTATTAGATACTTTAATTCCAATACAGTCCATTCTAATTGTATTTACACTTGACCCTTTACTGTAAATTTAGTTCAGGTGATTGGCCTATCAATTGATGGTTACCAAATACTTCTCTCCTCTGGTCAGGGATTGGATCTTGGATGGGTTAGACCAGCTATTTTCAAACCATGTACTGTGACCTTTTGTTCCTTAGACTGTCAAATAAAAAAATGATAACAGCTAACATAACAATAGCTATCGGTGTGAATGAATCAACATTATACCTTTTTTTGGTCAGATTGGCAAAAAAATATATTTCTGGTGTGCTGCTGAATTGTAGTAATTAGTTTATGTTTGCCATGAGATGAAAAAGATTGAAAATTGCTGGATTAGACTGACTGACTGAGTAAGTGCTAGTGGGAGAGAGGCTTGCTTAGATCTTTGAAACTGAGCTAGATTTTCTCTTCTCTCTTTTCTCTCCTCTGTCTTCTCTCTTTTCTTCTCTCTCCTCTCTGTCCCCCCCCCTTTCTCTTGCTCTCCCTCTCCAATGTAAATAAAGAGAGATATTCTCCAGTGCCTGTGGGCAGCCATATTATTATGTTGAGGGAAGCAAAACCTACACTTGGAAAATGTTATGATATTTTTGGGGGAAAACCACAAAAAATTATTAATACAATGTTATAAGAAATAAAGAAGAAAACTATAAACAACTTGGCTATTAGTTTTGTAAAAATTTGTGTTAGATGAAAGCTTGTATTGTTTCCTACAAAATACTTCTAATTTGAATAATGAATAAAAAGAGAGTTAAACCAACCCTAGGAAAGTGGGAGATGAAAATGGATGCAGACTACAGGGTAGATTGAAGATGGTGAGGAAAATGGCTTGGTTCAAGCCATGTCTTTGTGTTGAAAAATTTAAGTGGATTTGGAGGAAGGAGTGCAAATGATTAACAGCCTTCTGAATTCCTGAATTCATACTTAGTGAATATTAACTGGACTAGTGCCCCTGTTGTTGGCACCTGGTGATGGTGGTAGGGGAGGCTGTATGTCAATTACACTTCGGTATCATTTCTTTGGAGAAACCATCCTCTTCTGGCCCATAGAGTTCTGGTAAGGCTGTAATCATTAACATCTGCCAACAGCTGTAGGAATGAGTGTGTATGTGTTACTGAAGGTAGACCACTTATCATTCTGAATTATTTTGGATGCAACCATGGTCCCAATGATGGCCTGTATCTCAATCAGAGAAAGACCAAATCTTTTTCAGGAGTTGTCACATTGGAAGAAAGAACCACTCTTACTAGAAAAACAAAGGTCTAGTTCTTCCAGGATCCATCTTGTTTAGGAGAAAGCCAGCCTACAGAGTAAAGCCAGGCAAAGCAGGACAGCGGTGAGATGGAGAAAGTGCGACAGACCTAGTGCTCACCTTTGAGCTCCTAGTTCCAACAGTGCCTGTGGGCAGCTAGTTCTACTGTGACTTCCTAATTACATTAAGTTTTCATTATTAAGCCAAATTCAGTTTAAGCCAATTTGACTTGGGAGTCTGTCACTTACAACCAAGTAAATCTTGATTAGCACTGGGAAAAGACTTGAACTATCAACAGAAGCACGAACACTGATCATCACAAAGTTGTACTTTTATTTGTATTCAGATATTAATATCCCACAAATAACTATATAAATGAATACAAGACAAATCAGCCTATTTACATATTATCTTCAGTCTCACATTGTCACTTGAGAAACTATCTTTTTAATAAAGCTACAGGTTTTAGGAAATAAAAACATGTTCTTTTAAAAAATAAAGCTATTCCAAAAACACAGAAACTAGCCAGGGAACTGAACTTTGTTAAATAAAATCAAATCCTACTTCCTCATTTCTTGGCTTTATCTATTCACCATCCACACACACAGGATAATTGCAATGAGTCCACTGGATGGGTGGGAAACATCAGCCAGTCTGGCTTTTTGGCATCAAATAAACAATGTTGATGGGTCAAACTTTTCTCTTTTGAATAAGTAGTTGCATCGCTAACTTAATAGCTAAATAAAAGATGCAGCAATTTCCAATGACAAGAATATGCTATAAAACCCCACCGTGGAAGGTTGGATCTCTTACGAATGAAATGAACCCCTGCAGACCTGAGCTTTAGGTGCACAGTGTATAACATCTACTTGTTGGTGAGAACAAATTTCAAACTCTATACTTCTTACTGATGTGCAAACATGTACTACATAGCTGAAGAAACGTTTAAACCCAAGTTGGGGAAAAAGCCTCTTAGTTGCTAATGTACAATTAAACTAGCCAGTCCCTGCGTTGTTGTAATCACAATGCAATTCGATACCAAGTGTGGAAAGATCTACTTTGGGGGATGGGGGCTTGAAAGCCGTCAGGGGACTTGCTCCTTTGGCAGTGATTAACAGTTTGGTAATGAGGGTCTGTTGTGTGGGGGTGAGAATGCAAACACTGTGTCAAATGGTTAGCTGCTCTTTTAGTGACCCCAAAGTACACAGCAGTCCTAGGGCTGAGGAGAGGGAAAGAGAAGGAAACAGAAGTCGGAGGAGCAGGGCTAAGGATTCCAAAATTCTTACCTTTACACAAAGACAGAAGATTGTTCTCAGTTGTGATCAATCCGCCCCGACCCCACCTACCCGCTCCCTCTACCAAGAAATTCTGGAAGCACCATCTGATAGCAATAAAAAATAAACCAAATCATACAGAAGAAATTCAAGAACTTGTTGAATCTATTAACAAAATGTCGTTTTTAGCTGAAAAATGCTACTTGAAAAAAAATACCTTATTTAAATGTGGTTTTAAAAATAGCTTCACAATAAATTCAACCATCATATAAACTTTCTCATTTACTAATCAGTTTTATGCCTTAAAAAAAGTGATCTCTTAACTCAGCTTTGCAAGTAAATAAAATGAAAAAGAAACTAACTTCTCTGGAAAAAATGAAGAAAAAAAGCAAACTGCAAGCTTCAGTGTCTTTATATTTGTTGGCTTGAGTCAACCTGTTATGAGATGTCTTGAGTATTATATCCGTAATGGCTGTGCTTTCCCTCAGCTACACATCAGAGCTGTGTTGTGCAGAGGGAGACAGAAATATCTGGGTGCGAATTTCATACCTGTGAATTACTGCAACAAGGGAAGTTACTTCTTCATCTTGGTTTTCAATAAAAATATTGTAATAATACCTTTCTCTCAGGTTATTGTAAAGATTGAATGAGATCACATAGTGTCTTACACATAAGAAATCAGGAATAAATGTTAGGACCATTTCTTTCCCCATTTTTGTCCTATTCAACTTAGTTTAGCTTTGTAAATCTTATCAGTTTGGTTAATTTTGAGATAGAATGTACACTTTCAAACTATAATATCTTTTAGTATGATGTTGCACAGTTTATTTACAATTGTATTTTGATGCATTTCAAATTTTAATTAAACAATGAGCGCATAAGTTAATTTCAGCCTCAGCAATAACAACAAAAGGGGGAAAGTAATTGGAGGGCTATTTCAGTCAACAAGGATCTTTTGTGAAAACATCTGTCTGTAAACAATGTTTAGTGTAAATTTTAACTTAACATAAAATGTTAATGAATAAAGTATAAGACTCACATGGATGTGTAAACCCCAGAAAATGTCCAAAGTGGATTTTGGCCGAAAGCATCTGGACAGTTGCCTCAGTAATACAAAGCCAAAGCAAAGAGGTGCTGCGCCAAAGGAAGCTTAAGTACATAAACATGAAACTACTGAACTCTGAGGAAATTAGTGAAGGAGTTAAATACTGATCCAGACGCTCTCTGTCCATTTTTATCAGCGGGTATTCGACTGCTCCAAGCAGGCATCTGGTTTTTACGTTTTTCAGAAAAATCTAAAAGCTGGTGAGGGTTGTAGATAATGAGGGAGGCTAGGCATGTGTGGGGGCAGAAAATAGATGGGAAATGTCTGTAACTTCTCCTCAATTTTGTGAACCTAAAACAGCTCTAAAAACTAAAATCTTAAATTTAAAAAAAAAGTCTAATACAGGGGTCCTCAAACTTTTTAAACAGGGGGCCAGTTCACTGTCCCTCAGACTGTTGGAGGGCCAGACTATAGTTTAAAAAAAAAAACTATGAACAAATTCCTATGCACACAGCGGCGGCAAAAACACCCGGCGGGCCGGATAAATGTTTTCGGCGGGCCGCATGTGGCCCGCGGGCCGTAGTTTGAGGACCCCTGGTCTAATATCATGAAGAAGGTAAGACAAGCATGTGCATATTCCAATACTGGCTTCCTTTCCCCTGTATAAAAAGTTCTTATATGAATTAATTGAACCTTATTACATTGTATGTAAATTAGACATTGTTCCTAAGGTGGAGCAAATTAGTCTGGAAAAAGAAGTTTAAGTTGTTGTTTTTGTGGTAATTAGGTTTTTTGTTTTGTTTTGTTTTATGCTCTAAGCTGAGGTTTTTAATATCAGGTCCACAGACCCGTTGGTCTGTACATAGAATTCAGATCTATGATGGGAAAAACAATCTCATTTTTACTACCTTCTAACTGAAATTTAGTGTTTTTCTGAATTGTGAATGTGATATATCACAGCTTTCTTTATAGCATATATGGCTGTTGCAGATATCTTGAAATATCACTTTGTAAGTATGGTAGTTATTAGACTGCCAATGGGGCCCACAGCAAAATACTAGGACTCTTACAGTAGGCCCATATGTTTGCATCTGTTTCAATTCATGAAATATGTATAAACTTGGTGGATGTATCAGGATGTAACATAAGGGAGTTTCTCTATCCCTTCCTCAACATATTCTAATGTAACCATTTAAAAAATGCATTCACATAGCAGTATAGTCCAATAACAAAGATCCTGAGGCTTGCAACTGCGTCTGCATTTCAAACCTGATAGGGCTTGATTACAGAGTAATGGCAATAGCTTGCCCAAGCATCCCTGCAAGTTGATTCTGTTCCTCTAAAACTCCTCTTCCCCATGCCATGCACTCTAGAATGCCAATCAAAATTTGTAAAATAAGAATGAAGAAAGTTAGGCACTCATGCCAAACCACAGGTGTCTTCATGATGTAAAACAGAATGATAAATGAGAAACTTTGTCTTAGCCTGACTTTGTAAAGTAGATAAAAGTACATAAATGAGATTATCCTAGTGAGAGTACAGACTGAAAAGTGTCATCCCCTACAAATTGAAGAAACACTTTGTCACACTGAGGTAAAACTGTCCCCTCCAATCACTGAGTGACTACTGTGTTAAATGTGTTATAACTTTAATTGCAAAATGATATATTTAGCATTAACTTTCATAGTGTCAATAAATATATACTCAAATTCAATCACTAACTAATTGTGTGCTCAAATACGCATTAAATGCCCCCATGCCTATCACATTGTGGAAAATTAAAGTGCTTTCAGAACTTTACATGGGAAGGAAACATCATTTTCATCAGATGAATTATTGGTAATACTTGCATTTTAGTTAGGAGCAATGCTTGCCAAAGAATGAAGGGGACTGACTGAGAATCTCAAGATTGGTTTCATTTCCAAATAAATGTCAAATTGCTGACGCACTCATCTGTGATGAGGAGATTGAGCCCATGAAGGCTTATTCAAATTCCATAATTATATTATTTCTATGACCTTCAAAATAAGGGTACCTCAAAATCTTTGTTAGAAATCTTCATTCCCATGAAGTATTTTGATTTTTAAAAAATCAAGGCAACTCATATAGAAATTTCAGCCATGTATAAGATCCTCAATCTTACTCGATGTTATATGATCCTTTCCTTATATTTGGATGGTAAAATTTCCCCTAAAAGGAAAGGTTTTCTTTATAAAGGGCTGGCTAACAGGTAGCATAGCAAAACGAATGCTGTTGCTGGTCCTTCTCTGGAGACCAGTTTAGCAACACTTTTTTTTTTCTTCTATGAGGAACTTTGAGATTGGCCTTAGAAGAATTTTCATTTCCTCCCTTAAATGTGGAGAAGAAAGTATGGTGAAAAACACCCCTGGAACTTGTTTTACTATTTCAGCCCCCCTAAATAATATAACCGTGCATAAACAACTTTTTACTATTTGTTCTGAATCAGCTCTCTGTAAAACAGATATATATTACTAGTTGGTTAACTCTAGGAGTAAAAAAGACAAGCTTAAAACCAATAGTCATTTGAGCAAATTCATAACATTGGATTACTGTGATGCAGCCTTTTATTAATTTATTATTTTAAAATACATTTTATTGATTTTTTACAGAGAGGAAGGGAGTGGGACAGAGAGTTAGAAACATCGATGAGAGAGAAACATTGATCAGCTGCCTCCTGCACACCTCCTATTGGGGATGCGCCCGCAACCAAGGTACATGCCCTTGACCAGAATCGAACCTGGGACCTTTCAGTCCGCAGGCTGATGCTCTATCCACTGAGCCAAACCAGTCAGGGTGCAGCCTTTTAAATAGTGACTTGTTTGTGTTTCTAACACTGAAAATATTGAGTGCCACAAATTCCATAAATCAAAGAAATGCTCTAGTTTTTGCTCCTGCTCAGCGTATGGTTGAGGATAGCATACCCATGAAGAAAACAAGCAAACAAAAAACTTAGCTAAGATGATGAATATTTATAAAGGAGCAATGTTCTGGCATGTATTTTCAAATGCACCCTTTTGTTAAATGGGGATTTTGATGCCCTGGAAAAAAATCAAGTACCATTATGCAATTAGAGTATCACGAAATATCCTGCCTTTAATAACTTCCTCATGCTCTAAGTGATACAGCACCTCATTCATTCTTTCATTCATGAGATCTTGTCATGGACTCTAGGCGCTGTGATAGAGAAATGAACAAGATAAACAAATTCTTTGGCCTCGCAGACCTTACAATATAGTAAGAAATGGCAGACATAAATTAATAAATATCCAATATAAGACAGGCAATGATAAGTGCCATAAAAAAGTAAAGCCTCCCAGGATGATAGAGATTGAGTACATGTGCAAAACAGTGGAGACAAAAGTGGATCAAGATGGTGGAGGAGGGAACATTTGAGCAAAGGGATGAACAAAATCAGGGAAGGAGTCATGGGAAAATCAGGGAGTGAGAGAAGAAGAGTTCCAGCAGGAGACATAAGAACATGCGAAGGTCCCAAGGCTTGTTCAAAGAAAGTTCAGTGTGTCGAAAGAAAGAGCAGTCTGACCAAGTGAAGTAAGGTAGGGATAGACCTGAGAAAAGCAAGGGACAGGTCATTAAGAGTTATGTGGCTATCTTTAGTGTTTGGCTTTATTGTAAATGTGATGGGAAGCCAATATAGGGTTTTGAAGAAGGGATTACTATTATAGTATTCATGTTTTTTGCTTGGTTTCTAAAAAAATATATTTTTATTAATTTCAGAGAGGAAGGGAGAGGGAGAGAGAGATAGAAATATGATGAGAGAGATTAATTGGTTGGCTGCCTCCTGCACGCCCCACACTGGGGGTGGAGCCCACAACCCAGGCATGTGCCCTGACCAGGAATCGAACCATGACCTCTTGGTTCATAGGTCTATGCTCAACCACGAGCCACACCAGCCGGGCCGCATTCATGTTTTTAAGAGAACACTCTGAATGCTGAATTTAAAATGCAGTTGTATTTCCATAAATATGCTATACATCTATAACATATACTATATTTAGAAAAAGCAGTATAATGCTTTTTATTTTTACACTAGAGGCCCAGTGCATGAAATTTGTGCACTGGAAGGGTCCCTAGCGGCTGTCGGCTGTTGGCTGCCAGCTGGGGCCTCCCTCCCTTCCCCTGGTGGCCTTCTGCTGCCGCCACTGGCCAGGGCCTCCTGCCTTCCCCTGGCTGGCCCCGTCCCCTGGTCAAACTCCCGGTCGAGGGGACAATTTGCTTACTACACTTTTATTATATAAGATAATATGGTTGGTATCAATGATGGTATAATTTCTTAATTATAAAAATATGTAGGGTATTCCTATGGCTTGAGACCCTTGTGACACTTTAATTTCATCCTTCAACTCTCATCTGTTCTGTTTCTTTTCTTTTTCTTTTTTTTAAAATTCTTTTAAAAAAATATTATAATAAGTATTACAAAGGGTATTACATATGTGTCCTTCCCCCCCCCCCCCCCCCCTGTTTCTTTTCTTTAAGGTCTGTGCTGGTTTCATGAAATAGTGAAGAAGTGTATTTCTCTTCTATAATGCAAATGATAGTAAAGTATTTATTAAAAAACTTAGTTGAAAAATGGCTTTGCAATTATTGTAAAAATTCCAAAGTTTGCCTAGCTTTAATAGTCTTGAAAATGTTATTATGTAGAATACTTGTTATTATGTAGAATGAATGAAGTCAGAATATCAAAGAGTAAAATGGATCTCTGATTTTATTAGCTTATCAAATCTCTTCTGACTATCTAGTATGTGCCAAACATGGAGCTAAGTTTCGGAGTTTTAAATCGACGAAGATATTGTTCTTTGCATTAAGGTATTCATGATCTAAATTAAATTTAGATCATGTGTGTGAAATTAAATTTAATTTCAACCTGAGAAAATAGGATAAGTAAAATTTCATTAAAATATGTGCAATCAAGTTACCTGCCTAGTCCTGTCTCCAGTAATTTAAATCATTTTGCCCTTTTAACATATGACAAAGATGTTCCAGTCTGGCCATGGAGCAAGAAGCAGTGGCGAGGAGGATGGCAAAGGATGTCAGCCCTAGGCAGGTTGATTAGTTGCTTAGAGCATCTTCTCATACACCAAAAGGTGGCAGGTTTAGTTCCCAGTCAGGGCACATACCTAGATTGCTGCTTCTGTCCCTGATCAGGACTTACACAGGAGGCAACCAATCAATGTTTCTCTCTCACATTGATGTTTCTGAGCCAAACCGGTCAGGGCAATACATGTACTCTTTCAACAGAAATTTCACTTCATGAAAATTACCCTACAGTAATATTCTCACAAGGGCACAATGATGTATAAAGATGTTTCCTAAAGCATTTTTGGTTACAACAAATACTGAACAACATAGCCTGGCCAGGTGGCTCCGTTGGTTGGAGTGTCATCCCATACACCAAAAAGTTGTAGGTTTAATTCCGGGTCAGGGCACATACCTAGGTTGTGGGTTTGATCCCTAATCAGAGTGCATACAAGAGGCAACTGATCAATGTTTCTCTCTCTCTCTCTCTCTCTCTCTCTCTCTCTCTCTCTCTCTCCCTCCCTTCTTTTTTCTCTAAAAATCAATAAAAACTTATTCTCAGGTGAGACCTTTTCTAAAAAGGATGTCAAAAATGTGTAAGAGAATCCTTCGGGTTTCAATATATTACAACACATAACTTAGAGCCTTGAAGAGGCAGTGTGATGCCGTGGGAACACAAATTTCACAGCCAGACATACCTTTCCCCTTCTCTGAAGCACTTGCATTTGACTCAAGGCCTTTGACTCTTGTGGGAAGTGACAGTAACAATAAACTCTTTGCCAGGTTGTTATGAAGTATACATAATTAACATAGTTCAAGTGCCTCACACTGGACTTGCCTCACAGTTGCTTAGCTGCCCCTCCAGCTGAACAGTTATGAGCTTCCTTCTGTGGCACCAACTAGTTTAGCAATGGACGGCTCTTTAGCTATTCCTGTGCTCACAAAATTGCAATGAATACTAGATCTGGGTTATATGATTTGCCCACCCCACACAGGTGTTGGGAGGATTAATTAACTAATGCTTGCAAGGCACTCTATGATTCAGAGGTCAAAGGCACTTGTGAGTGCAAAGTTCCCTTATTAAATGTTACCTCCTGCAGGCTCCACTGCTTTCCTTCAGAAACACTGTGAGAGAGAAGAGATGCCTTTTATGAAAGCAATTTTTCTCATGGTTTTCTTCTGCCACCAGTGAAAGAAAAATGTAGTATTTCCATGAGAAATATTACCACATTGCTGGTTTTTGAGTGATTTCCAGAAGAAATACCACAAAAATGCTTTTCTTTAAGGATATTCAGACTAAAATTCTTATATATTGAATATATATATCAACAACATAACTCATGTGGGTAGTATATGTCTGTTTTTGTTGTTGTTCCTCTAGAAAGGATGCCATGTAGAGGAAATATAAGAAATTTCTCTATTTGATGGAAGATGGCGTGTGACTAGCCGGCTAACATGAAAAGCAAATCTCTCTGGAAATTCGGGGGTGGGGGGGAGGAATATAGAACTCTCATTTACAAGGTAAAAAAAATAACCCAAGAGATAAAGCAATATCACTTTCATAATTAATCTATAAGCATAACTTTCTCAAAGGAGATTTTGTTACTTTTTGAATGCAGATGGTGGCAACAAATTTTATATCTTCTTTCTGGAATGCTTTCCAATAAAAAAATGGCATTGGGCCCTGTCCAGAATGGCTAAATGGTTAGAGCCTCAGCCACCCCACCCCACACCCCACACCCCACTGCCCACGAAGGGCTGTGGGTTCCACTCCCAGTCAAGGGCATGTATGTGGATTGCAGTTTTGATCCTGTAGCAGGTCAGGGGGCAATTCAGGAGGCAACAAATTGATGTGTCTCTCTCACATCTCTCTCTCTCTCTCTCTCTCTCTCTCTCTCTCTCCTCTCCCCCCACCTTCTCCCTCCCTCCCTTCCACTTTCTCTGAAAAATCAATGGAAAATTTATACTCGGGTGAGGATTAACAACAACAACAAAAATGGCATCTGTGGCTTGGTAAATTGTGAATTTAAAAATGCTTCATTAATTTGGGCACAGATATGGGTAACTTGAATTGAATGAAATTGTTTGCAGTAACATCTGAAAATAATGGAATCCATCAGTTTGGTTGCGTCCTCCACTGAGCTTGGCAGTAAGAACTGCCAACGGGCAGAGTGGTAGAAGTAAGTAGAAAGAGGATTGTCTGTAGACACCTGAATTCACACTCTAGCACTGGCCCTCAGTTACCATATGAGATTGGACAAGTTGCTTAACTTTTCTGACCTTCAGCTTCATAGTGCAAAAGAAAAATGAAGGAAATAATACCATCCTTTCTGTTTGTTGGGAGGATGAGTATAAAGTAGATTTTATTTAGGAGCTGCCTCCAAACTGGTAGTGCTGATGCTGCTGAAGGTGAAATAATATGGCTGTTCAGAAATTTAGTTTCTTTGCAAACCCAAAAAGAGATTTTAAAAATTAGGGATTATATACGTTAACAAATTGTAAAATATTAAATTAATTTCATGGCTATGATTACAGATATAAAATTTTGTGATTAGTAATAATTATACTTTACAAAACCAAATTTGAAACACTGACTTTTAGCATGCCAGCAAGCAATACATATTTAGTTAATTATAAAGTCTGGGTATTTGACATTTCTTAATTGGTTAATTTTTTGCTTTATTTTATCTTCACTACAATTTCAGTAATCTGAATAATGATAATGTAGGAAATTATGCTCATTCTCTTTAAAAATGGGGTCTGAGATTTTAATTCCAGCTACCAAAATTATTAAGACTAATTTTTGAATATTCATTGAATTAAACTTCTTTTTGCTTATCAATGAGAACTGATACTTCAAGCAGAACAAACAATATTTATTCTCCCACATTCAGAGAACATCATATTCCAGGTCTTTCTAATTCAACTGTAATGCCACATTACTCATCTTTGGTCTGTTTCTTTAAATGAGAAGGGTGTGTGTGTGTGTGTGTGTGTGTGTGTGTGTGTGTTTTCATTTGAGTAACATTGAATTTCAGCATTTATAATCAATTTAAAAAGCAAAATAAGTGTCTTAATTTTTCTCTGTATTCATGTTACTAAAAATTCCTCTTCAGAATCTGAAGTGGAACCTTTCTTCTCTAACCCCAGCCTTGTTAGTACTGCCACCTACAGGAAGATATGATGGCAAAAAAGAGACATGCATGTGAAACCCTGTAAGTAATTGTACCTCCTTCCTTCTGTCCCTACTCTAACAAACTTCTTTAAGCCGCTCCTAACCAACACAAAAAAATAGGTGCACCCATATGATACATGTACACTTAACACACCTTCTCCCCAAGTTTGAGCACCTAGGCATCCACGTCTAGATGGTGTATAATGATTTAACTCTACAAAAAGTCAGCACCCTACATTGTAATTGTTTATTCTCCCTTTTAATCAAGTCTCTGTAATTTTGAAAGTAAAAAAAAAATTGTCTATTGTCTGTCATGTGTCTGGATTGAATTTTTATGTCTTCTTTTAGTCAGACTGTAATGTTAAGCTGGACACTTGTTGTAATTATATAGCATGGAGGGGAACGGTTGGGTGATCTGGTGAATAAAGCATTGGCTTTTTGCCAGAGAGATACGGGTTTCCATCTGACCTGTAGTTCTGTACAAAATTAATAGTCTTGGTCCTGTCTCTAGGGGACAGAAAATCTTGTGTATATAATTCAACACAGTAGGCAATCCTGTTAAATTGAGAGCTGGGATTGTATTTGCAAAGAGGATTAAATACTTCCCCACATAAAGAGTGAGAATCCTCTTGCTAAGGTTTCGATTCATTGGAAAGATTCACACCCAAGCTGTTTGTAACTGTCACAGAGAAACATTGATGCCTGTTTTCAAAATCAAGTTACAAATGTCTATATTCCCAATGTTTTCACATCATACAATTGATCTGGCTATGCTGCTGGTAATGAGGTTGAGCAATTCCCCCAAACCCTTAGGCTAATATCACCATCCAGAACAATTTCATTGCCCCAGCTGCACCATGGGATGGGCCAGGGTCTTGCATGTGTCAACTCAGATGCCTGTTCAGTTAAATTGCTGGTGGTTTCCTGGAGAGCTCTGCTGAGAAGCCGTCTCAGGTGAAGCCAGAGCTTAGCAGGAAAGTGTGCCCTGATTAAAATACTAGCTGGCAGAGGCAGAATCCATGGAGGTGGTCTTGGGTATATTACCTATTTGCTATCTTGGGACTAGGTGCTATAAAAATAGAAAGGGTTAGCCCAAAAATGTATTCCCCCACTAGAGAAAAGTCTACAGAAAAAAACCAGAAATATTGAAAATGGTGATAGAAACTTAAATGTAGAATCCATTTCTATCATATATAGACAAGAAAGCAATGGTCCCTGGCAGGGTGTTGAGTGAAAACAGAATTGTGGGTTTTATTCATTAGATGGGTGAAACTTCCCCAGAAAGTTGGACATGGGGGAGTATGGAGCAAGGCTAGGGAACCACATCCCTATTTAAGTGCTGCTAACAGATGTGCCAGCACTCTAGCAGAGTTCATTTATTCACACTGGCAGACCCTTGCAAAACCTTCATCCTGAGACTGGCCAATACTCCACCAGTTTTCTTATCTGAGTAGAAATTATTTGAGTCTTCATGCCCCTTTGATACTGACATTTGATGGCTACTGATTTGACTTCCCTTTGTTGGGGCCTCTGACACTTGTGTATCTTCCAGTCTGTGCCCCTCACTGGGTCTTGGCAATGTGCTCAAGTTTTTTGTATCTCTCCAGTGACCCAGACAGTGCCCATACTTGGTTCCTCCCTCGAAATCTTTATTCTGATGTTTTGCATGGTCCCAGTCCCCTGTACAGTCTCAGTGCAGAATGTGACAAACGGGGAGGGGAGAGTTGCTCTAATAAAGAAAAGAGTTGAGGAAAGAGGAAGAGACAAAAATAGGAAGAAGATTAGCTTGGAGAATGTGGCCAGGACAAACGAAGTAAAATCTCAAGGGCAATGTTCTGTGTGGTCCCATAAAAAAGTTCAAGCAGACAATTAAGGAATACTTTGGTCAGATCTATTGTGGGAAATAGAGAAGATTGAAAAAAATCATTTTCTCAAGGAACTTGGAACTTTGGTGCCTTAATGAACTGTCAAAGGAAAATAGTGATAGAGTGTCGCGGGGACAGTGAGAGAAGGAAAGGGAGGCATGGTCAGTAGCCAGGAGGGAAGCACAGAGGCACATTTGGGAATGTGCCATGCTAATTCCAGGCTGCAGTTCCCTGGGGGTCTGCTGACCCACTCCCGAGTCTCTAGATGATTATTTTAGTGGCAATTAAATCAGGGGTGAGTGTGTGTGTGTGTGTGTGTGTGTGTGTGTGTATTTTAATAAAGTAGGCTTATATGAAATTGTTTCAGGGAAAAAAGCCATCTCCGGAGCAACGTAGATTTCATTCCCAGGCTTTTTCTTTTCTCCCCCTAAAACAATTAAAGACCCTGATTGTAAGATCCAGTTGGAGAACAGTCTGGTTTAAGCCCTGCTGTTAGGACCTCACACCTTTAGAAATTAATTGGGGCAATCAACATGCCAGGAAGCAGCAGAACAAAGCTCTGATGGCCTTCGCTAAATCCTAAATGTGGAGGTGCTTCTGAAATTCACTGTTTCTGGCTTAATGTGTGTACACATAAAAGGACATGAGTCTTACCCATTTCTCTACCCATAAATTTTTGAAGGCCCAGAAAGAGTGAGGTATTCTCCTCAAACAGAAACTGTAGGTATGTCTTGGTGGATGAAGCCCCCAGCAAACAAGACACACTCCTTAAAATAGTTCTAGAAAGACCAATTTTTTCTTCTTTAAAGAACTTCTTAATGAAAATTAAACTAGAAAGGCACCTAGCAGCTTAAATATTTCATAAATGGTGTATTATAGATTGTTTTGTTATTAAATCAACTTGCAAGAAATATTCAATTTTAATTGTTATTGTAATTCATTTTGGGGGTTTGAAACTTCTTTTTAAATGATATGAAAAAAATTATGTGCAAGATTATCTCCTAACAACTCACAGATCTCAACAGACTTGGTATTTTCAATCAGTGAAACAGACAGTGCAAAAATTTACACTAATTATAGAAAAAAAACCTTCAAAGTTGTTTATACATATTTTCAACTAATCTGAAACTTCCTAGAATGAGATACAGAAAAAATGCTTGTAATAAAATCTGAGGCCATCCACAGTGTTTGACTGAGAAGAGTCCCCAAATTAGTGTATTATCGTTCATCAAAATTGGGGGTCCTCAGATCCACCACAGAGCAACATCCCAAGTGCTGGAAAGCGCAAGGCCCCACAGAGCCTGGAAGGCTCGCTGGACACTTACCCTGCATTCCACACTCAGCTGGCACCAGGCAAACACCTGAAGACTGTGCTCTCAAAGGAAGAAGGAAACATCAAGGGGTTAGGTCCCATTCTCCGCCAAGAGGGAAAGGACTGGCAGAGAAGAAAAAGACCCACATGTGCTCTTTCAAAGGAAGGGGAAGGGGGTCCTAAAGTTAATCTTAGGGAAAGCACAGTTGAACTGTTTTTACTAAATCCTATAGTTTACAAATGTCGCCTAACGTAATAAGCTAGACACCTGTGGCATCCTGAAGCCACATCAAGGTAAAATCTTTACAAAAACCAAGTAGATTACTGTGCTGATGAAGGTAATTATTACAGTGGGTGGCTGGTTAAAATTTTAATTGTGCCAAAATAGAAAGACCTTAGGGGAGAGGGGAAGACTGAATCGGAGTAAATTTCCTGCTCTATTCCTAAGACCAAAGTAGAGTAAAGCCAAGTAAATTTCAGATTTCAAAATTAAATGTTTCTGTTAGCTCAAAAAAGAGAATGTGCCGAAACCGGTTTGGCTCAGTGGATAGAGCGTCGGTCTGCGGACTGAAGGGTCCCAGGTTCGATTCCGGTCAAGGGCATGTACCTGGGTTGCAGGCACATCCTCAGTGGGAGATGTGCAGGAGGCAGCTGATCGATGTTTCTCTCTCATCGATGTTTCTAACTCTCTATCTCTCTCCCTTCCTCTCTGTAAAAAAATCAATAAAATATATTTAAAAAAAAAAAAGAGAGAGAATGTTTGGAGCTATTTATTTTGACCAATGGAAAGTGACAGCATTGTTACTTTAGATCAGTGGTTCTCAACCTTCCCAATGCAGCGACCCTTTAATACAGTTCCTCATGTTGTGGTGACCCCCAACCATAAAATTATTTTTGTTGCTACTTCATAACTGTAATTTTGCTACTGTTATGAATCGTAATGTAAATATCTGATATGCAGGATGTATTTTCATTGTTACAAACTGAACATAATTAAAGCATAGTGATTAATCACAAAAACAATATGTAATTATATGTGTTTTCCAATGGTCTTAGGCGACCCCTGTGAAAGGGTCGTTAGACCCCCAAAGGGTCATGACCCACAGGTTGAGAACCGCTGCTTTAGATAGACAGCTTTCTTTTATACTCATGATGACTTCTACTGTGAAGATCATCGGATATTTAGGGCATTCCTATGCTCAGAGAAGTACAGGTTGGCCATTGAAACAATCGTTTTAAGCCTCGGCTGGCTGTTTTCTATGGTAATTGCCTGGCCCAGGAGCAGGAAAGGACTACATGATCCCCAGAGGGCACTGTGAGTGGAGTTTACAAGGGGTCAGGGCACTGCTTTGTCTTGCCCACTAAAACAAGCATCAAGTTCTTTCCAAGGTCCTCTTGTTTCTGGTATTTTGTTTCTCTCATTCTGACTACCTCCTTAATGATAATTTCATGCCCCATATTTCACCACCAGCTTTTTCACTCTTGCCATCTACTTATCTCTCCATTTCCTGGTTTCTATAAACTTTGTTTTTCTGTATTGACTTTCTATTCACTCAATACCTGCCTTGGTTTTGCCATTTCTACCTTACGGCCAAGTAACCTCAATGTTTCTGGGTGGGGAATTATTCCCAGCTCTTATCATAGTTGGAACAATGTAACTGTTTATGGAAGCAAAATTTCTAGATGAATTGTCCCTTTAATTTCATGCCTCTATATTTTAGAAGTGAACATTGAAATCATGAAGTTGACTAGAATTTTGAGAAATTTCCCTTTTAAAGCAATTATGTAATTTTTTTTCAGCTCCAGAAACTCACACTCCTAACTTACACATATTGTAGAACAGAAAAAAAATCATCTTAACACAGACAGCTATTTATTTCACTATCGGTACTCATAATAAAGGTGCTCCAAATTCAAAAGAAACAGCCACAAAAACAAGAACATATTCTTGGTCACAGAGAATGGGAAGAAATTGGGGATAAGGTGACTGCTTAGGTTTCTAATGAATACACAAATTATAATAGAAACTTGCAAAAAGAATTTTAATATTGCCTTGATATAATTGAAAATTGCTTAATCTTAAAAACTTATTTAAATAAAGTACAGGTAAGTCTTTCTGCATATTGATGGTAAAATTAAGATTAAAAGTTAAAGTATAGAGCATATATTTACTTATAAACAGTAGCCCCCACTTATCCTATGGTTTCACTTTCCATGGTTTCAGTTACCCACAGTCAATTATAGTTTGAAATATTAAATTGGAAAACTTCAGAAATAAACAATTTATAAATTTTAAATTGCATGCTATTCTGAGTAGTATGATGAAATCTCTTGTCATACAGCTCCATCCTACAAGGGCTGTCAATCATCCCTCTGTCCAGTGTATACAGGCTGTATACATTCTCTGCCTGTCAGTCACTTAGTAGCCTGCTTGGGTATTAGATCCACTGTCATGGTATTGCAGTGCTTATGCTCAAGTAGCCCTTATTTTACTTAATAAAGGCCCCAAATCATAAGAGTAGTGATGGTGTCAATCCAGATATGCCCCAAAGAAGCTGTAAAGAGCTCCCTTTTGCTAAAAAGGGTGAAAGTTCTTGATTTAATAAGGAAAGAAAAAAAATTATATTCTGAAGTTGTTAAGATCTTCTTTAAGAACAAATCTATATGTGAAGAAAGAAAAAGATATTTGTGCTGTGGCACCTCAAACTGCAAAGTTACAGCCACAGTGCATGAGAAGTGTTTAGTTAATATGGAAAAGGCATTACATTTGTGCATGGAGGACATGACAGAAAACGTGTTTCCAATGACAGCAATATGTTACACCAGAAAGCACTGAGCCTACATATAAAGATTTCTGTGTAACCATTCCTTACTAAATGGCTTGAAACACGTGACACCAGGCCATTTACTGCAAGTAAGGAATGGTTACACAGATTTAGGAAAAGGGTTTGGCATTTTATCATTTCACAGTATCACAAGAAGAAGGGGGGGTCTAGTACAGTAAGATATTTTGAGACATACACACAAAGAGAGAGAGACCACATTCACATAACTTTTATTATAGTATATTGTTATAATTCTTTTATTATAAGTTATTACTATTAATCTCTTACTGTGCCTACTTTACAAAATAAACTTTGTTCTAGGTACGTATATATAGGAAAAAATAGTATATAAAGGGTTCAATACTATCCATGGTTTCTTAAAATATAACTCCAATGGATAATTACTATTGTAATTAATATATACATTTAGCTTTCATGCAAAGTTTTCAATGATTTTTGTCATGAAATTACTTCAGATAAAATTTGTATTATAGATAGTAGAAGAGAGGACTGTTAAAAATTATTTTTATTATCTGTTATTTGTCTATGTGTTGTTGACATGTGGTTTGGTTGTAAAACCAAAGCAGCTTGCACTGTACATGATTAGCTTCTGTCTCTTTTCAATGAGTAATTAATCCCTCAACTCAACTTCTCACTTCAGTTTCGGAGGGCCCTGTGACTGTAAACCACCTTCCTTTTTAAAGTAGTTAATGGTAAAAGACAACCTTTTGAATTTTCTGGTTAAATAAACTTTACAGTGAATCTATTTTAATCTACTTGCATTTCTAATTTTTAGATAGTTTTATTCGTTTTTTTTATTTTATTTTAGAGACCACCATCACATATATAAGAGTTGGGGGCACATTCTAATATATCTCATTTTACTTCTACTGTCAGTAATACATATTAACAAAAAATGTTTTAGAGATATATTGAAATGACTTCCAGTGGTTTTTCTGATAAGTCACAACTCCTTAGTATAATCTAATTGTCTTCATGATTGACCTCATCAAATATGTCCACCAATTGGGGGCCTTTCTGTCCTTTCTCTCTTTGGCAACAGCTTCTGTCTTTTTTCCCTGCCTGGGAGGCTGAGCTCCTTTTTACCTCCAGGCTATTGGCTGTGTTATTTCCTTTTAATTTTCTTTTCCCTTCACAGTGCCCCTCATCCTTTTCTTGATCACTTCCTACTTATTCTGAGTCAAACTCTTCTGATATGTCAGCTCTTGTCTTTGGATAGTATAAATATTCTGAGTAAAAATTATTGGAAAGGTATCTATTTCCTCTTTTATAATATAGGCTCTGTAAAGGCAAGAACCACGTTGGTTCTGTGCAGTCCTCTATATTCAGTGCTTAACCTTGAGCCTCATAAGTAGTTAGGACTCAACAGAAATTTGTTTCATATAAAAAAAAGAGCAAATAGGGGAAAGAATAAGTGGAAGAATTGAAATTCATCATCTGTCTGCTAATGGAATTATTGTTTTTCCCAATGCTTTTACCTTCTATGTCAAAGTGAAGTAGGGGCTGGGCTGCAAGATGTAATTTGTGTCAAAATGAGGTGGTGATAGATGCTTATTGAAAAGAAATAGAGAAGCCTGACGATCTAGTCATCCTTCCCCATTAGTCTCCTAAGGGAATATGAGTATAGAGGATATGGCTAATCAAGGGTTATGACCCCAGGTTTTGGTGAGAACTTTGAAAAACCATGCTATATGCAGGGAAAACTCATTTTAGGTCAGACTAAATTGGCTTGCGTGGCCTAAAATTAAAGCTGGCCAAAGGCCTTTATTTCCCCTCCCCCTCTAATCCCTTTGGATCTTAGGTCTTAGTATTCAGTGCCAGAAAAGATCAGTTAAGAGCTAGAAAATATTAGTTCTCGCTTCTTCCTCATTTTACTGCCTTGATGACATATATATATATATATATATCCTAATAATAGACAAACATGTAAATTGACTGTCCCTCCGCTACACTCACCAGCCAATCAGGGGAGTATGCAAATTAACCCAACAAAGATGGCGGTTAATTTGCATACATAGGCACGAAGTGACAGAGCGAAGACTGAAGGCTCCGGCTAGAGCAGCGAAGGTCTGGGTCCCAGGTGCCGGAGGAAAACCAGTGCCGGCAGCCAGGGGAAGGAAGGCCTACTGCACAAATCTCTTCCTGCAACGGGCCTCTAGTATATATATAATCTTAAGATATATATTAGCATCTGAGTGTGATTTGTGCCTTGCCTTTAGAAGTAAAAACAGACAAACATACTGTGTCTGGAAATTCCTGGTCCACCTTCCTACTGTTATGCATAGTAGAATCTTGAGAGAGCAGATGAGCAAAAGATCCTGAGCAGGCACATGGGTCTAAAAGCCTAGATGGATGGAAGGGCTTGGAAAAGGAGCTGCTGATTGAGAATGAACCTTTGAGAAACTGCTGCTCTAGTCCTCAAGTAACTTTAGAGAATAGAGATCTAATTTATCTCCACTTTTCATAGGACTCTGCAAAAGTCTGTGTGGTTGTTTTGTTATATATTAATTTCAGAGAGGAAGGGAGAGGAAGAGAGAAATAGAAACATTAATGATGAGAGAGAATCATTTATTGGCTGCCTCCTGCATGCCCCCTACTGGGATCAAGCCCACAACCCAGGTATGTGCCCTTGTCCGGAATCAAACCCGGGCCCCTTCAGTCCACAGGCCGACGCTCTATCCACTGAGCCAAATAAGCTAGGGCAAATCACTTGTAATATGGAAAGGATAAGAATGTTGCTGATGCTTTTAGATTCTATGCTACTATATATTTTCTTTATTATAAGAATTTGTATACCTCAGTCACATGGATGAGGTTTTATATTAGGAACTTTTGAGGGTGTTTACAGGCTCAAAAAGGTGACTCTATGTGATAACTTGGCAGCAATATTTTCAGTTAAGGTCTATCTTCAATTATTCCTTTATTTAATGAATATTTACTGAATTGCTCTTTAGTCCTAACTGTCATTATAGGTACTAGCCATGTCAGCTGTGACTAAGACAATGTTCTGCTTTTATGACCTTATGCAGCTTAATTTTCAGGGATAGAGACAGAGAGTTTCAGGAGGTAATAAGTGTTAAAACACAATGATGGCATGAAAAATAGGGTAAAACAACTAGAGGTGACTGTTGAATAGGATTCTAGTCAGAGTGTTCAGGAAAGAGCTATCTTACAAGACGATATTTGAGAAGAAACCTGAATAAAGTGAGAAAACAAGTTGGGTGAAAACCTGGGGAACAGTGTTCCAGACAAAGGGAACAGCAAACACAAGGTCCCAGGGACAAGAACAAGCATGGGACGTCCAAGACATAGTGAGGAGGCCAGCGCAGTCAAAGTGAAGTAAAGGGTAATATGTAGGAGACCACACTGAGGAGTTAACCAGAGACTAGATCATGCACAACCCTGTAGTTTTACAGATTTTACATGAATGCTGGAAAGCCTTTGGACTTTATAAAGCCGGGAAGTAACATGATTTGAATTATACTTTTAGAAGATTCCTCTGGTTCTGGAGAAGAGAATGTACTGACGGGAGTAAAAGCAGAAGCAGAGGTCAGTTATGAGGCTATTGTAGAAAGGAATCAAGAATGCTCCCTAGAACAATTTTGTCCTGAGCACCTGGTGAATGGTGGAGCTTTTTTACAAAGTTTAGAAACATTAACATTGATTGGGCTAACAATCCAAGGACTCTATTTTAGACATGTTAATTTTGAAATACTCATTAGATAGCCAAGTGGTTAATTATATGAGATAAAGGTTCAGGGGAGAAGTCAGAACTGAAGATATACATTTAGGAATCAACCATATGTAGATGATGTTTAAAAGCATGAATCTGGACGAGATCACTTAGTGAATGGCTGTAAAGAAACCAGTCTTTTGAGGAGTGAGCCATGGATATTCTAATATCAAATATGCCATTAATACAGTCCTAAAAGCTAAGAGAAGGAAACATTTTAAAAAGGACAGACGAACCACATAAACCCACTACATTAAATGTTATCAAGAAGACAAAAAAAATTGAAAATTGACCATTGGATTTGGTAATTAGGGACAGGATTAATTTCAGTGTAGGGCTAGGAATGAAAATCAGACTGGAATTGTGTTTCAAGACAAAATGAGGGATGAGGGTGTGTGAGCAGAAACTAAAATAGTTTTTTATCCTCACCCGAGGATATCTTTTCATTGATTTTTAGAGAGAGTGGGAGAAACAGGGAAAGACAGAGAGGAATATCAATGTGAGAGAAACACATCGATTGGTTGCCTCCTGAAGGCACCCTGACCAGGGCCAGAACAGGGCCTGGGCTTGGGAGGAGTCTGCAAACGAGATATGTGCCCTTGGCTGGAATCAAACCCAGGATCCTTCGGTCCGTATCCACTGAGGCAAACTGGCTAGGGACAAAATAGTTTTTTAGAGGAATTTTACCATAAAGGGCTGCAGACAGGAGTATCTAGCTAGATGGAAGCATGAGGATATGGGAGGATTGTTTTACTATCAAGATTGGGAATATTACAGCATGTTTTTATGCTGATGGGAATGATCCAGCAGAGAAGGAAAAAGTAATGATGCAGGAGAGAGAAGGAGAGCACAAGGGCAAAGATCATTGTAGGTGAGAGGAGGGAGTCACTGCCCAAATTTAGTGATTGGCTTAGAATAAGAGCACAGAAAGCTCACAGGGGGTCCTGGTGCATGTGAGATACTAGATTTGATGGTAGAAACATGAGGAATGGATTTTTAAATTAATTCTATTTTCTAAATAAAATTGAAAATCAAGGCCATTATTTGAGAATGAGAATGGAGGTCTGAAGAGAGGAAACAGTAAGTAGCCGTCAGAGAGCTGAGAGGGTGAATATAGGGTGGACATAGTTCCACCAGGCAATGCTGACATCCACTGTTTGGGACACCTTCGCTGCCATACCTCACACGCACTGGGTGCACCTTCCTATTCCAGATGTTGCTGAGCATCCAGTGGCACAAGGGTGGATTCTGAAAGCACCTGCCCTAGCAGTACCCCCTGTATCTCCTTCTCAATCCTGAGGCTTCTCTGTGGCACAGCCACTGTGTGGGTTACCTGCTGACCCCCTCAACCATTTAGAACAGGGGTCCTCAAACTTTTTAAACAGGGGGCCAGTTCACTGTCCCTCAGACCGTTGGAGGGCCGGACTATAGTTTAAAAAAAAAAAACTATGAACAAATTCCTATGCACACTGCACATATCTTATTTTGAAGTAAAAAAACAAAACGGGAACAAATACAATATTTGTATTTGCATGTGGCCCGTGGGCCGTAGTTTGAGGACCCCTGATTTAGAATGCTCGTGAACCTGAGAGTTCAAGGGATTTTTAACCCCACTCCACCCTGTTATGCAAATCTTGACCTTGAGTAATGTAAGTGGTGTAAATATATCCCTCCTTAGTTCTTCAAGCAATTTTGAGGTGCTTTCTACAAAGTGCTTCAGAGGATTTCCAGCAAGATAGAGTCCCAGAGGTGACCAGCCAATTCACAGGCCATCTTTCATCTTTCCCTTCTGCCCTGTTTCACTTTTCCCAAAATATAATTTGCCAAAATAAGGTACCCATTCAATAGCTCTTGTCCTAGGCTCTCCTTTCTGGGAAACCCAAGTTAAGTCACTGCAATATTGTGATTTTTATAAATATATATTTTGTTTTTCATCCAAGGTTCCTGGCTCACAGGTCTCAAATCCCGAATTTCTTGAGGGATAAGAGCAATGAGACCATCTTTTGTTACAATATTTGGTCTTTTGTCCTGAGTTCTTGAAATCCTGACATTACTCCGAAGACAAAAAAGTGAAATGGGTATCTTTTTTTTTCAACAAACCCCTTTCAACCATACGAGTTGTGTTAATGAGTTGACTTTTGGAAATCCCCTAGGTAATTTAAGGATGGAGGCTGGTTGCAGGGGGAACCAACCGTGCAATTAGAGGGTTGCAATTTCAAACCCCCACCCCCATACCACCAGGGAGGGGAGAGGGGCTGAGGATTGGGTTCAAGAGGGCAATTATTTAGTCAACCAAGCCTCCATACAAATTCCTGAACTATAGGATTCAGAAAGTTTCCAGGTTGGCATACCCCAAACTCCATGGGGATAGAAGTTCCTGTATTCAGGACCCTTCCAGACCTTGCTTTATATATCTCTTCATTTGGCTGTTCATTTGTATACTTCAATATCCTTTGAAATAATTCAGTAATCTAGTAAGTAAACTGGTTCCCTGAGCTCTGTGAGCCACTCTAACAAATTAATAGAACCCACCGAGGGGGTTCCATTAACGGAAACCTCTGATTTATAACCAATCAGAAGCACAAGTAACAATCTAGACTTATGACTGGCATATGAGGTGGGGGCAGTCTTGTAGAATTGAGCCCTTGTCCTGTAGGATCTGATACTCTCTCCAGATAGGGTCCGAATTGAGTTAGATTTTTAGGTCGCCTGGTCAGTGTCCATTGAGAACTGGAGAAGTGCTTGGTGGTGTTGAAAACACACATTAAAGTCATCTACCATAAAAAGATACACACTAAATTGTTTCTTCCAGAATAGGCAGTGTTTTATGCTTCACCTTTTACCACTTTTTCCTTGGTTACTTTTCTAACCAACTCCATAGCATCGGAGAAAGCTTGCCAGGTTTAGGGATACAGACTCCAGCCATATAAATACAAAGGTCTTCTCCGGAGAACGCTGACAGATCCTTCTAGGGAACAGTTATTTTATCCTCTCCACTTAGCCACACGTTTTAACCAAGCAAGCTACTCAAGTTAAGAAATGAAAAAGAAAGTATTTAAAAATTAAAATTACAAAAAAAGTCCCAATGACAGCATATCTATTTCCACCAGAATGATAGATAACGATGCAAAGCCTGAGAAAGGAGGGAAATTTATTGTCGATGCCTGAATCCTCTTTCAGCTCTCCTCCCTGGAGCCTCTCCCGCCCTCTCTCAGGGGCAGCCTTCTGCTGTTCTTGGCCTTCTGCTCTCAACCAGCTCCAGAGAGCAGCTCACCAGAGAGAAGGGGAAGTGCTTCTTGGCCACCAATCTTTTTTTTTTTTTTTTGGCTAACAATCTTTTCAGGTGGTTGGCCTCCAACCTGGACTATTGGGAAGGGTGCCTAGGAATGATACTCCTGATTATTTTCCCAAGCAGCTGGTCTCTTCCCACTACCCATCTGGGGGGAGTTGAGAAGAAGCAGTCAGAACAAAGAGGAAGACCACAGAACAATGTCAGGTGGAAGATCGGCAGATCCCACTGGCGAGCGTGTGTAATCCCTCTCCCCTCCTTCCATCCCTTGGATCTGCCCACTAAAGGCCAAACTATCTCCTTGGCTATCTGGCTTGCTTCATGATTCTTGGAAACGCATCTGTATCTTTCATAAAACATTACCGGGAACATCCAGAACATTCATAACATGTTCATAAATATAAATCTTTAAATGAAATCATTTTTTTCCTTGGGTGAAATGAACTTGTTGGGAAAAAAAAGCATTTGGCATTCCTCAAACAGCTTTGGATCATGTGCTGTTTAAGTAACTGTCAGTTCACTGCTGGGTTCATTGACACTTGGTTCTTTAATGGTGCTTATAGTGAATAATGCTGTCTGCACAGGAAGGGTAAAGAAAACAGTCATATGAAATGCAAACCGTTGTCTGGTGGATGGTGAGAATGAATATTCCTGATATGCTTATTAAATCTGAAGCCTAAATTCTCTTCACATGCAATCAACAAGAAGTCAAAATAATTATTTTACCCAAATGCTGTGTATACAGGTTCAGTCTATTTTTATAAAAGAAAAAAAAATTTCAACAGATGGCTAGAAAAAATAGTTGAAGGCATCAAAAACAGCTGAATAAACTTTCAATAATCTGGGCGAAAGAGAGAGAGAGAGAGAGAGAGAGAGAGAGAGAGAGAGAGAGAGAGAGGAAATAAGCTTACATTTTAACATTCTAGCCCATTATATATTTATATGCATTGAAGGCTCATTGAGTTTTAACATATATTCACTGATTTTTAAATAAGAAAATGTAATTCAAAAGGATGATATAGACCATACAATTATGATCATACTTATAATACACATATAATATATAATCATACATATAATACAATATTAAACATATAATTAATTTTAATATCATTATTTTATTTTAAAATTATCTTCTTTGTTAAATAATAAATTTAGCCACATGATAAACAAATAATGTTAGAATGTTGCTTTTTTAGCCTTACCATAGAGTAGAACAAACAATATCCAGGGAAAGATATTTTGTATTAAAGATTATATAATAATCCTATGAAGAAGGAGGAGGAAGAGGGGGAGGAGGAGGCAGAGGAGGGGAAGGAGGAGAAGAAGGTCTCTATTGAATTATAACAGCAATCTGTGCTTGTTAAAAGTATGGAGAATATGAGCAGGACAACATTTTCCAGGAAATTATGGACTCGAAACAGATTACACTGCACAAATGTCCTATATAGCACACAAATATGAGCTTCAGGAAGCCTGAGTTTCATCCTTGTGACTCTGAACAAAATTGCTTACCTTTCTGGACCTTCATTTCATCAACTCTAAAATGAATAGATTGAACCACAAAATATTTCCATTTTATTCTGCTCTAACATTTAATAATTCTAACAGAAAGAATCGGCCTTATCGATATCATGTGATGCAGCTTAAGAGGAACAAAACTCATCCTCCCACCCTTTTTTTCCATTCCTCTACTTCTATTCCAAAATATCTTTCCCACCACATGATTGTTATAAGAAATCATATTGGAAAGGGGACCCATTATTAGATCTTAACACTTTATCTGAAATTAGTGTAACTATGAGTTGCATGGGAAAAATACAAACTTAGTGAGAAGCATGTGTCGCCAGCATGCTTGAGCCAGTGAATTGCTACTTGAGGTCAGAAGAGTGCTGGGGACCAGAGTAGAAATCAGGAGGCCCAGAACATCTAAAAAACAGGGAGATATGGAAACTGGATGTTTTTATTTTCACCATTTTATTTTTGTAGCAACCATCATGAACATGTGTTAGATTTCTCCAGCCCAAAGGGATATATTTTGGAGGGGGCTACTAATACCCAGTTCCACTTTTACTCCCTTTGTCCATTATGAATTGGAAAAACAAAAATAGCTTAATTGAATTTAAAATCTTCCTTTCGTGTTTCTTCTGTTATTCATACAAAGCTCTAATATAGTGGTTCTCAACCTTCCTAATGCCGCGACCCTTTAATACAGTTCCTCATGTTGTGGTGACCCCCAATTTCATTGTTACAAATTGAACATAATTAAAACATAGTGATTAGTCACAAAAACAATATGTAATTATATATGTGTTTTCCAATGGTCTTAGGTGACCCATGTGAAAGGGCCGTTCGACACCCAAAGGGGTCGCGGCCCACAGGTTGAGAACCGCTGCTCTAATACCTTCCCTGAAAGTAGCCCAGCTAAAATTGCTATTAATATTAAAAGCATATTATTTAGTTCATGTAACCTACAACCAATGTTTATATTCATCAATATTTACATTTGGAAAAACCCAACAATTTCCCAAGCATTGCAATTACTCATTTAACATCATTAAGATACAAATATCTCTGACTCTTCATTATTATAGTCATGGAAATATATTGGTTTAATCTGAAATTAATCATTTCTTTACCCTTGATGTTTATGATTACTCATCTGTACATGAGTCACAGATTGACTTTGTTGATGGGTTAGAGACCATCCAAGTATCTGAATTCCTGCTTTTCTGATTCAAAGATGATATTATCTTATGGTTTTAAGCACTATTCCAGGCTTAAATTTTTTAAACAATGTTGTTGTTTTTTTGCCACAAATGTCTATACTTTATACTCATCTAAATTTGATACCCTCTTAATAAATCCAATACATAAAATTCTAGATTTATAGAAAAAAATTAGGAAGTAATTTAGGCATGTCACAAAAGAGGTATTTAGTTTATTGCACAATTTTTAAAGTATATTTTAAATAGCAATTGTTATTCAATTTACAGTAAGCAACTTTAATACTTTTCAAAAATCCAGTAATTGCACAAAATAAAGTAATTTTGAGGTACTAATATTTTTAAGCTTAAGTGCTACTCACAACAAATAAAATTGTTCCAGCCACACAATAGGTAAATAATTACAATTAATCCTTATTAATGAATAATATGACCATTGGAAGTATGGAAATCACAGGATTGTCCTAAGTGTAGGAGTAACAAATGTACTATTTCCAGCTGAGTTCCTTTCTAATTTTAGCATATTTATTCCACCAAATCTGTTTAATTAACACATCTCTTGGCAGTTTATCTTATATGAACATTTGTTAATTTTTACTGGATTCCATATGTAAAATTCTAAGTGATAGATTAAATGTGTTAATTGTATGAAAATTAATCTATTAAATCTAGCTTTCTCTTTACTTTCTCCACTCTTCACATTTTTTTAGAAATCTGTTAGGAAAAAACAATTTCTACCAATTATTTTTGAAACAGATTTCACAGTGTAACTTTTTGGAATATCCTAGTCCAAAACATCTTTCTTCACTTCTTTAGTCCATTATGCTTTTGAGTAGACAAGAAACAGTAAGTTACGGTCTACATGTGAACATGGATTCACATTCCCCATGAAAGTGATAAGGAAAGAGACAATTCCCATATGTCTTATATATGCCTAAAACCTGAAAACAGGCTTGTCTTATTATTCTCCTTATACAGCATACTCCATAGCCTACTACTAGGCCCATTGGAACACTTATAATTCTCCCTGGTCTTCTATCATGTCCTCCCACCCCCACCCCCCTTCCTGTCTCTCTAAAGCTTTCCAGAGACCCAGGGCAGACATTCCTATTGACCCAATGGCACAGCCAGCCCTGGCCACGTGCAAATGAAAAATCTGCTAATTTACAAGATAACCCTCTATTCTGGATCTTCACACTGGCACCTCTCTTTTCCTGTTTTTCCAGACAAACCGGGGAAAGATATATACAATATTACCAAGCCAAAACCATTATGGAGGTTGCAAAGTTTTATTTCCTGTGAAGAACTAAGGTTTAATTAGCTAAAAAGGAAGTGAGCAGAAGAATGATAAGTAAAAATTGGTCTCTGTCTCTCTAGTGAGATTATCCTCGGTACCTCTGAACTTTGTTATCCAAACAATGAGGGAATGGCGTGACTTGGAGCCTCCGATAATTTCATACTCATTATTGCTCATGTAAAGCTGTGAAGAGGCGGTCCGCTATTGCAGTGGCTTTGGACTAAAGAGAAGCAAATCTCAAAAGGCTTGTGATTTGGAGGAAGTTCAGATATGCTTCCAGAATTTGGCTGCTTATCCAATGCTTATCCGTACTATCTGAACCTTTTAAGCCTTCAAAACTGGCCTGGACGTGTCTGGCTCTTTCTTACTGGACCTGGCTCACCACTACAGGCAAGTGGCCTTTTATGAAGATTTTTGGCACCTCTGGTTCTGATGCTGCTTACAAATGGCAAGCAAGAAACTAGCAAAGAAAAAAGGCACTTTAATTGTTTTAGCACATCAGTAAGAGTTTGGGTTTTTCTAAAAGCTATTTTTAATACTAACATGCATTACTGGTCCTTTTATAATAATTCGACAATGTAAACTAGAGTAACCGATTGCCTCAGTTTGTCATAACTGAGAGGTTTCCTTAGATGTAGGACTTTTTTCAGTTCCAAAATGGGGACCATAGCAGGTAAATTAGGACAAGTTAGTCACCCTATATGAACTTTTCATCAGGAGACTAAATTTTGGCTGAAGTTCTAAGTAGAATATAATGGATAATATAGCTATTCATTGTCTCTTAATTTATATATTTATCTGTGTTAATTATTATATAACTAGAGCTTTGACCTTAGCCAAAGACTTTCAAAGATAACCTTTCCCCCCCCTACTTATTCTGTGGTACAAGATGCAACCCTGTTTAATTTGCTAGTGACTGTAATAAAGGCATAGTCCTACACACTAAGAAATAATGATGTTTGGGAAACAAGAATAAATAAGAAATTTTGGATTTTTTTTTCTGTCATGACTAGGAACTAAAATTTCATCTTAATAAAAAAAGGAGAAATTATAGTTAAATAATGAGTGGTTTAGATAATTTCAAGGGCTGAGATATAGTCTTGTAAATAATAATAATAATAATAATAATAGTAATCCTGAGATCACTATTATTGAACTTTTAATTTGCTCCAGAGTGGTATTAATTTTCTTAAAACACACTCATTTCTAGAATCCATGCTTTATTATTTTATTTCTTAGTTCTTATAAAACAGAATATGGAATTTCCTTTCAATTGTCTTCAATGAATGCCTTACCTTCTCTATACCCTCCTTCTTTCTCATCTCTTCCAAAGACATTTCAAATTTCTTTCCCACACCATAGGGCCCTTGGACTATGGTGATCATATAATCTATTGTCCTCACCAAGACACTTTAGAAAGTGAAGAAGGTCCTATTAATAATTAGACTGAGGTAACAAGTATAAAGCTAAAGCTATCCACAGCACATACTAACACATCGCCACAATCTAAATCTGCAAAAGGTATAGATGACAGTTTTAGAATTTGGTTCTGAGTCCTCCATTGCATATCTTTAATTACTAAAGTTCTCTTCTTCCCTCTCCCTTCCATCTCTTCACACACAAATACAAATTCTTTTTCCTTCCCGATGTATCTCCTAGATTTCTCTTGACACCACAGCTTCTGTAGTTGGCCAGTGTTTTCAGCAAGCTGGTCTGTTCTGCTCCTATTCTTCTCATAATTACTGATGCCTGCTCACTTGCCCTCCCTCCCCCCTTCCTCTCTCCTTACCTGCAGTCTTGCTTTCTGTGTGTTTTATTTTTAAACTCCAGAATTTGGGTTTGGTCAGGATACAATGGAGGGATTATATTTTTTCATAATGATAACATTTTCCCTATAATAATCTTTGGATTTTCTGGTCCTTAAATATTTTACTTCTTTCTAAATATCTTGTAAGCAATTTTCTCCCTTTCATGTTCAGTCTCTTCTGTGAGGAAATTTGAACACACTTTCCAGTTTTGAAACAGCCTTCCTCTCACTTCTTAGTGTGAGAATTATAACCCTGGGAACCAGCGAGTCCATGAGTAGACCTGGACCTTTTCTCTCAGGGGCCCTTGTAATTCACATGTGACCAGAACTTGTGGTAGGCTGCCCAATTTTCAGAGTTCCCTCAGTTGCTACAAAAATTAGACCTCTTCCAGGACCTCAGAGTCAACCCACACTACAATAAAAAGCAAAACTCACCAATACAGTTACTCCAAAAAAATTTTAAGTAATATCTAAGCAGTTGAACAGGAATTCTCTTAAATTTCCAGATAATGACTCAGTTCTATGAGGGCCTTTGATTATGTTTTCTTTATTAGTTTTAATATCATTAAGAATCTCTGTCTTACACACACACACACGCACACACACACAATACATCTAAACACATAATGGATAAAACATTGTATTCTCTCTCTGTCTTAACACACACACACACACACACATGCACACACACACAATACATCTAAACACATAATGAATAAAACATTGTACAGTGAGCCAGATTTCAAGGCTTTTTGTCCCAGTTCTCCCTTTAAAATATTCATTTGTTTGATTTTTTCAACATGTGTCTCACCCATGGAGATGACAATGGGCTGTCTCCTATTTTTTTTTTTGTAATCCGACAATCATCTCCACTTATAGTGGTACCTTATTAGATCACCCAATCCTCACCTTGTAGAATCGCTGATATGTCAATCCAGTTGCTTCTCCACTTTTCCCACTGCTGACTTATAATATCATTTTCTCAAGTCTACCAAGTCTGTTTCCACTCAACCATCTGCTTTCTAGCCTCCTAAGTATTATTTCTTTTGTGTTTGGACTTTGTCTTTGTGGATCATTTCCTTGTATTTTGAGTGGGTTTTCTGGTGCATTCAAGCCATCATCTTTAATTTCAAATTTCAAAGTAATCTCTCTGTATCTCAATTTTTATACCTTTAAATTGAGAATGTTGAATATATATAATATTTTTTTAAAAAGAATAAAAAAAAAAAAAACAACAAAAAAAACAAAGTAATCTCTCTGTATCTCAATTTTTACAGCTTTAAATTAAGAATGTTGAATATATAGAGTGTCCCAAAAAATGTATACACATAATTTGAGTAATTATAAAGGCAGTGTTTATTAAAATACATTTAATTTTCAACTGTTAAAGTGTGTATACACTTTTGGAGGACACCCTGCATTTTCTCTGAAATAATTTCCAAATATTCTGAAGCTATAAACTCTAAATGATATGTTGCATAAAATTTTTAAAGCCATTACATTGACCTCAAAATTAACACTGCATTCACGGATCTTTCATCCTATATCATACTGCCTATAGAATGAAGTTTCAATCTATCATTTAAAGCCTTGTGTAACCCGAGTCAATCTCACTTTAAAAATAATAACAAAACAAAATAAAAGATAGAAGAAAAAATCTATTACTTTCAATTTGTTTGTAATGTCAACATCTGTAAGGCAATGTAGTTATCTTAGTTACTTAATGTCCTAACATTGCTGCATTCCTAAAGCCTAGCTTAGTTCGTGGTCCTTATATAAGTGACGAATACAAAAATGAATGCGATAGGCCATTGTTCAATGTCATGGGTTTCACCAGATAGAGGATATGGTCCTAAAACGGGTATTTCAGTGAACTGCAGGGATCAGTGCACCTCCCAAGAAATTATACACTTACCCATAAAGTAAAAGGGCCTAGGGAAGTATTTCTTAGATTAAAACCCTATATATTCAGTTTTTGTTCCTTCAAACTGGTTGAGAGTAGTAGGGAAGAAAGGATAAAATACATCTTATTTAGTAATAAATATCTGCTGTTGCCTACATTTCTATAGTCCCACCCTGTTTCATATTCATGTAAAAGGCAGAAGCGATCGAGGATACCAACTGTACATATTCCTCTTGACCTTGTCCCAGATTGCTCTCCCTTTGTGCTCCTGTAGGGCCTGCAAGAGTCTGGGTTATGAGGAAATGAACCAAGTTTGCTACCAAATGAGCCATTGTCTGCACCTTGCCCCACAACTCAGTGTCTACCAGGTTGAGCAGGGATCGGCCATGCTCAATGTTTCATTTTGTGTGACCTATCCAGAGGTGAGAAGCACTGGGTATCCTTCCGTATGGTGCCATTTGACCTGAGGGAGTGATGATCAAGACCAAATTGTGTGATAACTGGTGCATTCTCCATGGCCTGGGCTTACATCCAATGACTGTTGTCAAGCAAATTCTACTAAACTTAATGTTGCATTTAGAGTGATTCTGTGCTTAGCTATGTTATACAGACCTTAAACACTCTCAATCATGGAAAAATGCTGCCTTTCTGGCCTGGATAAAATGGCCAGGCATATCAAGTGAGCGCTCCAATCCTTAATTGATAATGGCAACAAGTCATGCCAATCATTCAGAAATTCCTCATCCCCATCTCAAGTAACCTTGCGGATGAGGGCTGGCACAGCCCCCTGCCTTTCAAACATTTCAGATACTGTTTCTTGCTTTTTGGCGAGAACTCTCACTGATTCTGGAAAAAGACCAAGATATATCATGTTGTTGCTTTTTAAATCCTGACTTTGCTTTGCTTTTGACAAAACGCTGCTTGACGTGCTAAGAGTGGGGGTGGGGAGGATCTCTCCCTTCTCATTTTTCCTTCTCATGGGAGGCTCCAGGTGATGTCAGAAATGCTATTAAGTGGCACCTTTTGAGATGGCATGCTAGACACATGGTAGTCAGATCCATTTCACTTGCACCTGAGTTAATGGGCTTTTTATGGTACACTTGTGCACATAGAGTTTATGGCTCATTTCCTAAATAACCATTTGGAGGAGGGGGAAATCCCCCAGTACAGCATGATGTCCTATTGTGTTTAGGCAGGGATGTTATTTAGAAAATGTAGCACACCATTCATTTACTACAATTCATTAAGATATCAAATTTGAACCACTATACATTAATTTATAATTTCACAAGGAGTGAAAATTCACCTAGGAAGCATTGACATAACAAGCAGTCCTCCCAGGTGGTTTCTTGTCACCCATATGAAGCTGCTGTCACCCACTAATTTACACTGGAAACCTTAGAACCAATCTTAATACAGCACAGTAACCTTCCTGATGGCCCCAAATAGGCAGTTGTTTACCTTAGGTGGTTTCACTTGTCTTTCTTGGGCAATCTGAGATTTGATCCATTCTAAAGCCAGATCAAGCTATACTTCTTTCCCCTCCTATGATCCCATTACTCAAAGAAATAAAAATATCCTATTTCCTTGTATTCTCAGTCCCCAGAAAAATATTTTATTAATGGTACAGGTAGAGATAAAGGAAAGGGGCGAAGCCTCTACATCCATCTTTGCAAGATCAGAAGGAGCTGTATACTTCCCAAAGCATAGCATTAGGGTTTGTTCTTTGTCACCTAATGACTAAATTTAACTCCAGCTTCCTTTTATTTTCCTTAATCACTACAAAGGAAACTATTATTTTATTTTTAACTAGTACCCAGTGCACGAATTCATGCACATTGAAAGGAAATTAAGTAGAAGAAACATTTTGATATCGCTGTTCGCCCTTTCTCTATAATAAAAGTGTCAACTAAATTCACGATCGACAATGACATATGGAAACACATGCATGCGATTTGCGTTAGCAAGAGCTTTATATATAGATAAGTTTGCTTAATTAGACCTGCTTTCTGATTTAGCTAAACTTTT
>NW_005354291.1:6319682-6333032 GCF_000412655.1 Myotis brandtii | reverse complement strand
CAAAGGGTAAAGTATTTAACTGCAGCAGTGTTTGACTATATTCTATGCAGTGAGAAAACCTGAAGTCATTTTCAAGGTCCACCATTTCTTACTTCTTTTCAGTCGGGGTCAAGTTTCTAAGCTTTCTATATTTCTGTTTTTTCGGCTAATGAAAAGAAAATAGGATTCCACTCTGTCTCCTATCTACCTACTTCAGGACTTCTGTGAGGATCAAATGAGGTGAGGCACGGGAAAACGCTTCACAGACATTTGGTTAAAGTGTGAAATGTTTGCACCTGGCTCTAAAGCAAGTCGTGTTCTGGGCTAAAGATACTCCAAGGAGGCTAGTTATCGCTAGGGAGAGGAAGCCAGGCGTTGCTATGTGACATCATTACCCAGTGCCCACAGCTACCGTTTCAGGGCTAGGCTGGGCTGTGGGCCACCTTTTGCGCCATGGGGTCTTCACAGTGTCAGCTGCGATTTGGTGGGCTGTCACTCTGGGGTTGTGGCGGGGCCTGTGTCCCACTTGGGGGAAGCAGAGTGTTGCTTTGTGGGCACCAGGTCCGCAGTGCCCTTTCTCTGTGTACATCACAGCAGCTCCTGCATTGAGCATCTGCCATCTGGTGGTCAGTGTGCATCATAGCAACTGGTCGGATGGTCAGACACTTAGCATATTGTGCCTTTTATATATATAGATGTTTATCAACATGTTCAGTTTAGGCACTATTATTCTTTTAGGAGTCAAAAGATAAGGCAAGTAAGCCTTTCCTTAAAGCATAGAGTAAGGAGGGAAATAAATAGTGGGCTTTTAAGTAATAAAGAGGTAAGTAAAGTAGCAAGATTATCAGAAATAATACAACAAATAGAAAATCACCATAACTGAGAGAAAAGAGTGAAAGAGAAGAAGGGAAGGAGGCAAAAGACTGTTCATTTTATTTCCAAATGACAAAGCAATTTGTCTAGAAACTCTTTGTACCCAATTAGAAATTCAAGTGTGCAACAGATGGGCTGACTGCCCAATGTTTGGACTCCACAGGCCTTTTTAATCATTAATATTAATACTTAAATGTCAATTCAAAAGAACTGTACATATTTTAATTGTTTTTTAATATGTTGAAATTTAGATAAATAGAACAAAATTACAGATGAGAAACAGTCTTGTGTACATCTATTCACTCAGCTTCCATTTTTATATCGGCAAGTATTTATATCAAAAAAAGAAATAAACCCTGAAAAGAGGTAAAAGCTTCTGAAAACTTTTGCTTAGAGTCCTTGAGATTTAAAACAAAATATAGTAGAGTCATAAATACCACTGAGGGGGCTGTTGACCAGCTGGTCTCCATCTCCATTGAGGGAGTATAAGGAAAAATAAGCTAATGTTCTAGGGAGATGATTTAAATTAAATAAGTATGAAATTTATCTTGCACCAAGGGCTGTGAAAAACTAAAATAAGATAATTAGGCAGGCCTTAAATGTCCTTCTGAAACTGATCTTAACCTTGCTTAGTTTGCATTAGTGGGGAAGTGTTAAGGTATGATGAGATTATCTATGCAACTTCTTGGGCTTTTTCAGTGAGAGGACTTAAAATTCTGTTTTATATACCAGGGGCCTACTCAGTGGGAATACTGTTTTTTCCCTCTTTTTGTTACAAAGTACATGGCCTAGTCTGGAAGACCAAGTCTCTTCATTCTTTTAGTTTGTGTTGCTGGCTTTAAATGACTCACCTGGACAAGTTCTGAAGCAGAATTCTTCAAATGGTATTCAAGGCAATGTCTCCAGCTCAGGGTAAGTTTCTACTAAAACTTTTCTCCTTTCACCCTTACTGCCACCTGCCTATCCTCATCTCTTCTGGTGTCTGTATCTGGTGAGATCAGTGAACAAATAGTATCCTCTGAAATTTTTGTTAGGACTTTTCAATTTTATATTATTATATTAGAACTTTTAAAAACTGTGAAAAATGACTACCATCATGATGTTGACTTTTTCATTGAGACATAGACTGAATATTCTGCCTATAACATGTACAAATTTTAACAACTATTGTAGTAACTGCTAAATGTAAAGTCCCTGGTTTACCAACTCCCCTAGCCAAAACCTGCTATTTTAAAGAAACATAAAAACCATCCTGCTGATTTCTGCAAATGCTGGCAAACATCTCCTGCTCCCTCATCAGATTTCTTCACTCACTTTTCTCTCTAACTTCTCTCACTGTCCAAACCTCAGACTTGGTAAATATTTCTCTTTTTTTCTTAAGAAGTAGAAACTATGATTTAAAAAATAATCAATAATCAACACAATTTTAAAAATATATTTTTTTCTTGATTTCAGAGAGGAAGGGAAAGGGAAAGAAAGATAGAAACATCAATGATGAGAGATAATCATTGACTGGCTGCCTCCTGCACACCCCCTACTAGGAATTGAGCTCACAACCCGGGCATGTGCCCTTGACCAGGATCGGACCCAGGACCCTTCAGTCTGCAGGCCGACACTCTATCCACTGAACCAAACCAGCTTGGACAATGAACATAATTGATTTGTTTGTAAAGACTATCCTGATTATAAAAGAAAACTCTAAAAGGAAGCCATCAATTAAAATATATAATAAAAAGCCCTGGCTGGGTGGTTCAGTTAATTGGAGCATCATTGGCCCATACACCAAAAGATTATAGTTCAATTCCAGGCCAGGGCACATAATTAGGTTTCAGGTTTGATCCCTAGGCAGGGCACATAGGGGAAGCAACCAATCAATGTTTCTTTTTCACATAAATATTTCTCTATTTATCTCCCTACCTATCTATCTATCTCATGTGTGTGTGCTTCCTCTCTCTCTAAAATATCAATGAAAACATATCCTCAGATGAGGATTTTAAAAAAGAAGATAGATAATAAAAAATAATATCACTTTAACATTTTTATACTGGTATCAGTGCTTCCTAGTATAACAATCATTCATGTCACTGAGGAGCTTATTAAAAACACAGCTGCCAGGGCACCATCACTGGGAGATGTTCATTCCAGAGGGCTGGGAGGGACCCGTGATCCACCAGGTTTGGGAACTGCAACACTTCATTAGTCCAGCATATGCTGTAGAATTTAAGCTCTTAAAATCATTAGTTAACAACTCAGATAAAAATGAAATTAAGATAAAAAGTTTTAAAAAAAAAGTTTAAAAAATGGTTCTTAAATTTTTGTTTTCTTCCATTATACTGTTCCTCTGGACCTTTCTGACACATTGGAAGGCATAAATTAGGTGTTTATAAAGTGAGAGAGACCTGTTTTTGCTGTGAGATTAGCCAGCAGACCAATCAACAATCAATTGATCTGTTTTCCTTCTTTTTCTGTTTGCATTCCAGGCTTGTTCATGTGATTAAGTACAATTTGAACTCTGGCTGGGAAGTAAAGTGATGACAGGGCATGAGGAGAAATAAGTCACCTCAACACAGAGCCTGTTATAGAATAGAGCAGTGCAGATGTTTACTTGCCTGTTTTAGTTAAAGGAAAGCATTACGCTTCTGATTCCTTCAAGTTTAAATGCAGACTAAACAGCCTTTGATCATCATGTTAATTCATGGAGTGCAAAAGTTCATATTTTGCTGATGTTCTGTGAAAGAATTTCTAGTTTTCTGTATTTCACGAGATTCTACAGTTGCACTGATTGTTAGTTATAGCACTTATATGTGAGGTACAATGGCACCTAACAACAGTGGACAGATGCAAAAAGAAAAAGAAATCTGAGATTTGACAAGAGATGTTACCCAATAGGCAAACAGGATCAGAGAACTCTCTCAGATACAGAGATTGGCTGTGGATGTACTCAGATAACTCTTAGCAATGGGATTTGGGTAGGAATTACAGAAGAGGTGAGGTGATAGGCAAGCAAGATCCCTTTGCTTGTAGGCAGCAAGGCCATGGGCATTGGAGTGGGTTTTAGGAGTGGGTTCTAGGAGTGGGTTTTAATTCCAAGGCTGGTAGAGGGCGGTGACAGGAAGAGCAGGTGGCGATACCCTGCCTGGGTCAGTGCCATCATAAGCAACTGGATTCTGGGTGTGTTTGGCAGACAAAGAGCCCAGAAATAAACACAAAGACACCCCCCCCCCAAATACTAAATTTCAGCAGAATAAAGAAAATGTGAGTCGGGAGGCTGATTTTATTTTAGGATGTATTGAAGATGAAGGGTAGGATATTCTCTTGGTGGAAAAATCAGTGAGCCAAACTGGGAAAGACAAGAGGCTGTGGAAGAGTCAAGTGCTGAAGAGACAAGATGCCAAGTGTATCTAAACATTCTATAGAACAGTTTGCCAATGGTCTTTATAGCTTTATTGGATTTTTAAATGTTAGGAAAGAATGTTAAATTCAGTTTGAAATTTTAAGAACTCAGCAGACTGAACCAATATTAAAAAAGTATGCTTCATCATGTAGAGCTAACACAGTGAATTACATTTCCACTGATGCATTAATATATAGTCCTAATTATCTCTTCTTAACCATAACTATATACACCCTCCCCAAAATGACTTGCCAAGGCTATGGGATAAAATTCTGACTCCTCAGTTGGCATTCAGATATTTCTAGGTTATGATTCCAATCTCTTTTTTTATTTATCCTTCTATGGACCCTATGCTCTGGCTATTCAAGGTCACTCTTTACTTCCTGAACAAATTTCACAACTTTACAGCTTTGCTTCAGCTGTTGCATTTACCATAAATATCCCTTTTTCTCCCTGTTTAAACATATTTTATGCAACTCAAATAGCAATAGCCTTCCATGATCACTAATCAGCAATGGTGAATGTTTTTTTTTCTTCAGTGTACCTTGATTTCTTCACCTAATTCTGTCTTGCAATTAATTTTTTCTCTCTCCTTTTCTTAGTTTATTTAAGGCTTTGACCAAACCAACCAGAACTGAACTCCTTTTATGAATATCATTTTTTGTTCATTGTTATAATCCCCAGTGTCTAGTACAGAGTTCTGCACATGGCAAGAACTCAATAGGCATTATAAATTAAATAAACATATGTCTAGTATAAATGCAAAATTTGTATTCTGATTTTATTTAGTGTTTAAGGAAAGGCACAGACCTCTTTTTTAGAATTCAAGGAAATATCCTAATCTCTAATGAATTACTTCCTTGTTCCCTGATGAAATACTTCCTATGGATTAATTCTCAAACCATGTTTTCATTATAACACATTAATTATAATTTGGAAAATGTTTAAATAATAATATATTTACTCAAAGGAAAAATCACCCATCCCAAATAGAGCAGTCCATTCTAATTTTCTAATGCATTGCAAGTGAACTATGTGGACTCCAATTAAGCTACTGGGAGTCAAAGATTATAGTAGTCCTTTGCTTCTTTTGCAATGAAGGTTTCATTCCCCCCCCCCCTTTATTTCTAGTTTAACCTAGATTAGAAAGGGAACATTTCTCTCTTCCATGCTTGGAGTCCACTTTAGAATTTTTAGCTTCGTTATCTTTTATCACTGTGGTTAAGTACTCTGGCCAACCCCTTAGGAGATAGAAGAAGCATTTTGAGTATAACCAAATCTAAATCTTTAGTTGACAAAGGCTCCACATTAAGAGCTCTAAGAAGTCCAGATCTAGTCCCCACAGGACTGTGTGCTGTGGGGCCAGGAGAGGGCAGGGACACCAATTGAATGATAGAGTGTCTTGGTGACAATGGAACTTTTTCACCCCAGGGACAAGAAAGCTCCATTAAAAGCAAATAGCATCTAATTAGAATCTTCTCTTCATTCAGGTTTCTTCTGAAGATGAATTTTCTTTCATTGCATAATGGATTATAGATCCATCATCTGAATTCAAAAAGCAATTGCTTTGTGAGATTGAGATCAGATGGATAACTCAGGTTCCTTATTCACTGGAGTCTGGACTAAAGAATGATTAGAGAGCATATACACAGAGCAGTTTAAAAATGGTCATAAAATCATTCTATTTATGTTTAAAAAATATATTCTCTTCAGAGATTTCTGCTCAACTTGCAGGCAACAGCTGTTTCAGGGAGGTCTTTCTTACTCACATCTTCCAGCTGGGTTGAGCAAAATCTTGGGAAGACAAAGTCACTCCTCTCAGGTTGACAGACTTTGCCAGAATGGCTCATGAGAGAAGAGTAAGAGATATTATGCTTATTTATTTATCTATCCCAGAGTTGAAACTGGGAGAAAGTAAAGAATCAATTAAAACTTTTAAATACAAAACCCATCAGCTATAAGAAACTATATATGGCACTAAACAAATAGTTCATTATCAATCTGCATGGAAGTGCTAATATGAAATGCAATTCTTTAAAGCAAGTCATCTATTTAAAAGGTAGCTAGTGATTTTGAGATGAATAATATGTGTTTACAATGTGTTAGGCAATTTACCTATATTTAAAGTTTTTAATTTTTGGTGTCATTCTGGAAAATAAATATTAATATCATCATTTTAGGAGAAAGAGAATGAGCCTTAAAGAAATGAAGCAAATTAACCAAGGTTTCACTGCTTCATATGTGCTTAGAAACAGGGTTCACACACAGGCTGTCCTTTCTCCACAGCCCGTGTTCCTTATAATATACCATTTGCCTTCCTAGGAAAAATGCAGAATTATTGACTTATTCCATATTGCCTTTATATGAGAATGAAAAATTACATTATAACAAATCTTCTCAGACTCAACCAGCATGTGGAAAAGAACTAATACAAACAGCAATTCTGTGAACAGAGAACTTTAAATAAGTCTCCCATTAATACTTTCTAGTAGGCAATTTTTTAAAAATTGTAATCCTATTTAACATGATCTTGACATTTATTTTGAACCAATCCCTTGGCATCCTGTTTGATTAAAAGGCAAATGAAAAGGCAGATCCAGTTAATTACTTGTTCCTTAAAATTCTGTCTTCATTTGGCTTCTGAGATAGTACACTCTTCTTTCGTTACTGGCCATTCCTTCCTCACGCTCTCACTAACTCCTCCTCATCTCCCTGATATTTTAACAAACAGGCTTAATCCTCTAACTTCTGTATTTATCCTCACTCTCTTGGCAAGCTCCCGAGTCTGAATAGTCCCAAGTAATAATTTCCATTTATGAATTCCTTTCTAATCTTGATATTTATAATCCAACTGCCTTCTCAAGACTTTCATCTACGCATAGGCATCTCAAACATAAGTTCTCAAAGGACAAATTTCTGATTCTTCCTATCAAAATGTTCCTTTACCATTTTTTTCTAATAAAAAATAATGCTATCCTTCTAGATTTTCAGACCAAAAATCATACAAGCTTTCTGTATTTATTTCTTTTTGACACTCTACATTCAATCTTTGTATAAATGCTCTCATATTTACCATCAAAATATGACCAAAATTTGATAACCTCTCTTGACCTAAGCCATCATTTATGGCAAGGATTTTTTTCAATAATTTCCTAACTAGTCTCTCTGCTTCTACTTTTGAGCCTTCCAATTAATTATCACAAAGCAGTCAAAATATTTGAAATATAACATTTTATTTTTTTATTAATCCCTCTGCTCTAAACCTTGTAATGACACCTTATGTCAGTCATCCTAAACATGGCCCACAATGTTTTCTAAGTCCTAGCTCCCTCTGACTTCTCCACTCTCCCCATGTTTTTCTATACCTTGACCATGCCAAGCACAGGCCTATTAATTCTTTCAATTTGCTGTTCCCTCAAATCTCTACGAAACTTGTTCCTGAAATGTCCCCATAGAAACCTTCCTTGACCACTGTGTATAAAACAGCATCCCTCTCACCTCAACACCCCTTACTTAGTCTTCCTCAGCTTCATTTTCACCCTTTACAGTTTCATACCTGACATGTTATACATTTTTTGGTACATTGAACATATCTCCCATAAGCTAACTAGAGGCATAAACTTTTTCTATTTACCCATACTCTTTCCCCAGCTCTTGGAACAGTGCCTGCCACAAATAAGATGCTCAAAAAATATTTATAGAATGAATAAATGAAGGGTAAATAGTGAGATAAGCAGGAGATCAGAATAGCTTAAAGTCTTTATTGGGAGTTGCAAGGATTCTCACATGGGCAGAAAATGTAAACAATTTAGAATATTTGGGACACAAAAGGAAGAATGTATCAAAAGAACAGTTGAAATACAAAGGTGGAGCAGTTTAAACAGTTTCTTTTTAGAACAATAGCTTCAAATCTAGGAACTCAGATAAAATCATAAGCAAAATAACTTAGCTCATCCATTAATAACTATCATGCAAAATTAGCAAGATAATAAAATCTTTCAGCCCACTGAAAGTTATAACTTAACAAAAACCACGTTAGCTCTATAGATCTTTAAGAGATTTAGCTAATACTCATTCCAATAGAACCTTCACAGATAACACACAGATAAAATGAAATAGCCCCAAATGGTAGAAATGTAACTGCAAGCATTGATGACTTCCAAAATATGGATCGTGGACTGGGTACCAAATCAAATTTTGATCTTAATAAGCTTTGAGCCTCTGGATGGAGTGTCATGAAACTCCTTGAAGCCATGTTTCCTGCTTATAAAAGAACTATACTAGACAGCAATTCCTATATCACATGGTTATTATGAGGATCAAATAAGATATATCTATTAAGACTGCATGGGGTCATAGAGAAAATAATGATTCCTGGTACTTAGCCCTTAGTCCCCATGTACTTTGTGTGTGGCCTTAGAGAAGACAATTGAGCTTAGGAGGTTTAATCTCCTTTATCTATAAAATTGAGTGATATGGCTAACTTGATCTCCAGGATCTTCAATCCAAAAGGTATGCCACAGCCCAGCTGGCATGGCTCAGTGGTTGAGCGCTGACCTATGAACCAGGAGGTCACGGTTCGATTCCCAGTCAGGGCACATGCCTGGGTTGCAGGCTTGGTCCCCAGTGTGGGGCATGCAGGAGGCAACCAATCAATGATTTCCTCTCATCATTGACTTTTCTATCTCTCTTTCTTCCGTTCCCCTCCTCTCTGAAATAAATTTAAAGGCTAAACACACACACACACACACACACACACACACACCACAAAAGGTATACTATAAAATCTTTGAAAAATGTAAACATGTGACAATGAGGTACTAATACCAAAAATGACAGTGATATCCTCTGTATTAATTCAAGGACAGTTTCCCATATGCTAAACTGACCCTGCCCCAGAACCTCTGCTCCAAAATTATCTAGAGCAATCAAGCTGGGCCAGTCACCCATATACCCACCAACCTAAGAACAACAATTACTCTGAATATTAAGATGGTAAAGCTATAACCCACATTATGATGATTAAACTAGTCCTTTTGTATACAGCCCAGCACCGACCATCGAATGTATATTGATTTTTTTGTTCAGGCCACTAGATCTTCTACAAATTGTTAAAGCAGTGATAGACCACAGCAGCTTCTTAAACACTTCATGATTAAAAAACAGTTATAAATACAGGAGACCAAACTTTTTATTTGATAATGAATATAGCAGTTTATTACTCCATTTTCTTAATGAAAGAAAAAAAAAGGATAAGTTGTCATGCCTTATTGGTTGTAAGGAGATAAATATTTCAAAGTTACCTTTGTGTCTTGAAGAACAATAGTGTAAGTGACCTTTTACCTCACATTCTATCAACTATAAATCTCTTTGAAATATCTCCAATAAATTGACAATTGAAGCTCGCTTCTACTCAGGTTATCTCATGAGCTTGAAAAATACTCTAATAATAAAGAGAAAAGTAACTTAAAATCAGCAGGTTTGGCACTATGTGCATTTTATCCTCTAATTGTTAAAAATGTGGCTCTCTTGCCCTGGCTGGTTGAATCAGTTGGTTGGAGCTTCATCTCGTAATCAGAAGGTTTAGGGTTTGATTCCTGGTCAAGGCACATATCTAGGTTTCAGGTTTGATCCCCAGTCAGGGTGCAAATGGGAGGCAACTGATTGATGTTTCTCTCTCTCTCTCTCTCTCTCTCTCTCTCTCTCTCTCAAAAACAATTCAATAAACATATTCTTGGGTGAAGATTTTTAAAATGTAGCTCTCTTATGCATAATAAAGGATCTTTCAAAATGTACCTTGAATTTTAGAAATAGTTTTTGAAGTTAATCACATCTCAAACTATAGAACAATAAACACCCAGGAGTTAATCTTTATAATTTGCCTAATTATCTCATTGAAATAATCAGTGAAGATGCTAGTTTTGGAAGTACAATAAATTTTACATTGTATAGTAAAGCTTGGTATTAATGTCTATTAAGATTGGCAGTGACTACTACAGTTTTTGGCATTACCTACTGTGAGGTTTTACAAAGGACAGGGGTTGTAACAGATACTTCCCTTCTTGTTCACCCTCATCTCTGAAAGTTCTTTTATGACTATTAAATAATAACAAAGAATTAGTTCTGCAATATGACTACAGCCTTTAATAATCCAAATAGCCTAAGCACAATCTCTATCAACAATGACCCCCTGAAAGAGAATAAAGTTATGCTATTTTTTGTTGTTATAAATCATTTGACTTATAACAGTTATTTCTTTCTTTAGCTGCATATTAAAAAGGAAACTTCTTTGTTTGGGGACAAATCTCCTCAAATGGAGGACAATAACATCACAAACTTTTTGGAAACACTCAGAATGGAATCACATGGGTTTTTTTCTTTTGTTTCCTGTTCAAGAATTTAAATCTTCTTTTATTAAGTGTCATGTTTATTGAGTGACATTGTGGTTTTCCTTCCCAACCAGTCAGCCCTCCCTTCCATCCTCTTTTCAATTCTCAACCCACCCTCCCAACTTTCACCACTTTTCTCCTGTGTTAATTTGCACACCTCACCTGTTCCCCTGTAATTGACCGTTGCTATGTGTGTGGTATTTGGAGGGGCAGGGAAAGAATAATGAGAGGAATGCACGTGTCAGCTCCCTTTGCCTGATTCACAGCCACTGGAGCTGGGTTTCTGCCCTCTCCTTGAGGTTAGTGAAAATACATAAGTCAATCTTGCATAGCACTTTGAATATCATCCAAAGAACCCAAAGTGCTTTATAAATACGATACCCTTGACACCGACTGCCACTCATTATTCTCTTTCTGAAGAGGCAAAGCAACCCCCATCCCAGGGCCACGCCTCTGAGGACATTCGGTGCTAGACCCTTTGACTCGCACATCTGGGAATGTGAACTGAGAAATCGCTACCTCTCAGGCTCTGGAAGTATCCTGGACTCAAAAATGTCTGCGTGATTAAGCGGGTGAGCAGCAGACACCACCACCACCACCCTCCCCAGGCATTTCCCCTGATTAGCCTGAAACCCAGCCCATATTCTTAATGTGACTATTTTGGTCTGTGGGTTCATATTAGGTTCACAGATGAAAATAAGCAAAACCAAGATCCAGAATTCCATTTGGAACCAGGAAGAAGTTGAATTTCAACTTTAGAATAGTCTTTTGTTTTTGTGCTTACCGATAATGGGTTACCTGGGAATGTAGTTGAAATTAAAGTATCTTGAATAAATATTGCCTACCAAAAAAAAATCTTAAAATGAAGATTAACTTCCCTTGACTAATATATTGCTTTCAATTTTGTAATTTTGGGAAAAAATATCTTAAAGTAATACAAAAGTGTGTCACCTATTTGCTAGCTAATAAATAGAGGTCATCTCTAAAATTCCCAAACTGTTTGTGACAAGCTTTATTCTTTATTAGAAATTTCTAGTCATCTATATCTCAGCCAAATATTATGTACTGTATATTTACATTTATATCCAAAATCCAGATTCAGAGTCTATATACTTAACCACTAATCCTTGATATTGTTTATCACACCTTGGAAGTATTTGAAATGCCCCCTTGAAAAAGATATTGTCAAGGATATTTAGAAATCATGAAACCAGAATATATTTTTCAAAAACAAATAAAGTAAGTAGTTATGAATTAATAACGGCTAATATTTTGACTTATTTGAGGGATTTTAAATGTGTTTCCTTATTTACCTGAAGTGGAGAACAAATACATTTATTTTAAAAGCAAAGCATAGTGAGTGACATTGCATTACAGCTACTCTTTAGAGTAAAAGGAAATAAAAGAATTTGTTCTTTAATATATTAGAGACTTATAAAGACTCATCGCTTTATTCCACGGTCACTAGAACTTTGACAATGGATGTGGTCATTAACCATCTGGTGTACCACGAAGTTAACTAAAAATGTGCCTCTGAAACACGCAAACTGGCTTCAACTCCCAGTGCTGGTTTATTGCTCTGCGGCACTCGATGCCTAAACTCAGGGGAAGGCCAGGCTGGGCTCCATTGCTGCACAGCAAACACCTGGAATATATTCTCCAGAATGAAAACAGCAGGGAACTGACCAGAAATAACCTCTCTCATATTATTGCTTCAATTAGACCAAAACAACTTTCCCTTTGAAAACTTAATAATAAACACTGCAGGTCATTCACTTGTTTGGAGCCCCTTTGGGAGAGAGGAGCAGATGTCTCCCCTTAGCCAGCCCCCTTGCTGTCATAGAGACAAGAGGCACAAATCAGGACAGATATTGATTTTAATTGGAACCAACAGCACCTACATGCCATATTAATTTTCACATCTTCCTGCAAAAAAGAAAACTAAAGGTTGGTTTTGGTTCCATCAGGTTGATTAGACAGAGGGATATAATGAATGCATTCACAGATTGAATAATACCTAAGCAAACTTTGGCATCTCTAAAAGCCTTGCTGCAAACCAAAAGCACAGAAGGGAACATCTTTAGCACGTTAGATTTTGTTTCTAACCAGTGCATGGGCTTTTTCCTTAATAACTTTCCCTGGAGTCTCAAACGATGACACCCTATAGAGAAACCAAGCAGCGAAAAGAAACTTTTATACATCTAGATGGTTTTTCTTCTCTTGATTAGAATTGCCCAATGAAATAGTTTACACACACACACAAAAAAACTGTCCTTCAAACTTCACTTCTTTACCCTCACTAGATTCTCACCATCCTCTAAACATAAAGGAAATACCATAGTCTTTATGAAAACACCGATTCCCCCACCCCCTAATTCTATCTTTCCTCATGGTACATTAATTTCACACATTTGTTCTATACTTATTCTATTTTGGCTGATATACAAATATTGAGTTGGTTGTTGAACCCTCCCCATTGTCCTTTTCAAAATTTCCTGGGCTCTAAATTTAGACAGTCTGAATCAGCAGTCCTAGGGTGGGGCCCAGGAATCTGCATTTATAACCAGTGCTCCAGTTAATTATGATACAATAACAAAGTTTCAATTATAGAAGATAAATAAATCCCAGATACCTGCTTCTAGCCATCCTCCACTGGGAACTTGGGTGGCTGGGGGCCATGGCCAGCCTGCAAACAGCCCTCAGCCCCTCACCCAG
>NW_005354291.1:6316542-6319651 GCF_000412655.1 Myotis brandtii | reverse complement strand
CTGGCCAGGCACCCCAGCAGGACCCCCAACCCTGAAGGGGCTGTGGCCAGCCTGAAAATGGCCCTCAGCCCCTCACCCAGGCTCGCCAGGTACCCCAGGGGGACCCCGACCCTGAAGGGGCTGTGGCCAGCCTGCAAACAGCCATCAGCCCCTCACATAAGCTGGCTAGGCACTCCTATATAATAAAATGGTAATATGCAAATTGACCCTAACAGCAGAACGACTGGGAATGACTGGTCACTATGACACACACTGACCACCAGGGGGCAGACGCTCAATGCAGGAGCTGCCCCCTGGTGGTCAGTGCACTCCCACAGGGGGAGCTCTGCTCAGCCACAAGCCAGGCTGATGGCTGCCAGTACATCAGTGGTGGTGGGAGCCTTTCCCGCCTCCTCAGCAGCACTAAGGCTGTCTGACTGCAGCTTAGGCCCACTCCCCCGAGGGCTGCCGGGCTGCCAGAGTGATGTTTGACTGCCAGCTTAGGCCCAATCCCCCGGGGAGTGGGCCTAAGCCAGCAGGTGGTCATCCCTCGAGGGGTCCCAGACTGCGAGAGGGCACAGGCCGGGCTGAGGGACCCCCCTGAGTGTGCAAATTTTTGTGCACCAGGCCTCTAGTCTATATATATAAAAGGCTAATATGCAAAGTGGAGTTCAACTCGCTATGATGTGCGCTGACGAGCAGGGGGCGGTGCGGTACATGGCAGGCAACAAGTGGCAGTGGCAGGGTGCTGAGGGAACAAGGGAAGGAGGAGGCGGAGAGGTGGGCCTGATTGGCCCTGATCACCGGCCAGGCCTAAGGACCCTACCTGTGCACGAATTTTATGTACCGGTCCTCTAGTATGTATATATGCATTACCCATGGACACAGACAATAAGTTGGTGAAGTCCTGGGGTGGGGGTACAGGGTTGGGGGTGGGCTAGAAGAGGTCAATAGGAGAAACTGGGGGACATATATAATACTTCCAACAAAATAAAGACTTTTTAAAAGTCAATTACCTGTTAATAATATTTTTGAGAGCTATCAACACTATAGTATATTGATTATTTTCAAAGCAAGCTTTACACAATATTTTTGGAGAGAGTGGGGGCCAGGGAAAGCTTTTTTTTTCTAGTCTAAAAATAAGCTACATGTGATCTGATAGTCCTTTTCCATATTTTAGTTTTAAGGGTACAACATCATCACCCTTGGCAGTGTGGCTCAGTTGGTTAGAGCATCGCCCACACACTGAGAAGTCACAGGTTTGATTCCCAGTCAGGGCACATACCCAGGTTTAGGTTCCATAGATTTTTCTCTCTCTTCCTCTCCTTCTTCCTTCCTCTATCTCTAAAATAAAATGTTTAAAAGTACCATTTAAAAAAAGAAGAGTACAGTGTCCTCAAGAGGAATTCATAGACCTTTTTATACCCCCCCCCCTTCTTTTTTTAGTACTCCTTTTTCTCTCACTTAAGTCAGTTTTGGGAGCTTGGCAAAATTTGTTTCAGCCAAAGCTTCCTTATTCTCTAAAGCAGGTTTTCCCAAGCTTGGATTTAAAAGACCCCCTGGAGAAGCACTACAAGACAAACACTAATTAGCGTTACAATTTATTAAGGAAGATCTTTGATCTTTTCTCACCTACCCAGCTGCCTAGTTCTGCTTTGTCTCCACAATTATAAAATGTGTTTATATAACTAATTAACACAACAGATTGAGTTTTACTGGGAACATGATAATAAATGGTCCAAATGGTTGATCTAGTGATAAAGGAGGAAGTGTTCAGAATTAGCATTTCTTTAGATATCCAAATGGAAGTAACTATTGTCAGTTCCCATAAAACGAAAGTTCTTAATGTTCCCAAATAACACATTCTATTATAGTAGACTTCAGCATTTGATCTCCTACTACAGAATGTTTTATAAGTAAAATATGTAAATATAACAAATCCTCAGCTATTTTCAGAGATGGAACAAGCTTTTAAAATATTGTGTTTATTTTCTCCTGTAAATTCTCCTATTTGTAACATAAACTAATTTTAGATAAAGTATTTTTTAGAAAGAAAGTTTGACATTTGCTTTGTTAAACTTACATCTAAGAGATAACGAGGTGGTAGTTGTAAATAAAATTAATTGTGGAAGTTATAAAATTTAAAATAAGTTTTTTGTTATAAAATAACATTCTAATATTAGTCATATTTACTTACAATTTTAAAGAATTGTAATAATCCTACTTCATTTGTCATTTAGCACCTTCTACTGTGTATTTTGAACTCTAAAAATACATTTACTTAAAAATAAATAAAATTAGTTTAACTTGGAGAGATGACTAACATATTTCCAAGGGCAAGTGAAAGTCTACATCAAAAAGTTTGAGTCAGGGTCAAAAGTCCAAAAACCTTTTTCTCTCCCAAGAACAGGTGAGATACACACATTTTTGCCCATCCTTGATTTTTGAATTTTATATTCAATTCATTCTTCTGAGTGGTTATTGTTTATGCATACTTGAAAAAATTCAACTTTCTGTGGAAAGGGGAAGATAGAGACTTGTGATTACAAAACAGTTTGACAACTTAAGTGCAAATGAATCAGAAACATGTGGATTAAATTTCCCTTGAAACACACAGGACTTTTAAAAATTAAGACGAAAGGGGCTTGGCAACAAGAATTTTAGTTTTTGCCAAACCCAAAGCATTTAGAAAAATAATCCAGATTGTGGTTGGGTTCTCTTTTCCATAGTCAATTCTTAATTTCCGTATGTCAATATCTGAAGTTTCTAATCACCAATTCAATGTGTAGAGAGATATAACTTTTGAACACAACTATTTTTACTGTTTTACTTCCATGTTATTTTAGGGTCAACAGAAATTAAAAATGACTGTGAACAAATTGAATTGGGGGCCAGGAGAGATTCCTCATTCAAGGCACACATTCCCAAGATAAATGACAGCAAGCTTATTCTAAAGAATACTGGCATATGAACATCTCACACTTTGGGAGAAGCAAATGCATTCGGGGAAAATGCTAACATATATATTTTAGGTTAGTCAAGAAAGTGAAGGTCCTTTAGGCCTCTAGAAGAGGGCTTACCTTTAATGCATTATATTTCTTTTTAATATGATCACTAATCTGAACAATAT
>NW_005354291.1:6238347-6316218 GCF_000412655.1 Myotis brandtii | reverse complement strand
AAGAAAGAAAGAAAGAAAGAAAGAAAGAAAGAAAGAAAGAAAGAAAGAAAGAAAGAAAGAAAGAAAGAAAGAAAGAAAGAAAGAAAGAAAGGAGGAAGGAGAGAAAGGATGAAAAAATGAATTTCTAGGTTTCCTTCAAAAAAGCACTAAGCATCTTTGGGATATTTAGGAGCCAAACTGTAATGTTAGCAAAGCGTAACAGTGGCGGCATAAAACAAAACCTTTCCTGTCTATGAGTGATAACTCTTTTCTAGGCTCTGTGGTAGGTGTTTTACATGCATTACCTATTTTCATGTCAACATGAACACACAAGGAAATGAGAATTATATGTTAACTAACTCACCTACAGCTACCGAACTAATCCAGTCACGTCCTTCTCTTTCTAGAGCCCAACCACTTAATGGCTTCATCTCCTCCCCTCATGTGTTCCAAGGACTCTTTTGTAGGTTCAACCCTTTCACTAATAATTAGAAAACTGCTAACTAAACTGTTATTACATTCAGTAATGTGTCCTTCCTGAGGGTCCTGAAGTGAATCTTTTCAAACAAGGGTCAACTGTTCCCACACTTTAAATATGAGCACATTTTCAAATTTGATAAACCCTTTTCTAATTATTCAAAATCTGTTTTCGTTTTATATACAGACATTTCTCTTTTAGGAAATGCAAGCTACTTGAGTAAGCAGACATACATTATGGTAGTATGTAATAGAACTTCTTTGCAGAGAACTTAAAAGATTTTAAAAATCATATACATTAAAAATGAACTTGTTCAGAAAACTTAAAAAATTATTGCTCTCTTATGGGTGACATATATTATTAATCTCCAATTGAAAGGTGAGTGAAAATATAAATAGAATCTCAGATATTTAGCTTGTTTGATTAGGTCAATAACCTTCAAATGTACCTACAAATCAATAGATACATCTTCATAGTTAGGTTGGTTTTATTAACAGTTAATTACTAAGGTCAGTTTTTTAGATTCAACTAGTTGTTCTAACTTACAGAACTGTTCTAATTTCCATGGGGCCAAATTTTTAAGCATATTATCATTTAAAGAAACAAATATATCTCTTGAAAAAATAATATAGTTAAGAATATTTTCAAACAAAGTGATCTTTGATTACATTCCTGGTCACTGAATATGGTCATTTTTTTCTCCCTTAAATATTTAAGACAGCCAAATTAGTTCATGGAACTTATACTTTCCCAGTAAACTCTATGAATAGAAAATAATTATTTAAACTCAATAGTTTAACATTTATTAAGCATCATTATTTTCAAGACATTGTATTCTGCCTTTAAGGAAACTGAAGCAGACCCAGCAAGTCACTTATTATTGTGTGATAAAAGGATATACTCCCTAGAATAAAATAAGCACTCCTTTCCCCAAATTTTATCATGTTCTCACTACCGCGTGAAACTTTAGTGCAGCTCTTAACCAGTTGAGTGTATCTATGAACTACTAGTCTTTAATATTCCATTTGTTGTTTCTCCTTACTATGATGAACCTGTTGATTCGAGGTTGAAACAGCAGAAAAGAATTGTTGATAAAGTTAAAATAGATGTCAGAGACAGAGACAGAAAATGTATTTCCTTGGAAGTTAAAATCATTTTAAGGAATTTCCTACACTTTGGACTTCATTCATTCAATAAATATGTCCTGCACACCTGTTTTAGGCACCTGGGTATAGGGATAAATAAAACCAAGTCACAACTCTCTAGGAGCTTACATTCCAGAAACACTTAGCTAACCTCCCCGCTTCCACCCCATTTGACTTGGACATTGTCACAGAGCCAGAAGCAAACCTGGGGTTTACCTGGAAACCCGTAATGTTCCTCTCTTACATGAGCTAGCGTAACGTTTAACTCAATATTAACAAAAACACTTGACGATAAACTTTATCCTATTAAATCATCAACTGAGTTTTCTCTGAAGGACCCACAACAACTAAAGGTAACTTGTGAAGGACCCATTCTTCCTTCTTGCCACGTGAAAGATAAACCCCTTCACAGTTGCCACCTGTGGGGTATGGGATGACCAGCCCCCTTCTCCCACCCTCAAACCACAAGGCTCATTCTTGCCATAATGAAGAGGCTGATTGATGGAGTCACCTTCCCCACCGCTGACACTCTTATCTTTCTCAGCTTAGCAGTAACAGACATGACCTGCTCCCTACCAGCTGGGCCCTGTGTGAGGGGCCCGTCCATCACTCCCTTTCCCCACTCCATCTGCTCTCCCCTCCTCCTCCAAATTTCAGCCCATATGCCTACTGGCAGCAACCAATATGTCTGTCTGTCAGTAGCTCTGTAATGAGACCAATTTATAAGGTCACATAATCCTGACTTTTCAGGAAGAAAAAAATCCCCTGCCCCAGTTACTGAAAGTCACCTTCGCTTCTAGTTCTCATGACTGTGGGAGGTCATGTACAAACCACTAAAAAGTAACTTGGAATTAATTTCAAGTGGTCTTTTTTTTTCCCACCAAATTTCCTTAAAAAGTGCCTTCTCCACCCCCACCCTCAACCCCACCCCCAGTTTGCGTTATTTGCCAACGTACTTAGCTAGACGTTGCAAAATGAAAATATTGACCTTGAGGGAAGAAAGGAAGGTCTAGAAACAATTTAGCTTCTTCTGTCAAATAAGGGAACACTCTCCTTCAATTCCAGTACTGTTTGTGGTTATCAGCACACCCTCCCGCGCACTCCATAGGAAGTTTATGCACAAGATTTCCAAGGACCTGTCAGTGAGCGTTTGTATGGCACAGCAGAAATTTCCCCAGGAACATTTTGTGCCTTCAGCTGACGAGTGCAAATTAAATTCTGTGTCAGTTTTGCCCAGGGGCTAAGAGCACCTCATTACATTTCATTGAATTCAAGTAACTGCAATCAAAATATTTGTAAGGGAAATGCAACCAGTGAGTCTGAGTCTGTGATATAAGCCATCATGGGCAGTATATTACATTTCTTTTCTATAAAGCATGGCACTTTATACCACTCAATTCCCTACGTGCGACAGCTGTCAATTAATTATCATGTGTGGATATTGCTCTATGTTTAACAGGAACAGGTGAAGACCAAACCCGAAGTGAATTTTGAAAAAGCATCGCAGGACATGTGAACTTTGAGAATGATCAGTTTTTGCTTTTTTTTTTTGTCATTTAGGGACTCATGCTGGCTGGTCAAAAAGCCCCTGCTGGATCGTCTCCATGGGGCTGCCTGGTAGAACTGTCATCTTTCTCAATGGAAAGAAGTTTTTCCCTTGGGATCCCATTTTAAATCACAGATAATATCAGCCCAGGAATCCGGAAACCTGCTCTGGGATTTCAGACCAGGGGTCACTGTCTAATTCACAATGACCTAGGAGGCTGGTTCACCTGGATTGGGGGTTACACTTGTGCTCAGCACCGGCTGTGGGCCAGCTACTTTCCTGTATGTTCTCTCATTTAATATTGTCATTGGGATTGAAGGATCCCTTGAATCTTACACAGACATCTGGTTCCTTGTCACCTAGAACCGTCAGGATTTCCCTGTAATGGTTTGCCTGGCTGCTGGGTTCAGAATTGATTTCCTGGCTACAGTCACTCCTCTCCCCACCTCCACCAGCCACTCCCCACCCCTGCTGCCCCTTTCCATCACCAATTTAACTCTGAACTAAAAAGTAAAAGTGGGTACAGAAGGCCGTCAATGAAATGAATGCCAAACCTTGCCATGCCTCAATGTTTAAAATTTTTAACTCATCTTATTGTTTACGCTTCATTTCTATATTCCTGACTTTTCAAATCACAATTTTCTACTGGTAAAAATCTTAGCTATGTCTTCAAGAATTAAGCTTAATTCTAGTATTAAATGTTGACTATGTGGCTGATCATAATTCTTTATAGCAACAAATAAAATATGTAGTCTTATGTAGAATCATGCAGCAAATGAGGGGGAAAAAGAGAAAAAAAGGCCTACACATTCTTAATGTGTTAATTCTGACTCTCTTGGGGTTTCCTTTTGCAATTATTAATTTGTAGAAAACCCAGAACTAGTATCTTCAAAGTCTGGACTGTTTTTAAGAGCTAACAAATTTAATAGTAATTATGTGTATTTTACCTAAAGTTAAATATTTTGTTTTCTATGTTAAATTATTAAGCCCAGTTTATAAGTATCCTTTTCTTTTCTTTTTTGGGACATTGAATACTACCAGGCTTTAAGATTTTTTCTAATTTAATGAAAATAGTCTACTGTTCTTCATATATGTCATTTTATTGGCCTACCATTAAAAAGAGGCTTGGCTTGAATTTTCAGTAATGGTGACAGACCTATAGACCTATATAGACCTATCTCTAATCTTTCACCTAATTTCTCTTTTGATTGGCATTTTCAGAACAGCTGGCTGAGCTTGTTTTTTAGACTACAGCTAAAGAACAAAATTGATCAGCCTTAGATTTAAAAACAAAACATAGCATATTCTAGCCAATGAAGTTTGGCATATTTAAATCTCATATATTCAATAAGAATGGGACTTTCCTATTTATATTTTAAATTTATTCATCATTGTGGTATAAAGAATTTAGGAGTAAAGTTTCTAGAGATAAACTGGTGATTAGATAATTAAAAACTGCTTTGAATCTATACTTTCGACTCTAATTTAGAGGTTGGAGAAAATCAACAGGGATGTGAAAAACTGACCTATAGCCTTTGGGGTCTAACATCGAATTATTGAAGTATTCGGATATATGTAGGCCAAAGCTGTAGATGAAAATGGTATTCCAGAAACATAAAAGTGGTTGATTGGTTTCACCATAACATCAAGCTACCTTCCTGAACCACAGCATTCATCAGGCACTTTGCTGGAGGAAAAGGAGGAATCCAGAAAAGATGTGTGAGAACTGAAGAAAAGGAAGGAAGGAAGGAAGGAAGGAAGGAAGGAAGGAAGGAAAATAATAATGTCTGTCTGGCATGGCTCAGTGGTTGAGCATCGACCTATGAACTGGAAGGTTCAGGTTTGATTCCCGGTCAGGATGTGTGAGTTACTTACTGGATCTCCAATGTGCGGCATACAAGAGGCAGCTGATCAATGATTCTCTCTCATCATTGAGTTTTCTATCTCTCTCTCCCACTCCCTTCCACTCTGAGAGCAATAAAAATATTTTATTTTTAAGAGAGAGGGGGGGAAAGGAGAGAGAGAAAAAGAAAGAGAGAAATAAAGAAGCAAGGTTCCTTTCTGAGAGTGAAAGCCATGCAGTGCCTCTGGAAAGCAGTGCTGGGACTCCAAGCAGACAACCAGGGTTAGGGAGATTAGCAGAGGTCAGATCAGCAAGGTCCAGCTAAGCAGTCTGGAATGTATCCTAAGGGCAACAGCTTTTTAATAGAGGATTAACATGGCAGTGTTACAGGCTAAGAAGATGCCTCTAGTTGCAGTAGAAAAAGTACAAGGGGGCTGGGGCAGGGGATGGAGGTGGGAGAACAAGTGCAGTGATGCAGAGTTGGCATGAAATGTTGATGGCTGAAGCAGTGTGAATGGAGAAAGGGGGCCCATTTAAAGCTATTACGGAGTCAGCATTATTAGGAAGTGATGACTGACTGGATTTGGGTGTTTAAAAGAATCAGGAGGCAAAGAGGGAATCCGAGTTTCTCACTTGAGTAAAGGGGTTACTCTTCTCAGGCAAGCCGGAGGAGAAACGAGTTTGCGGAAAATATGCTAAATTCTTTTGGGATGTGGTGATTTGAAGTGTGTAGAGAGCGTGGATGTGGAGAAGCTCAGTGTGCAGTGGAAGCTCTGGAAGAGGAGTGTAGGAGATTTGGATTTAGAAGTTTCAGGGAGATCAAATTGGAAGCCACAGAAGTACATTACATAGTCAGAATTTCTTGTCTACTTACTATAAGGTAAAACAGGTCTCAAAACACACTTCCCAGAAAGAGTCAGAAGCCCCTTTCTTCTACTAATATCTCAGGTATTAATCCTGAGTCACTTTTCAGGTTTGAGGTTGAACTGAAGCAAATGTCCTAAAGGTCATTTCCCTAGTATGATATCAAAGGCACCACCCAGTGTACCTATCATTTCCGGAGCTGCAGTCCTATAAAATTGCTCACTGTTGGACAGGTAGAAAATGTCTTTGTTGTGGACCAAGTCAGACATATTATCCATGGGAGGTTTTCCTATCTGAGCAACTGTATTAAGCCAACCATATCCATGAAGATTTCTCTGAAAGCTACCCTTCTATCCATCCATACTATAATATTTATAGACAGTTTATCAGTCAAATTTTCATGTATGCACTTCCTCAGACAAGTAAATTACAAGAAATTAGACATCAGGGACTGCCATATACTATTCACTATCTCTGCCCCTTTTTTCTACAGTTTTCTCACATTTAGACTCCACACATTTAATGGTTTACTATCCCCCTTTCCATGTTAACACCTGCTTGAAGCACAAAGAATGTTGGAATCTTCAATTACCAGCAAGAGGAACCCACCAAGTACAATTTATGGGTTCTCCTTAGTTTCTTCAAAACACGGTGCCCCAGGACTGGCCTTTGGGCTCCCAAGCTGTGCTGAGATTCAAGTTCTTCTCATTGATGCTCTGATATTAATGATCTAATTCTTAGTGGCAAGAGAACAAGTAACAATTGTCCTGTTGCCCCAGTTTTCAACGCTAGAGATGTAATCGTATTTATTTCTAAGTTTCTGTTTAGTCCTCTAGTTCCTCGTGTTTGAACCACTCTTAGGATTGGAGCTCTCGATCTGTCCTTCACACCAATTGCTTCATGAAGTCTTGAAGGTTTGAGGACCTTTGGCCTTCTTGCATTTGTAGAAATCAATGTGGCCATCAAAATGGTCAATAATTCTATTATCCATCAATATCCACTCCACCTCTGCCCAAGGAAGTTAGGACTTTACTGCTTCCTCTCAGCACTTGTGACTTATCTAGTGAAACGTGGTTGGAAGTGTCAGTTATGGCCCCGATTTTGGAAACTCCATTCACCAGTATCCTCAGTCAGGATGATTTGGAGCAGAATCAATACATTCTATCCTGCAATATTCAATTAAAATGCAGCATGAGCCCAGCCAGCGTGGCACAGTGGTTGAGGGTCAACCTATGAACCAGGAGGTCACAGTTTGATTCCGGTCAGGGCACATGCCTACCTTGCAGGCTCAATTCCCAGTGTGGGACTTGGCAGGAGGCAGCCAATCAATGATTCTCTCTCATCGTTGATGTTTCTCTCTCTCCCTCTCCCTTTCTCTCTTGAAATCAATAAAAATATATTAACTTCCAAACCATTTTCCAAAGTGACTGCATAACTTTAATGCTCCTATGGACAATATATGAGAGTTTCAGTTCATGTTACTTTTAATTTGTATTTCCCTGATGACTAATGATATTGAGCAACTTTTCATGTATCACTGTGTGTCTGTGTGTATACATGTATATGAAGTGTCCTTGAGTCTTTTGCTCACTTAAAAAATCCAGTAGTTTATCTTTTTATTAGTGAGTTATGAGTATTTTTATTATGTTCTACATGCAAGTTCTTTTTCATATATATATATATAATGATTATTTTCTCCTAGTCTGTGGCTTACATTTTTGTTTCATTAATGATGTCTTATGAAGGACAATAATTTTTAACTTATATGAAATTCAATTTATCATTTTTTTCTTTTTTTTTCTTTTTTGCCATCCCTTGTAAGAAAACTTGGCTTATTCAAGCTACAAGAAACTAATCATTATTAAGAATACTCTTCTATGTTTTCTTCCAGAAGTTGTGTTTTGTTTGTAGTTTCTATAATATGTTTCTAGTCAGGTTTTATAAAAAATGAAAGATAGAAGCAAGGTTCTTTATTTAAATGAATATGTAGTTATTCTAGTACCATTTGTTGAAAATATTATTATTTCAACATTGAATAATGTTGGTGCTAATAAATCAACTATATGTACAACTTTGCTTTAAGACTTTTTAGAATTTTAAAAATTCTTCTTTACTGATATATTTGTTTATTCCTATCCCAATAACACACCATCTTAATTAGGTCAATAGTAAGTCTTAAAATTATCCAACTTTGGTATAAATCCTTCAACTTTGTTTGTTTTTTAAAAAGTTGTATTCTGCATTTGTTAGGTATAGTGTTCTATAAATTTCCACTAGATCAATTTGTTTGATAGTGTTGTTCAAATCTATACCCATAATGATTTTGTTTTTGTTGCATAAACTAATTAAAAAATTATGCAAAAATTTCTATTTTCCCCTTTAGTTCTGGGTGTTTGATTTTTTTAAAAAAAATTTTTTTGCCTCATGTTTTATCAAGCTGTATTTTAAGATTGTAATTTTTTGTGATCTTTTATTTACAATCTACAAGGATATTACCTTTGTAATATTTTGACCTCAAAAATGGCTATCTCTGTTATACACTTTTCTTGAGACAACTTTGCTTGATTTTTTTTTTTAATCCTCACCCGAGGATATTTTTCCATTGATTTTTATAGAGCGTGGAAGAGAGAGGGGAAGAGAGAGAGAAATATCGATATGAGAGAAACACAATGATCGGTTGCCTCCTGCACATGCCTGAACCAGGGCCCAGGCCTGGGAGGAGCCTGCAACCGAGATATGTGTCCTTGACCATAATCAAACCTGGGACCCTTCCATCTGCAGGCTGAGCCAAAACGGCTAGAGCGCTTGCTTTTAATATTATTAGTAGCTTGCTTATTCTTAATGTCTTATGGTATATACTTTTCCTACCTTTTATTTACAATCAGTGCTTTGATTTTCCTTCTTTAACTAGTTTAACAACTTCTGTCTTTTCACAGGAGTATTAATCCATTTACATTTAATGTGTAACAAAGTCTACTACATTGTCATTTATTTTCTATGTGGACTCTTTGTTCTTTGTGTCTTTTTTCTTCCTTTTCTGTGTTATTTTGTATTTATTATTTTCTAGTATTATTACATACTATCTCTTCTATTGTCTTTTAAACTATACTTCATTTACTTATTTTTAGTGATCACTCTAGGAATTATAATAAGCATCCTCACCTTATCAGTTTGCCTCAAATTAAAGTTACATTACTTTCATTTAATGTAAGAACCTTATTATTCTTTCTTGCCCTTTGTTCTATATTTATCATCTACTTACCTCCACATATATTATAAACCCCACAATGTATTGTAATTGTTTTACTTTAGTAGTCAGTTGACTTTTTAAAAATTAAGAAAAGAAAATTTTTTTTTAAATATTTACTCATATTGCTGTTTCCAGTGTTTTATTTCTTCCTATACATCCTAACTTCCTTCTGGTATTATTTCATTTTTACCTGAAGAACTCCCCTGTAGTATATCTTGTAGTGTGTATCTACTGGCAGTAAGTCTCTCAGATTATGTTTATATGAAAATGCCTTTAACTTACTTGCATTTTTGAAAAATATTTTTCCTAAATATAATAAACAGTTCTCTTTCTTTGTCTCTGTAAATATGCTATTCCATTTTTGTCTAGCTTCTGTTGTTTCTGATGAAAGGACTGACATTATTCTTATCATTGTTTTCTTTTGTGTAATATGACTTCTGGCTGCTTTTGAGATTTTTTATGTCTAAAATATAGCAGTTTGACAATTTTGTGCTTAGAAGTGGCTGCCTTGGTAATTATTCTGCTTGCGGTTCACTGAGCATCTTGGATCTGTGGGTTTTATGTTTTATCAAATTAGAAGATTTGCAGCCAATAATTCTTCAGTTTTTCTGGCACATACTCTTTCCTCTTCTTCTGGGAATTCTCTTTAATACTGTTAAATATGTCATTGAAAGCTTTTTAAAAAATCTTTTCTTTGGCTTCAGCTTGGATGAATTCTATTGACCTGCTTCAGTTCAGTCATTCTTTTCTTTTTCTCTTTTGTTCAATACTTTGTTAATCGTATCTAGAATTTTTTATATTTTGATATTATGTTTCTTATTTTAGCATTTCTATGTGGTTATTTGTTTCTCCAAAAAACTCTCTATCATCTGCAATTACCTATCTTTTTACCATTATATGCCTCTTTCTATAGATTTTTAATACATTTGTTATAATTATTTTAAAAACGTTTTCTAGTTATTTTAACATTTAGCTAATTTAGAGTATTTTCTTCTCAAATTATTTTTTCTTGACAACAAGTTATATTTACAAACTTATTTGCATGGCTTGTATATTGTATGTTGGATATTGTGTCTAAAAGAACATTAGGTGTTGTAGATTTTTTTAGATATTTACACCTAAAACACATATTATGTAATATTATTTTATAATATATCATATTACATATTATATGTCATGTACATTTTCTCAATAAGGAACACTGTTTCCTATGTTAGACAGATTGTGGAAGGGCTGATTAATTTGATTTAATCATGATCTAGCTACTCTGGGGCAGGGTTGTGGCTTTAATCCCTCCAATAAGACCTTAGAATTTAAGCAAGACAAGTGTTACATGCTGTCTCTTTGCTTTTCATTCCAGCTCTAGCTTCCTGCACAGATACTGGGGTAGTTGTTCTCAATCTTATCAGACATTGAATGAGGTGCGGTTTTGATTGAAAATTTGGTTAAACTCAAGTTTCCTCTAGCATCAGATACTTTAAAAGTGAGTTCAGGCCTCCTCTCTCCAGTACTGCATACTGGTACCAAACATCATTAGATCTCAAATCTGCAAGATCTTGAGTCAGCTTGAACTGCAGAGGGCTAGACTATTCAATTTGGAGATAGAGGTTTTAATATTAGAAGTCAAATATGGCCCAATAGGAGGCTGTAAGACCTTGAGAAAATGAGGCTGCAGAATATGAAACTGTTGGGCTTGTGAAACCACACGCTTTCCAGACCACAAGACTTCAAAACTGTAGGACTGCAAGACTTCACAATCAGCAAGACTGCGAGTCTGAGAGATTGTTACTCAGCAGAATGCTCTCTGGATGTGGAGCTTCTCCAGATTCAAATCCAATAGGTCAGACCCTAGGATTAGGAAAAGTTTGTCAGATTTCCCATTTGAGGAAAGATCATCATTCTCTGGCAAGCTTGCCTCCCTAACTGCTTCCAACCTCAGCAATCTTCTGTTCGCTGCTCACCCATCTCTCTGAAGTTTTGACTAAACTTTAGTAGTTTTGGATTTTTTTTATGTCCAGAGTGCCTCATTAGCAAGAATTTTTGGCTTATCCCTGGATTTCTTGTTGTTTTGGTGGCAGGGAAGATCTTCCACATCCTTCTGCATTTAACAAGAAGCAGAACTCTGCTGAAGCTCTTGGAGGAGGTGGGAGATATTGAGGATGGGTGTTGATAGCCTCAGTTTTTACCATTCCCTACTTTTCTCACCCTGCTATTTTCCCATGCCCTTTGGCCTCTATTAGTTTGAGCCTATAAAGAAAAGATAGGATCGTTATTCCCCTGGCTGCATCCATGCTGAGTTGCCAAAAGCTAGATGAGTTTATCAAATGTCAGAGTTCTTGTCACACAGACATTTTAACATTTCCCTCCCTGCCCCCATATTTAGGGAGCAGCTCCCTTCTTCACCCCAGGGGATGGTAACAGCATTCTGCTGTTACTAATCCCAGGGCACTACGCTCTCTTTTGTGGTTGTCTATACTCTGTCCACACCTTGTAAGTAGTCCTCACATCGCCCAATTTGGAATTGTCCTTGTGTCTTGCTGAGAATCTGACACAGGGAGTTTTCAAATAGTATCTAGAGCTGGAGCTGTTAGGATGTGTGGTGAAAAACAGACTCTTCAAAGCAGAACCTGGAACTTGGCCATAGATGTGACTTTAGAAACCAGGGTTGTAGAAATGACAAAACACATATAGGTAATGTCAATATAGTTCAATTGAGGTTTCATTTTGCTCATAACTTGTGCCCAGGATAGTACTAAGTAATGACACCAAGCCAGGATGCCTGCTCTCAAGAAACTCAAAATCTAAAAGAAGAGATGCCATTCAAGCAAATGCCACATACAGTGTACTACACATACACACACACACACACAAAGTGGCACTTGCATTAGAACTGATTACACTGAGAACTGTCCAAAGGATCTTTCGGAGTGCAGACCAAATTTTGATTACTCTTGGGATTGATAACATTCTTTTCAGTTTTACTACTTAATGATTAGAAACTGGGAGGTTACCTGGATTTATACCCCTATTCTACCTGCAAATGAGACTCAGTTTAAGAGATATAGCAGATGGGTGAATTCTCAACATCATACTTTTAAGTCAACCTTGAAAATAAGTACAAACAATTCACCAGCACACATTCATTCATTTTTTTTTGACTGGTGCCTCCCTCCCAGGAGGTACACAGGTGGGAAAAATGAGTGGGATCAGAACTATTTTCTACTCACCCAACATAAATTATTGCTTTTTGTTGGAGAATGGCTATTTGCAAGGTTGCAGTAAATCTTACAAATGAATGTTTGTAAGGCAGCAGAGAGCAGGTTCTCTTATTCCCTCAAAAGGGATGGGGGAAGGGAGCCTAAGAAAGTCATATCTAACTTCCTAGATTAATAGGCAAAGGGACTTCATAGCATCAGCTCCCAAAATAGCAGAAGAGGAAGGCAAAAAAAAAAGGCATGTTGATTGCATTGCTACAACTTAAATTGTACTCAGATGCGAACTCTGACGTGCCAAAAACAGTGAAGGCCCAGCATGAAAGATCAGAAAAGTGACATCTGGTATTGGATGCCCCAGCAGACATGACTAATACCATTGGTATTGTGTAGATTCTGCCTTCACTAATTTAATATTCAAATATGAGGGTCAGCCCCACAGTACACTACAATAACAGAAGACATAGGCTTCTCAGAAACCACCCCCTTGCCCCCAACAGGGCTATTTAAGGAGGCTGGATGTCTATCCTGCAGGCTGACCAGGACAAGCTCTGCTATTTCCACATGTTCGTTAAGATCCTTTTGTTTCACGGCTCTCACACATGGTTGAGCTATGAGGGAACCCTGAGAACTCATCCATAACTTGTAATAAATAAATAACCTCCTCATAGTTTGCCCCTTGGATATTTGCTTTATGCCAGAACATTTTAGTTTTACACATACACACGCATGCAAATGTATTTCTCCACTGAAAATAAAAACCTGATGTCCCCCCACAACTTTTACTGCTGACACTCAAGAATACCACATTAGCTTGAGGCTGGGGGGAGGGTTCTGACTAAATCAACAGAGTTACCCTGTACCCCATGTGGATATTCCCAATTGTCAAATTTATCAGCTTGGCAAATAGTACTTATTGAATACCTACTAAGCACCAAGCTTTGTGCTAGGTTCAATGGCAGCTACAAAGATACATTTTAAAATGGCAATAAATAACAGTGTAAATTGTCACTTAATCATGCTTTCATGATTTAAATGGCAATTCAGAACTTTTGAGTAGATCTGGGCTTTCCTGGTCACCTCCAAGTGCCATTAAACAATAATGCCAGATTTATTCTTGGATGCATAATAATGACTATAAGAGTCACTGTTGATTGACTGTTTGTTATAGGTAAAACATGTACTAGGCCCTCCACATACAATTCTCAACAATCTTACAAGATAAGTATGAAAATCATCCTTGTTTTACAGATAAAGAAACAGATTCAGAAATATGAAGTGACCTTTTTAAGATCATACAGGTTAGTAACAACTGTGTAAGAATTCCATATTTTAAAAATATATTTTTGTTAATTTCAGAGAGGAAGAGAGAGGGAGAGAAATAAAGAAACATCAATGATGAGGGAGAATCATTGATTGTCTGCCTTTTGCACACGCCCCACACTGGAGATCGAGCCCGCAACCCAGGCATGTGCTCTTATAGGGAATCGAACCATGACCTCTTGGTTCATAGGCTGACACTCAACCAATGAGCCATGCTGGCTGGGCAGCAATAATTCCATTTTAACTCCATTTCCCTTCAGAGCTCACACATTTTTATCTAGTTTTTGTTTCATCATAACCTTCAGTGTAGGAACAGAAGTAGTTAATACTTCAAGATCAGAGATACCCAACCCTTAACCTAAATGGGAATGTAGGAATACACAAGTTTGTAGAACTGTATTTTTTGTGACATTAAAAAAAAAAGAATACTGTGTGTTCAATTTCTAAATATAAAATTCTACTTTATAATTCAAGTAATATCCATAGTCTTTCCTCTCCTTACCCCCATGATTCTCAAACACCCAGATCTGTCTTCTGTCTGGAGTCACTCCACCTTCCACATTGTCTTGAAGGAGCCCATTTTTTTGTTTGTTTGTTTGTTTGTGGAATTTTTTTATGATTATTTAGTCTGTTACCCAAAAGTCTCTTTCATTTAGTTTCCTTGAATTCTTCTACAATTTAGAATATAACTTTTATCTCCATGATTCCTAAGGAAAATGCAAACACCCATGACAGAGTTAGCTTATTTAACTTGATGCTTCTTAACATGTTGTCACAGTTTGGATTTTTTTGAATAGCCAGTCACTTCTGCAAAAACCTGAGAGATCTGAGCTAAGTAAATTTTAACTGACAGTGAATGCGGAAAGCTCTGGGTAAGGAGAATGGATGCCACTTGGAAAAGACCATTAAGTTTGGAAACTTTATTCAGTCTCCTGGATACACAGGGGACAGTCTGAGAACATTGTGGGAGAAATGAAGAGACACTGGCTACTTAGGCAGAACAATACAGAAGGAAGAGAAAAATCAAAGGAAATTTTAAGAAATTGTATTTTTGTTTACAGATAATTTGTATCCTCTCATCTTTGATTTATAATATTTATATTGCATTTATAATACGGTTAGTTCTTATGAACTTGAATTTAACACTTGTTTGGGGGGAGGGGCGTATTGCTCTCCTTTTCATTTTTTTCCTGAAATAAGGAGTATAGACTCTTTCAGGGAGGCCGATGACTTCCCAAGGTGCATCTAGAGACAGTGATACATCAAACAACTCAAGAAATTCAAAGCATTCTCCTGCAAGAGGATCCTCAATAGCTCCAGACACAGTCAAGCCTTTGGGCAGCTCTGGCATGCAGGCTGACCACAGCGACAGAGCATACCACACTGGGAGAATCTGCCCGGGAGAAGAATGAGTTCTCCACTCAGAAGTGAGGCTGAGAGGAGCCTGAGCTCTTTTTTAAGTGAGTGTTGGAGGAGAAATTAGAGGGAGGGGTTAGCAGATTGAAGCTTAGCTTTTAATTTTGCATTGAAGAGTCAGTTAACAATGGTTACAAAAGGAAATTAAAAGTCTGGAAGCAGTTGAGGTTTTTGTTATTTCTGAAGTTACGAAACACATCAATATTGCACAGGCCTGTGTTTAATGTGGTATAACAATGTGACAGCCTTTGTGGATAGGCTCTGGAACCCTTTGAATGGCTTCCATGAGCAAATCAGCATTCTCTTTATTGCTGTGACCCTTGGATTGTGTGTGCCCATTTTTCTGGTTCTTAGAGGGCACAGTTCCAAACTTGTCATGAAGTGCACTCAAGCAATGTGTGTTTGGGGATTTGAGGGAAAGAAGAAAGGCCTGGCTGGAAATGTGGCTGTGAAGTTGAGGATGGGAAGAGTCCAGAACAGAATCATCAAGTGACAGTTGAAAGCAACGAAGTGACTGCTGATAATTCTTGTGAGGAAATTGCCATTCAAATCCCAAATGGTAGCCAGGATATTAGCATACATTCCCACGTAACTTAAATGCACATAGACTGCTGTTAGCGATGGTACTGGGAGGAGGGCTTCTTCAAAGCTTGTTTAGACTGAGTGTCCTAAAGAAAGAACCAGTCTCTCAAACTCATTCAACTAACAGGTGAGTGTCATAGAATTACTTTAAGTTGTAGAAATGAGCTTATACTCACACTTACTAAGTTTGAATCATTTGTATTTTTGTGCTAGACATGCTTATATTTAAATTATAATTAGTCACATAACCCTCACAATGACCCAATCAGGTAGATGTCCAAACCTCATTCAACAGAAGCGAAATGGAAGCAAGAGAGGCAAATAATTTGTCCATGTTTGCATAACTAGAAAGCTACAAATCTAGAATTCATTCCTAGGCAGACTGACACCAGTTCCTACACACTTAATCAGCGCCTCTACTCACACCTTTCTCATATCCTACTGCCTAAAAAGAATCTATTCTTAACACAACAGAAAAAAATAAATGAACTTCTACTATACCATCCATGTATGTGTTGGATGACAATCTTTACAGTTACAAACAGCTTCTATAATGAAATAATGATTTTCAAATAAACTTGTATTTTGCTATCTATATACATTTGAAAACCCCACCTTGATCTGCATTTCATGGGGCATTTGGTTTCCTAGAAAACTTGCATTAATCCAAAGCTACTCTGGCTCCAGCCATAGGTTAGGACAGTGATGGCGAACCTTTTGAGCTCGGCGTGTCAGCATTTTGAAAAACCCTAACTTAACTCTGGTGCCGTGTCACATATAGAAATTTTTTTATATTTGCAACCATAGTAAAACAAAGACTTACATTTTTAATATTTATTTTATTTTATATATTTAAATGCCATTTAACAAAGAAAAATCAACCAAAAAAATGAGTGTCATAGGTTCGCCATCACTGGGTTAGGAGGACAAAGATAAGACTCTGTTCCAGAGCCGGGTCCCTGATGATATCTATGGGTCCTTCCCTCTCATACATTCTATTAGTTTATGCTTTCTGATGCTCAACAAGGGATGTTTTCTTTATCTTCTAAACTTTTCTAGGATTGTCTATTTTTTTTTAATAATCCAGAAGGTAAATTCCTTTCAGCAGTTTTAGATCCCATAAAAGGCAGGGGATAAACCAGTGTGAAACAATGAAAGACAAAGGTAGACTCTAAGGAAAGCATTATTAGCCTGTGTCAGCATTACATTTTTTTTTCATCCTCTGTTTGATTTCAGTTAAAAGAGGAATTTTTATTTTAAGAAAGAAAAAGGATGACTATGTATCTCCTTGGAGAATGGCTCAGATTATATAATTGAAAGTTATTATATTGTTCCCTCAGTGGGAAAATAACATTCCTGTATATTTGAAATCTAAAAAAATTTGGCTTTAGTCTAATAAAGATCCTGTATAACCAACTTCATTTTTTCTATATAAATGTTAGTTTCTTTGTTTCTTATGGGTGTGTGGGAGGCGGATAAATTCCTAAGCCATATTCTGAGGACAAACAGACGGAGAAACTTTAAAATATATCCATTAGTTGAACTATTTGCTGAATACCTAAAACCTATATCCTGAAGATAAATAATAGGAAAAATGTAGAACTTATTTATTTTTCCAACAAGTATTTGCCAACATGAGATTTTTCAATGACTATATAAAAAACAATATTTTTTATTATGTAAAAAATTGGTGAGTGTAATTTCTCCATTTACTAGAACATGTCATCTGTCCAAGAGACTATAAAACCTTACCAGCCTGTTACAAGGCCCTTTAAATTGACCTTCTTTTTCACCATCTGCCTAGGGTACAAGAGCTTCTGCAGCTACTTGTCTTTGCATGAGCACTTCTTTATTAAATAAGCATGCTATATTCCTCATTAATAAATGTTTTGGTTATCATTGGTTCAGTGTTTTCTATTAGGTCATAAAAAATGAGAGCTCAAAGTAAGTTCAATATTGGCAAAAGGCAGAATTAGCATTAAAAAGAGTAAGTGAACAGCCTTTTTTGCTCTACCAATTCATTTCAATTAATTTTTAAAAAAATATATTTTTATTGATTTCAGAGGGAAAGAGAGTCAGAAACATCAATGATGAGAGAGAATCATCGATCGGCTGCCTCCCGCAAGCTTCATACCAGGGATCAAGCCCACAACCTGGGCATGTGACCCGGACTGGGAATCAAACTATGACTTCTTGGTTCATAGGTAGATGCTCAACCACTGAGCCATGCTAGCTGGGCTTCAATTAATTTTTCAAAGAGAAAGACATATAAGGATGTCAAGGAAAGTTTACAACATGACAACGGAAGGCCACAGCAAAAATATGATCTATTAAGGGCAAGAAAAGATAAAAGGAATGGGGGAGTTGGCAGAGGGTGTTCCCTCTGTTCAGATGCTTGGACATCCACAATGTTTTAGAGTAATAACTGAAAAGACTGATGATATTAGAGAGACCAGAGAAAGAGATTGACAAGAAACATTATTGAAGAGGAGTGACTAGAGCAGCGGTTCTCAACCTGTGGGTCGCGACCCCTTTGGCGGTCGAATGACCCTTTCACAGGGGTCGCCTAAGACCATCCTGCATATCAGATATTTACATTACGATTCATAACAGCAGCAACATTACAGTTATGAAGTAGCAACGAAAATAATTTTATGGTTGGGTCACAACATGAGGAACTGTATTTAAAGGGCCAGAAGGTTGAGAACCACTGGACTAGAGGGTAAAATTTTAAGTTACCTAATATTAAGTATGAGAAAAATAAAATAGTATTAATACTTCCCAGTAGAGGAGAAATAGCTCCATTTCTACCTATGTTTTTTCTAATCTATGTGCAAAGTGCTCTGGGAATGTGAGGCATAGTCCATAGTGTCGAAGAGTGCATTGATACAGTAATATCTTTACTTATGAATAAAATAAAATGCTTCAATCCTCAGGTAACTTGTCTTACCATGATTTAAAAAGTCTTGTCACATTTAGGAAACCACACATAGGTCAAGTGGAGCCCTTATGACATTTAGGTTTTGGTGAAACAAACCCCATCCAAGTCATCCTGAAATTCCTACAGACTGTACCTGCACCGGAGTGTCCTCCATGAATCCATGTTCCAATACGAGTTTCAAGCAAACACTCACAGAAAGCAGTGTAGCATGCAGAACCGATGATGAACCTTGGAAGCTGAAGGCATGAGTTTAAGTTCTGTCCCTAACATTTACTGCTTGTGTACTTTTGGGCAAGCCATTTAAAAAATCTCTGCAGCTGAGATTTCTTATCCTTAAAAATGATGTCTTCAGGTTTCAAGGTGATACTGTATATCAAGCACATGGTCCATTCTACAGTGTTCTGTACATCTATATCAGTGAATGGCAGCTGATACTCCTCTTCTAGTTTAATTAGCCCCAGTAAAGAAATAAAATTGGCATCTATGAGATAACTGAACTTACCTGATTAGATCATACTCTTAAGCAGTAGGATGGCTATAATTTACAGGGCCCAGTGCAAAATGAAAATGTGGGGCCTCCCATTCAAAAACTGTTAAGACTCAAGACTGCAGTAACTGAGCATTCAGCCAAGCATGGAGCCCTTCTGAGCATGGGGCCTGGTATGACTACATGGGTCACGTGCCCTTGAAGTTGAACTTTCTCTTAAATAATCCTTGAAAATCTGAAACTTTGCTTCAAAAATAGGGATAGATAAGTAACCAATGCCTGTTGGTAACCAATATTTCTTGCACCGGTAGATCTAATAATATATCAGTATGAATACTAACAACCATATATATTACGAGGAAATTGTCAGTGAGTTTTTCTCTCCTAGTTCTGTTTAGTGCTTTGGGTCATACTTCCCAAAGAAATATATTTAAGACCTAAGTTCTGATTTTTAAAAAAAGCTTCCATCAATCCTTCTTTATTTTGTAGTATAACCGACGCTTGGAAGCAGAAAATGAATGAGAAAAAACAAACAAACAAAATAAACATTAGAAAACCTGAGGCATTCTGGACAATGATCAGAGAGGAAAATGTGTTAGCAAATGTAATTCTGTTTAGGACTACAAAATGAGAATGCAACTTTCATTAATACTCTGGGCTGAATCCAGGCTTGTGTCTGCTTGATACGGAGAATCCCAACAGTGAGGCTGGGAAAGAGGCTAAAATTTATGCACACTAGTATTTTTCATAGTTATGTCCACGAATCCAGAGGCTCAGGCAGATTTAATAAATCAAGTAAATAAATAAGCAAAAGAAGACATCTATGATCAGTTCTTCATGCAAAGTTTCCACTGTTGTCCAAGAGATTTCCACACGCACAGCAAGGACAGGAGATGACTCTCTTGTTACCCATTATTTGAAGGAAATGTGTAGCTTTGATAATGATGTAATATGGCTTTTAACCCTGACCTTCATAGAAGTCTATTTAATCTTTGCCAATGTCCCCTTATGAACAAAGACGTATTTTCCACTTTTAATGTTGGTTGAATAACTTGTGAGTACTTTACAAGGGATATGTCACTGGTTTGGTTTGGGGTTTATATGTGATAAATAATTTCAGCTGTGAGAGAGTCTGGGAAATAACTGCGCCACTTGGGGAATCTTTTTATCTTTGAAAGAAAGAGAGAGAAAGAGAAAAGGAGAGACAGAGAGAAAGAAGACCAGGTACTCCTGAATGCAGCAAAAGTCAACTGACAAAATTCACAATTAAGGCTTTTATAAAATGGTCGTTAAAATTCTATCATAATTTATGAAATCATAATGTCATACAATTTTGAACTGAGAAGGATCAAAGAAATCATAGGCCAGAGCTTTATTTCATAGGTAAGAAAATAAAACCCAAGGAAGTTAATTTACTTACTAAACGCTGATCGTTTATACATGCATTCCAGCTTTCTAGCTACATTCTTGTACTTTTCCTACATGAACTCCCCATAGAGTTCATTTCAGGAAAAGCTTTAAACAGAACCTCCTCTCCCAGAAAATTATGTTCAACCAGGTTTATAAACATTTGCTAACTCACATGATAACTCATACATTTATTCTTTAAATAAATGAGATAGGTCTTGCAAAGACGATATCTCAAGCCCATGTTACATTTGGGACTGAAATAGAAACCCTGCTCCTGATTATATGAGATGAAAACAATGGCAAGAATAGAGATATAAAAACAAAATACACAATTAGTAACTAGAGAAGCCCATGAGTTTGGAAAGAAATACAGTGCGTATGGTCAATGCACAATAACCACAGTTAATGACAGAGAGAAGTTATCCTACAATTGAGGCACGTTTAGAAGGATCTCACTTTTCAAAGTCTTAACAATCCCCTGGTTTCAAATCCGAGCTCTGCAGTTTACTACATCTGAACTTTTAGAAGTTATGCAACATTTTGAGGTCCCAGGTTCCTCCTTGGTAAAAAGCAAGTAAATAGTAGCACTTAGCTCATGTGGTGTCTGTTCTAAGAATTAAGAGTTGATCCAGTCAGTGGCACTTAGAACAGTGGCTGGCACATAGTAAGCACTGGTTGAATGTTAGCCATTATTTTGGCTGAGAACCTGAACTTATCCACTGCAATAATCTATATTCGCTCTATAATTGGTTGCATATTTTAGCTAGCTTCAAAAATATATGAATGATAGCATTTAAATCATATTGTCCTAAGCTAAAGGATAAATAGCAATTTTTTAAAAAAGATATAAATCCCAGCTTTTCTTTAGGATTCTCTACAGTATACTTATCAGCCCTAGATCATGAATACTCTATGTGGTACTATTTTCTTAAAACACACAACATCAGAATGTCTTACCAATTTTCCCAGCAACTACTTTTATAATATAAAAGATGGTGCACAGGGCTTAATGGACGGTACAGCACTCAAAGAGTGAAGTTCATTGAAAGCCACTGTGCTCCCTCCTCTATGTATCTATCTCTACCCAGGTCCCAGGTCAGATAAATTGGAAGCACCTCTTGTACTGGCTCTGCCAATTCCTTGCTTGCTAGATTAGAAGCAAGTTGCTTAAACTGTCTGGGCCTTAGTTTCATCATCCTAAAATTTGGGATGATAATGTGAGAGCATAAGTTTATTATGAAGGTGAAATGAGAGAAGGTATGTGAAGCCATAAATTTGTGACAAAACTATAACGCAGTGTAATCACTTAGTATATTCAACTTAATTTCTGATTAGTCATTTTCTAGGCTTTGGAATAGGGCAAATTTTTTAAGTTAAAAAAGGAGAGGAAAGGAGGGAGGAAGGAATGGAGGGAGAAAGAAAGAGAGAAGAGAGAGAGAGAGAAACACCAGTCTTTTCCATCTCTATTGCTTCTCAGTCTCATCCCAAGCCTTTCCTCTAAAAAAGCAGGAAATGATCACATATCATTTACATTTTGATTGAGCTTGATTCACACTCCTGTGTTACCTCTCTTAGGAGTTTGCATTGTGACACCAATGTGTCACCTCTCTTAGGTATTTGGCATTTAATCTCCATTTGAAAGCATTGGTTACTTTAAAATGGAGCCACAGATGGATTTGCTTTAGCATTTTGTGGTGTGAAGGCTTAATTCAGAATGGACTTAATTCAGAAGTGGGGGAGGTGTCACTTCCTTCTCTCCCTCTTCATATTTCTGTTATTCTTTAGTCTTGAAAGTCTCTGAATATTGTGGCCAAACACCTTCTCTGTCCTCACATTCAGCTCCTTTCTCATGATGCTCTCTCCCCTCCTCTGTTCTCACCTTTCTGCGGCAAGTACTCCTCCCTATAGGATGCAAGGCTTCCACCTCTCACCCAAAGTTTCTGCTGCTGAAAATCTCCAGAATTTAAGGTACCCAGCACAAAATGAGCCCACAGAGGCAACAAACAACTCTCTTATTTTGGAGCATGAGAACCTGAAACAGAATTATGTAGAAAATAGGAGAAGAAAGAGGAGTTTATTGGCAAGATTAGAGTGGATGGGGGTCTCCATCCACTGGAGCAGAGAGCAGGTAGTAAAATAGTAAAAATAGATGTCATAATTTACTTTAAGACTTACTTCTTGTGATAACAAAAAGTACCTAACATCTTGAAACTGTCTTTAATACACAACCCCAAAGTAGTGTTGGGGTATTGAGTGGGGTGCTCCATATCTGGTGGCTTTTTCCCACCAGCTAGTGTACACAGTCTTAGGGGAAATGTCTACATTGAATCACTTGTTGTTTCTGAAGAGTCAACATCAAAATGTTGGGAATGCAGTGTTAGGTGCTGATAGTGTGCTGGCTGAGATGAGGGAAATAAATTCATTATAAACTACAGTGAAAATAAGTCCTCTATGGTACAAAGAAATAGATTACCCAGTTCTGTCCCTTGAGTAACAGAGATCTTATGTGACTTGTCTTAGAGGCATGATTTCTAAACATCTCTAAAGTTATCTGGTCCTTCCTGGTAGTGCTGCTCTTCACCCAGAATTCCATTCATGGCAGTCAAAAATTCTGTTTTAGTTTGTGGTTGCTTGGTTGGTAGGTTTGGGTGAATTTTTCCTCTTTATGTATCTAAAATTTTCAGAGCTGAGAGTTTTTACCCAGTTGACATTTCTGTATTGTTACTTCACTGCTTGTTTTACTGGTTAGTTGTTTACTTTATTCTCAGTTTCTACATGTTTATTATTACATCTCACATTTATCTTCCATCTTAAAATGAAAACAGAAAGTAGTAGTCAGGAGAAAACTGCTCTCTCTCCAAGGGTCAGAGGATAGATACTTTCTTTTCCTCTTGGTACAGGCCTTACTGAACCACGTTGCAGATCTTAAGTGATGATCCCAAAGAAGGCTTTTAAAATCAGAAAATGAGAAAAAATGAACAGTACTTGCTAAAGATTACTCACTTCAGAAATCAGAACAAGTGGAGGTCAAATTGCCAACGGAGAAAAGCAGTATAATTTCCCCAAAAGTAAATTTAAGAGAATTAATTAGTCTTCCTAGATAATTAAGGGCCTCTATGATAATGATGTAAAATTAAAACTACATAGTCTCCTGACAATCTTCCTATGAAATGACATAATAGGTAGTTTAACTATGGTGATTTAGTGTAATATATATAATTTAATATTCAAGAAAAAGCAGATTGGCTTGAAAAGAAAAAGAATAGTCAGGAAATACATATTAAGCTAAATTTTTCATCATTCATTATTCACCTTTAAGAGATCCAAAAAAGTAAAATAAGTTGTCCAAGGCCTGATAACTAATACATAAGTAATCTGTATGATTCCAAACCAATGCTCTTTCTACCATGCCAATGATGCTGGTGGAAGAAAATTTTTAAAATCTTTTTAAATCCCTGTTTTAAGAACAAAGTGCCATTAAGGCAGGTTGGAGATCATCAATCTGAGGCCCTTGTGTTAACTTACCCACGTTTACTAAGCAAACTTTCCACCCATTGCTTGAGGGATTCTGTTTCATTGGTCATGTCTGTCCCATTAAGCTCCCTAACTGGGATTAGATGTAGTCTCAGATGCTGCTTGTGTCCACTTCAGCGGCATCTCTTTTTCCAGCCACTCTAGTCCACCATTGCAGCACAGATGTTTTATCAGCTTCTGATGGGTGCTTTCATCCACTTGCCTCATACAAAGCTGGCAGCTTCTTGTTTTCTACACTCAGCAAGACTTCAAGTAGTTCTGGAGGCACATATTCTATTTTTTATGAGGTATGGTCTATTTAGTCTGACTCTATAATTGCGTAAAATTTAATCTTATCTGAGGTATCCAGATTAGAGTTGTATCAGTGCATCAAAGAATCTATCACACATTTTAAATGTACAAATAAAATATTGAGAATTAACTGGTAAGAAAAAAAATTACAATGACTTATTTATTTAAATTATTTTGCCTTTATGCCTCCTTACTCAGCAATAAGGACAATGCATATCATCAAATATACATCAGTTTAACTTTGTAATAAGTTTTGTTGGTTTCAGCAATCGATTCCAAAATGTAGTACATAATACATTATGCTGAGAGAGAACTACTAGAGAATTATCTGAATAAAGGGTTAAAATATAATTGTTTAACTATATAATTTATTCTAATTTTCCAGTGTTCCAATTACTACTGCTGTATAACCAATTGCCTAAAACTTGGTCAAAACAACTATTATCTAATGCTCACAAATTCTGTGGGTTAAAACTTCAGGCTGGGAATAGCAGAATTGACTGGTCTTTGCTCCATACTGTCTGGAGTCTCAGCTGGGAACAGTTGGATTGAAGGTGATTCAACAGCTAGGACTGAACTCTTCTGGAGGCATCTTCACCCAAAGGTCATCTTCACTCATGTGCCTGGTGGTTGGTGCTGGCTGTTGGTTGGCACCTCAGCTTGGCTGTCAACCAGAATGCTTGCATATGGCTTCTTCATATAGTTTCTCTTTGTGGGCCAGGGTGGGCTTTCTACAGAATTGAGGCTATGTCCCAAGAGCAGGTGTTCTAAGACAGTAAAGGGGAGATGTATGGCATTTTTTAGGATTTAGCCTCAAATTAAGTTAGTGCCAATTTCTCCATACTCTATTAGTTGAGACAGTCTGTCAGGTACAAGGAGAGGGAACATGGACCTTACCATTTGATGGGAGGCGTATCAAGGTTTTGAGAGCAGTTTGAAATGTGACTTATATTTGATTGTCAAGGGAGCATGCAGGCCATCTTTGGAAAACACACTATATTATGGTCCAAACTATGGCTATAAAAATTCACATTTCTCCTATGCTCCCACATGCAAGATGCACTCTTTCTCTTCCCTGAGACTTCCAAGTCTCATTCTATTTTGGCATCTGCTTAAGATCTAGTAATTCTTCCCCTAAATTAGGTCCAGGTACAGACGAGTCTCCTTAGGTTCAGTCCCTCAAGTAGAGTTTCTTCAGTAGCACTCGCCTTGATCTGAAGACATGAAGACTGAAGAGTCAAGTTATCTGCTTCCCAAATACCCAATACTTCATAATGGGACAAGCTTAAGATGGTGTTTTACAGACTCCCATTCAAATAGGGGGAAGCCAGGAGGCACATAGCAGTTACAGGGCCACAGAAATTATTCTCACTTCACTGCTTTCAAATAGTTTCACTGTACAAATGTACAAATAGTAGAACAGTTCTAATTTTTATAATATTCCAACATTTATATGAACACTTGTAACTCAAATGCTAGCATTTTGATTACATAAGCCAGAAAATAAAATACAGTAAATAATTTCTATATTCTTCAATTATAGTTTCCCATATTCACTATGTTAGCCCCAAATATTTCATTATGCTACCCCTAAAATGTCTTTCTCATAGATGCCATGAATTGTATAATCATGTTGACTTAATCATATACTTAAAAATTTGAATATATGCCTTCTGGATACATTTTTTCCTAATGTAAAGTCATTTTAAAAAAAGAAGTAATTTTAGATGATATCTCACTATGGCAAACAACAGTCTATGATGGCCCCTTGACTCCTACTCCAATTCCTGGGATGGTGAAGAAAATAAATTTTATTCTGCTGATTCGGTTATGTCATGTGGTTCAGATGAACTTAAGAAAGATAATCTTCTAAGTGAGCCTACCCAAATCACAGGAACTTTTTAAAAACAGAATGTTCTCTGGCTGGTAGAAAAAAGAGGAAAGAGACATACTCCGGCCGGCCTAGAAAAAAGCAAACATCCATGCTGTGAACTGTCTATGGAGGCAATCAGGAGAGGACCTGAGAGGAACCTATAGGAGCTGAGAGCAGCCAGCAAGGAAATGGAGACATCAACTACAACTGCAAGGGCCTGGATTGTGCCAACAAAAAAAGTGAGCTGAGAAGAGGATGTTTTTCGCAGAGCCTCCAGACAAGACTCAGCTGGGCCACACCTTGATTTCAGACTTATGATGCTCTGAGTAGAGAGCCCAGATGTGCCCTGCAGACTTCTGATCTGCAGATCCATGAGTCAATAAATGAGTGATGTTTATGCTGTTAAGTTTGTGGTAATTCCCTACAAAGCATCAGAAGCTAATACAGTCACCCACGAAAGGGGAGTTTTCACTGAGCAAGGGGTTGAGAAGGAGCTTGAGATAAGTAAAGAATATGATATGGGATAAAGCAGAATTCACACTGGACTGACCCTTCTTCCCTGCCCCCTCTCCTCCTTTGTTATACGCACAGGTAAATCCCTTCAGAATGTGTCCGTGGGAGAGAGAGGGCTGTACTGAGCAGAATATCCATGGGTTTGGTTCCTTCAGACCCAGGATCAAAGGGTGCTCTCCCATGTGACTGCAAGCCAGTTACTTAGCATCCCTGGGTCTCCATTTTTCCAAGTGTAAATGGAGACAGCATCTCCTACAACGTGTATTTGGAGGGAATGAATGAGGTAACAGATGACAAACATTTAAATATTAATTTACTTAGAGCATTCTGTAGATGCTTTAATCATACGTCATTTAAAACAACACAGACTCCGAGAGAGACCAGAATTCCCAGGCCATATGCAGAACATCATCCCTGTGACACCTTCCTCCATTTTTACTTCCTAGGATTCCACTTGCATAAAACACTCTGTAGTGACCTGGAGATAGTCTTTCCAATGATCCCCTGAAACGTGTAGTGATAAGATCGAGTTCCTAGGAAAAGCGGCTCATGTTTGGTGGGCAGTTAGAATGTTATCTGATTTTTGTTTGACCTGAATGAAACACAACGATAATATTCACTAACACTAGGTTTTCAAGAATCAAACAGTTTCAGAAGCTTTTTAGTTCACTTGTTCTTAACAAGGAATTTTTGTTGTTGATGTTGGTGGTGGTAGTTATTCTTTGTATTTTAAATAAACATGACATTCTATATCACAGCCTTCCCTTCCATGTTCTGTTAGAGAAGTGCTGGCCCAGTGTTAGAATTCAGATAAAGAGGAGACCATTGGAGGAAAATGCTGGACTTTATATGGTCTGATTATCTCCTCTAGTGTATATTATCTTAGATTATCTTATCTGTGAAAATGAAAATTGTATCCTTTGGCATGAAATGAAAAAGAATAAGAGAAACATGAAAAGTGTAAATTGAACTTTTGCCTTGTGGTACATCTCCGCTGTTTACCAGAATCAACTTATTTCTGTTTGTTTTACTGTCTATCTGCTGAAAATATATCTGAATGCAATGAAAATGTAAAACATGTGATTTAAAATAGTTTGAGAAAGGAAAAAGGAAGCATGCTGTTAAATGTTAAAACAGATTTCTGGGGTAAATTGTATACATGCGCCACATCAAAAGTAAATTGAAGTTAAAATAAATAATGTTACACTGAAAGTTAAAAGAATATAGCAAATCATAAAGATGCTTGTGTACTAATTGAGAGTGTTTTAATTGCTAAAAGATTTAGAGGAATAAACATTGTAGATGGGAACACAGCGCTGAAAGATCAGGGCTGGCTCTGGCTTTTCTTTCTAGTGGCTTGGCACGGTGGCTGTGCTGAGCTCCAGCCTTGCCTTCAGAAACAGAAGCAATGCTGTTCAAAGGATTAATCAGTGGCCCATGCGAAGGAGGCCTGGAGAAATACACACCCAGTTTCAAAAGCCGGTACAGAAAACGTGGGTCCTTCACCCTTGCTTTGCTACATTTCCGTGAAGACAGCAGTTCCTTGCAGGCGTACCCTGTAGGGTTAGGGGTGGTTGGTTTCTGTCCCCCATGTCTGCAGCACTATTGACCTCAGCAGCTCCTCTGTTCCTCCCTCTCTTCGTTCTGTTGCTATGAGTCACAATTTATGCAATACAGCAGTGACATAACAAATACTTTTTCTTCCAATCTGGTCCCGTTTCTTATTCATGTTGATTACATTATATAGCTACCATGGCCCAAGAAAAAAACACCATCTTCATGAAAGAAAGCATTTAGTTGTTGTGTCTCCTTCTCTTCAATTCTGTTCAATTCATATCAATTGAATTGAAATGCTTTTTACAATATAAGCTACTAATTTTTGAATGGGGTATAAAGGCCTTCCAAGACTCAGTGGAGATATATTAAGGCTTATATTGGGATTTTAAGAAAAAAAAAATCTTAGGTTTGTGTGTCTTCTAAATTTATATGATATTAATTTTGAATCTATCTTCTTTTTTCTTCATTCTTCAAAATTACCTCATTTTCACCTTCAAAGGGCACATTAATTGTTAAGTAAATTTAAAGAAAGTACCAGATGGAAAAAATTAAACTATTTCATATATAAGTAGATAATCTACTAAATAAACAAATACCATTAAACATTCTAAATATTCACCTATCATATGTCAAGAATTACTCCAGGTTTTATATATAATATCATATTTAGTCCTTAAAGTAACACTGTAAGATAAATATTAGTATTCTATTTTATAAATAACAAAAATTAAATTTAGAAATATTAGTTCATTAACTTTTTTTTTTAAAATATATTTTATTGATTTTTTTACAGAGAGGAAGGGAGAAAGATAGAGAGTTAGAAACATCGATGAGAGAGAAACATCGATCAGCTGCCTCCTGCACATCTCCCACTGGGGATGTGCCCGCAACCCCGGTACATGCCCTTGACCGGAATCGAACCCGGGACCCCTCAGTCCGCAGGCCAACGCTCTATCCACTGAGCCAAACTGGTTTTGGCAGTTCATTAACTTTTTAAAAAATATGAGTTGAATACTCTATGCCACTTACTAGGAGGTGTTGTGAGATAAATAATCAAAAATCCTCATGGTTCATTCTTTAATTGGTTTTACAAATGAAAGTAATAATAATGTTGCAGTTAATAGGTAGCAGATCTAATACACAAGTCTAGGTCCTCCTGATTCCAGAGCCAGAGATTTGCCAGATTTTCTTTATGTCTTTCTCACTGAAGGAGAATAAAAATGGTGTCAAGAAGCCAGTCTGCCCTAACCGGTTTGGCTCAGTGGATAGAGCGTCGGCCTGAGGACTGAAGGGTCCCAGGTTCGATTCCGGTCTAGGGCATGTACCTTGGTTGCAGGCACATCCCCAATAGGTGGTGTGCAGGAAGCAGCTGTTTGATGTTTCTCTCACTGATGTTTCTAACTCTCTATCCCTCTCCCTTCCTCTCTGTAAAAAAAAACACAATAAAATATATATTTTAAAAAGAGAAGCCAGCCAGTCTTTTTACCTATGACCCCCAGTTGTTCCTGATATAGTAGATTCCAAGAGGGAAAACAATATGTTTTCCTTATTTAGAATCTACTCTATACTTAGAAACACTAAGTATCATCTTCAATGGTTGGTCATTATTCAATGGAGTGGTCATTTCAGCTGCAATATCTTTGGTTAAACATTTGCTTACCAAGTAAATAGGTCCAGCAGTATATAGGTTCTCAATGCACTCAGTAATTATGGGTGCTGCTGTTAGCGTTAATTTTTTATTAAATTTATTGGGGTGACATTGGTTCACCAAACCATGCAGGTTTCAAGTGTACAACCCAAATAAAACATCGTCTGCACACTAATTATTTTATAAATAATTCTTAGTTTCTTAGTTTTTTTTGTCTGTTTACTCTATATTTTAAAAGATTATTTGTAAAATGTATAGATTTTTAAATAGCATTATAAATCTAGAACTTTTGTGTAACTTGAATCCTCTCCTGCATCATTTATTTTCCTGACAAATAAATCAATGTCATACATAAGTCTGAGTCTAATTTAACAAAATATGTCAATAACTAATTTATCATTTTTCTGCTCTCTGGAATAAGTTCAGGATAGGGAAATAATTCTATACCAGTTGGGGCACACACTGATCAAGAGTCAGGAGACTCATGCATTTCTGGGTGATATGATCACTTAGCCACTCATTCACAAGTAGGTAAAAAAGAAAAAGAAAAAACTACACATACACCTAAAAGCAACTCACAAAGAGAAACCAGAAGGTCCCAACTTTGATTCTATTTTCTGTTACTAATACAGAACTAGTGCTCTAACATGTCAACACTTCCTAGAGACCCAAATGACTGACCTCTCATTGTCCCAAAGATAATTTATTAGTGCTGTGTCTTGCTTACCCAACCCCTTACAAATGAATACCTACCTTCCATCGATAATAGCTATCCCATATTTCCTTGTAGATAAACTGAAAACAGCACTGATGGAACTTAGAAAATATTTATGCATGCAGTCTTTTGATTCCAGAGCTTGAATGGTTTTGTCTTGTTCTTGAAAAAACTAAACATTCTGGAATGAAATCTTGGTGGTTACATGCATGTCAATTTACTTGCTGCAAATAAGCCAAGTGTATATTGCAAGGACTGTATATCTCATGTACTGGTTCAGCGTGTTTTTCTCCCCATAAATATAAGAAATATTGCTCTAGTCTCCATTGGTCCTCTGTTAATGTTGTTGCAAGACTGAAAGCAGCTCTCACCCTCCAAGCCATGCCAATTACACTAACCTATATTGGTAGATATGACACCTTGTGAGTGGTACAAAATGCCTTAGTGCACTGGGAGTGCCTATAGAGCCAGGTTTGAACACATTATGAAATATATGCCTCTCTTTACTAATGAAAATGGAGCCACATTTTCCTGTTCTTTCAGCCAGATGGGGCTATGATTGGTGTGTGCTGGCCTTTTACATTATTATTTGATTCCATAATAAGAAACACATGAAACAATTTTACTTTATTAGTTCTTCAGTTGCCAACATGGCTTTTGTACCACTAGTAAAATAAATAAAAATATTTCCCCTGTGTTTTTTCTTATAAAATACACTTTTTATATAAAGGATAAGCACATACCAGTCAAAACTTGATCTGGCACAAGCAATATTGTCTTGCTTTTTCTTATTTAATAAAAAACAAAGGAGACATATTTATTAGTTTCCTAATAGCATGGTTGGCTCACACTGGCCTATACCTACACATCAGATATTGGAGACATTTATTTAGAAAGAAATGGTTTATGCTGATGTTTTGGTAAAAAAAAATTCAAAACCTAGGTACTAATGAAAATATATTTCCAGGGAACACATATAATGAAGAAAGGGAAAGGAATAAAAACCTGGTGGCCATGGTAATTCAGCCATGGTCTCCCTCAGGGTAAACCCCTAAAATAGCACAGCTAGTGCTGGGCCTTCTCTGTTGCACCAAGAAATCCAGGCATGTCTAAGGTCAATGGTCTGCCATTCACTGAACCTAGACCAAGATTTTGAGACCTGAAATGTCACCTTTTGAGTACACCTTGAATATAAGTCACACCTTTTTGAAACCTGCCATTAGTCACCAGTCTACATCAGTTCTTATTCTGTGGAGCATCCAAGAACCAATTCATAAATATTCCTCCTTAGTATATGAATGGGCCACAGAGCAATGACCTATGTGTAACAGACCCGCAGTTGAAACCAGTTTTCTTCTTGGCCACTTTCTGAAGAAGTACTTATGGACAAAGAACAATGAGGAAGCACTTTACTTCTGCTAGACATCACATTTCTATAAGCAGATCTTGAACCTCCACCAAGCTCTTAAAAGCCATCAGAGGTCTTGCTCCTTTGTTTCCTGTTTTCAGTATTCAGAGACCCTGAAGAGAGTATTGCAGGGAGTCTCATGCTCATTAGAGCTGCACTACAGAGAACATTTGAGAAATGACTTTCCCCAAAATAGTGCTTTCTTGCAAAGAAGAGGCTACTCTACATAAGACTTGAATTATACTGCATAAGACTTGAATTTAATTAAATGGTTGCAAGAAATACTTTATAAAGCTCACTTTACCAGTCATTTTTAAAAGAATAAAACCTGTCCATGTTGTTTCAATAAATTTTGACAAAGAAAATTTCATTTGCTTAAACTCTTCCATTCCTTGGTTTGATCCCTTTCTATCATTCTATCCTGAGAAATACAGAAGAAGAAAAAAAAACACACCAAAAGCATTCTTCTACCTGGACCTTATAAAACCTAAATATTATATCAGCATGAACATCTGTCTTAAAAGGGAAAAAAAAGAACATGTACTCTTCAAAGAAGCCAAAAAATATTTTAGTTATTATTATCAGATTTATAATTGATAATGATATGAAATATACATAAAAATGATTAATCAGTGCAAGGTAAATTTAGCTTATTGGAGTAAAAGAATATCAATTTATATATATTTATATATATTTACATATGTACTTAATTATTTATGAGAATAAAGCAAGAGGTACAAAGCAGAGTATATTTGGGTGAAATATCTTAGAAGAAAACAATTCTTTCCAATAGATTTTAAGATTGAATAGAAGGGAGAAAATTGACTTGAGTTATTTTCCCACTGTTTTATGAAGCACACTATAAAGTGAGTTTGATGGGCACTGAGGATTAACTTTGACCCCTCTATGGCTTCAGAGAGTCCAGGTCAAATTGGAGAGACCGGAAGTATTGCTACATAGGGGAGAGCAATGTGATACAGGCCCAGTGCTCAGAAAACTGCTGTGTCTCACATAGCCAGCCAACACAGCCTTTCACAGTTACATTGCTTCTCTTTCTATGTCAGGGTTAAGGTCATTTTTAGGGCACAGCGAGGAAATGTGGAAGCCAGGACTGTCTGCACCACACCTGGGCTCTGAGAAACAGGGGGTTTCAATTTCCAGCCCCTGGATACCACACAGCCTAGCCTTTACCTGCTTGCCTTCACAGAAGTACACAATAATTACAAAAACAATCAGACATTTCAGAGTAGTGGACTAAGCAAGACCAAGGATGGACATTCCCAAAATGCATTATGACCTTCAGAAAAAATATAAATAATAAAGGCAGAGTTTTATTATTTAGCTATAGTCCTGGTCTCCTATGTTTAGTTATTTTTTTTTGGAAGGGGGGTGGAGGCTGATTGGGAGGTGAGTGCATAGAAATGAAATTTCAATTATTGTTTGGTACATATGGGGGCAGAAATCTTAAGCTATTTATTAATATATCTTACTGAGAACTAAATTTACCTATATAAGTAGTTTCTTATCATCTATAGATTATTCTTACATTTCTTTCGTTAATGTAATGGCCAAGTCACTCTCTTGGAATACAAGATAGAAGCAATGAAATTGCCATTGGTAGGGAAGTAAATACAAGAAAATGCTTTGCTTTAGGGTTCTGGAGCTAGTGAACTATCTCAGAGAATAGAAAGTGTATAACCTAAATCATAACTATAAAAACAGCATTAATAAAAGCTAACCTTGATTTCACACTTATTCTGTGCTATAAACCTGCTTTATATGTTTAACCTATAGTAGCTCATCAATCTTTATTGCATACCTATGAGTCATTATTATTATTGCCATCTTTATATGATGAGAAAATTGAGACAGTTTCTTTATATTTCATATGATTTTCCCACACTTGTTCACAATGTGGCTGAATATTCCCAATGTGTCCATGGGATTCAATCACAGCAAACGCTATTGTCCCTTTCACAATGAAGGGAACATGTTACTAGTAATGCTTGTGAGACCCTTGGGCTTCTTCAATATTTTGTAATGTGAAGCTTTTGGATTTACCATGCTACACCAAATTAGAAACCTTTCAATTGGAAATAATAGAGAAGGACCAAGTATCCATTGGAAATACTCCATAAACCGGTGTAGAGCCATGCTGTGTTTAGGAAAAGAAGATAATTATCAATAAAGTATGGCTTCAGGGGCACTAAAGGTGTGCTTACATTCCAGAGCAAACAACTCAACCTTTCAAATCAGGCAAAGCTATAATCAAACACTAATTTTTATCAGAGTTATTAGACCTTGAGCTGAAGTTTCTTAATTCAGTCAAGAGTTGTGAGAGTGAAATGAGGCAATGGATGTCAATGCTTTGAATATGACAAATTTCTCACATTTTTTACCTTTGTCTCCCCCTTTCTTCTTTCTCTTTCTTATGATTTAACATGTGAGAGAGACATTTTCATACTTTGAGTGATAAAAACATGTAAAAGTCTTAGAAATTGCCTTTGAGGAACTCACAATCTAATGTTTTATTTTGTGACCTAAAAAAGGCAATGTGAGCTCTTAAACAATTTTCAGTCATGTGGGTATTGTTTTTCTGGCTAAAAATAGAAATAAAAAACTCAGGAAACTACTCAAATATTTAGCTTTTGCAAAATGGCACCTCATTTCACACTGTCTTGGGGAGGAGAAATCGCAATATAATATCGGTCCGTGATATTTATTATCTCTTGGTCTTTTTCTGTTTCTCACCATGTGCCTATAAAGTTTCTGATAGTTAAAGAAAATCAGGAGATCTTAGAAACTGACTTTCATTTATAACCTGCTGATTCACCTAGATCAGGTTACTGGGAAGAAATCCAAGTCAGACCTCCTGACCTACCCGAAACAGCATGAAGTATGCCCTTCCACTAAATCCTGATTCCTGTGTACCTCACCCTGTCACTAAATATGATTTAGAGAAACCTTTAGAAAGTCAGGTATAAGGATTTAGTGCTTTACATGTAGGTTACAGCTGCTGGACCAGCTTTTATAGTAACGTAAGTAAGTAATTTATTAAATGGTGCAGTCATTAGATATACCAGACTTTGAAAACATTCTTTCGAGGGAGGCTACTTTGGGTAGTGAGAAGATTAGCATTTCTCAGCAGCAAGTATTTGTGACAAGATTAATGAGGCACAGGGCAGATGGATGTGTTTCCCTCTTTGTGTCTGCTCTCCTTGCTCTTTATTTGGTTGTCCTTTCCTCTGTGGCACCTGCTGTCACTGACATGGATGAGATGCCAAAACAGCATTCCTTTACTTCAACACTCCTCACACCTTCTTCTCCCCCTCCTCCTTCTCCAAGGAAGTTATTCCTTTCTCCTTTTCTGGGACTGGCAAGGACATTATTTCAGTTTCTGCAAGAAATGTCTCTCAGGCATTTTCAAATTAAAAGCAATCATAGAATTATGAACAAGATCAGAAACACTTCTCAGTGGTGTCTTTTACATAAGAAAAACGGTTGCATAGGAGATTATTTTTAAATTATGTATCCGTTCTAATGCATCCTGCATTTTCCTTCTGGTGTCCGTTGTGCCTTTTAGGAGGGTATGGTTTGCTTCATGTACTGGTCATTTGATAGAATGCTTATGTTCCAATTTTCCAATTTTCTTTCTCAGGTTCTCAGGCACAGGAGACAGACACTCTCCTCCTTTCGTGAGTTTACTTCTCTTCAAAAAGATTTATATCATGCAGACTAATAACAAGTGTACTTTCCTTTAACAAAGCCTCCAACTTTGCTTCTGTTTGTTCTTCTTCCAGCTCAATTTCCCCTGGTGCCTTCCAATAAGTTACCATCTTTGTAATCCACAGAAGTCGCCTAAGTGTATCCTTCACTTTGATAAAACACGTGTCTCACATCTTATAAAAGTAATAGAATTTCCCATTTGTGTTTTTAGTATCTGCCAGCAAGTTTTTACAATAATCCCAAGCACTAGTTATTTTTAGGTCTAAAGCGATGGGCATGATATTAAAGGCTGAAGAGATGGCAAGGTCTGTGGCTATCTGATGGGCATTCTGAGATGGACAAGGGCCTGGGAGTCTATAACGTTGGGAGATCAGCAAAGGCACATAAAATACTGAATCTACAGTTATCAATGATGCTTCATATATATTTTTATAATCTAATTTTATAATTTTGAGTTCAAATTTTGTTACTGACTTTATCATCTTGATTTGATTATAAAAATTTTTAATATAAGCAATTGTTTATAAATAAGAACCACAAATTCCAAGAAGTAAGTTATTTAATTGCAGTAATCATGAAAAACAAGTTTCCATTTCTAAGAAGAATTATTATTTATTGAGCACATCTATGAACCTCAGTAGAGCATCTGCAGATGGGGTCATTCAGGGGGCATTTAATGAGTACTTGGCCAAAACCACAACTGGGGTTTGTTTACATGGTTGTAGAACCCAGAGTAGAAAAAATAATAGACAAAGTAAAAGTGGAGTTTTCTCACTTACACTTGCCAATGGGGCCATAAAGGTAAAAATTGAAAAAAAAATCTAAAAGTTCCAGTATTATCAGTACAATGTATTGGATAAGAAAACCAACACTGAAGTCAAATTTTGTGGCTAAATTGTCAACCCTCTCAGATTTCTTTATCTGTAACTTGTGAATAATAGTACTAATAATTTTATTAAGCTATTATAAAGATTGAATAAAATAATGTATCTACAGTTTCTTGAAATAATAATTATCAATAGTTAAATATACAATTAGCCCAAAATTACTCTATCAAAGAATTTTTTGTTTGGAGAAACAAGAAACACAGGAAGGCAAAAGAAAAAATCACAGGTAAGTAGTAGAGTAGGAGAATAGTGTTTATAAGGATAAAACTTGTGATGAGATAGAAGTTGTGAAGAATCAGAAAAATGAAAACACAATTTAAAACTATTGGAGTGGGAGAATTAGGAAAAGAGTAAAATAGATCTATTGACTGGGATAGGAAAGTGTAGTGTTTAAGAAAATTGTGGGGGGGAAAACCCTAAAATTCTCAATTCCTATGTCACTCTGCCTTTCCTATGCAGTGGAATTATTCTTAAACTAGAGAAGGTAGAATAAACATTTTTAAGAGGAGATGGACATTCAAGATAAGTTAGAAAATTGGAAAAGAGCCTCTAGCTAATTTTTTGTCAAGAAAATTTCTGTTTTTTTTAAGTTTTATATTTTAAAAAAACCTTTATAATATATGTGACATTATCTCCTATCACAAGTTGCTTTTTATACAGCTATGCCTTACACTGTATTTTAATTCACCTGGCATGCCTTTCCTTAATTTTTTATTTGGAAAATGCTGTTGCTTAGACAAGAATTTCCCAGCTTTCCTCAGCAGATGTAACCATTCCCTGGCCACCATCCAGTCTGCACACGTCTCTGTTCAACATTTGTGAAAACATATTGCAGTGATAAGATTATATGTCATTCACACCCTCCTGTCCCAAGTGCGATCTTCTTAAGACTACAGACCATTGATCTCTGTATTGTAAAATCCTACCACAGAGCACAAATCATGGTCAGTGTTCAGTAAATGTTAATTTGACTTAATTTAACTTAAAGGGGAGGGATGGTTGCCAGAGCTAAGAACTCTGGACCAGAAAAGAATTTAGGGAATGGAATTGAATAATAATTCTCTGCTTTAAATGACAGATATTACATGGAAGAAAGAGTAACTTTGGAGGACAGAACCATGATTAATGGGTTAAAATTAAAATGAAATAACTTTTGGCCCAGTGTGAGGCTGAACTTTGTCAGTTTTTTTCAACCGGTAAAGGTTATCTTATAAGGTAGTGAATTCTCTGCTCAGATACTTGCTTAAAAAGAAACTGAGCCATGTATTTGGGACATGGTACAGCTAGTTTTTGCAGAAGACTAGGATTGGATTTGATATGTTTCCTTGTGGAAGCTAAGGTTCTACGATTAGCTTCATATCTATTAATGTCTACGTTTGGAGTCAGATGCAATAAATTTCTTCTTCCCCAGAGATGATGCTTATCTCAGCTGCCATCTTCTCCCAGGTAATAATCTCTTCTACAAGTTTGTGAAACTTGTTCTTTACTGCAGGTCCTATGTTTGTTAATGTTTCCTTCTCAGTAAAACTCACCACACCACAGGTGCCAGCCATGGAGACGCAGAAACTTGGCACATCTGAAACCTTATTGTGAAGTTTCCTCTGCTTTGTTTGTAGCCCTAGCTCAGCTGAAACACACACACACACACACACACACACACACACACACACACACACACACACACACACCTAATATATTTAGAAGACTATTATAAACTGAATAATCTGAAAGGGGCTCAGTTCTGTAGACAACAATAATAATAATTAAAGTTGGCTTCTTTAGCGTCTGGAATTTCAGCTGGGACAAGCTCAAAGCTTTGGTTTATCATCACAAAAGAGCCACAGAGCCCTCAAGAGCCCTCTCTGGGATTCCAAAGAAAATCTACCAAGGCAGAAACTTTTTCTTCAAGTTTTTTTTATTAAAAACAAATAAAGGCAAACACAAACACATTCCAATACAGAAGCACTTCTGAAGAGCCACAAATCCACAAGGTTCCAACCCTCTGGCTAGTCCAATCCACTGCTGTAAAATGCTAGACATAATTTCAGCCGGCATGGGCCTGCCCCATGCAATAATCAAAGACGGCAATACCACCACAAAAATCAGGCTCTCTTCTACAGTGCCACTTACCTTTGTTTATGTCCTCAGAGTTTGTACTTTCTTTTCAAAAGCATTTTTATTGTTTCTTGCTTGATTTGTGTTTGATCTGGAAATTAATATTCTTATTCTATCTTCCATTCTAAACTAAGAGCACATATGTTTTGTTTATATGTACGGTGGCAAGACAATTTCATGATCTGCCCAGAGCTTACAGACCGATCAGTGGGGTCTGTCTCCATGGTGCCGTGACTAATGGACATCTGGAATTGTCAGTTGTGTCTTTGTAAGGTTGAGCCATGACTTGAACTAAAGCTGCAGTGTGAGTGGTCATTTGAACTTCCTGCCACTTGCTGGGTGAAAAGACAACGAGAAGGATAATCTGTGTATGAAGAAAATTTTCCATTCTATTAGCTTGCATATCCCATCATCTGATGTAATGCTTTGACCAATTTTATGTATTTGGGAAGGTGGGACATTATTATAATTAACTGATTGACTTATATATGCACTGTATTTTAAGATTTCTTCTATTTGTCATAGTTAAGAAACTTTTCAGGGTAAAATTTAAAGTAAATTTATAATGCAACATAATTCATAATAGCAGTTTATTTTTAAAGCATTATGTATGTCTTTGAAAGATATAGTATCAGAATGCACTAGCTCAAGATAATATTAATAAAAGCATATCCACATGCTTCTATCTTAGGAGGCAGTGCAACAGAATTAATCATTATAACCAACAGGGCTGATCAGGGCACGGTGCCAACCAGTGTGCCCCCCCTCAATGCGCCTCCACTGGTCGCTGCTGCCTCCCCCCAATCACCATCCCCTCCCTCTACCCACTGGCATGCACCTGGTGGCCTGGCACTGCCTGCTCGCCGACCTTGCCCCCCACTGACTGGTCGTTCCCGCCGTTCGGTCTATTTGCATATTACGCTTTTATTATATAGGATATCTCACATATACATAGTATTTATTGTATATAACACTGTTATAAATTCTTACATTAACCCATTTAATTTAAATATGAGGTAAAAACACTATTATTATCCCCATTTTAATTAAAGAAACTGAGATCTAGAGAGATTAAGTAATTTTTCCCAGGGATAATTGAAATGAACTGGTTTGATGTTTGGGTACTATTTTCATATCTAAAACCTCCTAAATGATGACAGTAATGATTCAGCTTGAGTTAGTTATACACAGGTTTGTACTACCCACTGCTGGGCTACAACTATATATGTCAAGCTGATAAAACAAATAGGACTGACGGAAATATATTTGTACCCTTTGGGGGGAAAAACCATATGCCATCTATTGCTGCAGTTCAGATAAGCTGGCAGGAGGAATGGTGAGGTGGCTTTCTCAAAGCCTTTTAACACAGGTCCTGAATAAGTTCTCTGCAAAGTATTCCCCCAGAGAGAGAGAGGAAGCCAGGCATGATGAACTTGACCCAGTGATTTATTTCAGTCACAGCAGAAGAGTAGAAATGTGAGTCTACTGTGGGGGCTGGTATTTGAACCCAAATAAAGGACATTATGGCCCAAAATAATGTGCTCTTGGGGCACATCAGAGAGAAACACAAAGGAGAAACGGCCATTTTCCCAATTTGGCACCCACTACAAGGTGAACTCTGAAGAGGAGCCAGCAGAAAACTGTGACATCTGCAAGACCGGGTAAGAAAAGTGAGGTGAAGCGTGTGCATTCTTTTATAGGTTTGGTGTGGCGGCACCAAAGATCTGATGGAGATGGCATTGTTGGATACACACTGGACCCTCCAAGAAGTACTTGACAGCTGAGACGTTGATAGGATGGGAAGGTTTTGCCCGAGCAGGTCAGGGGAGAGTGAGAAATCCTGTCTGAATGGAGTCAGGAAACACTCTGGGGAGTGATGATCTAGGAAGGTCCATGCAAAGAACTTGAGATTTCACATTTTTTTAAAAATAAAATAAATTCAATAAAATGATTCTGGAAATAAAACTGTAGTGCATATATAACCTTAAAGTAAAGGACATTCCTTCAGATTAAAAAATTGGCTTGTGGAAAACACATTCCTTATGTTCTCATTTTACGGCAGACTGGTGAACATTTCATCACAGGCCTGTACTGATCCACTGGGAGGTGTTTGGGAACAACTCATGTGAGGGCAGTCCTGCTGGAACAATCTGGCTCACACTGTGAAGGTTCAAAACCTCATTAATGTCGGTGTCAAGGGATTACCAGACTTTGCGAGAATGAATCATGTTAATGTTAATTCACATAAGATTGGAGTAGATATCAAAATGTTAATTTATTCCTTTAAAATGAAAAACACCTACAAGAATTGGAATATGCACGCCAACATGAGTGCTGTGTATTCTAGCTGCAGCCCAGCTACCTGGAAGTGTATCAGTCACATTGCTTTCTGCTACAAGATTTTTGTCTCCATATTTACTGACTTTTCAAAAGCCTTTGTTCTTTACTTTGTATTAATTCGTTTAGTCTATGTGACAAACAAATGTGGAATCTAAAACCCAACAATATTAAAGTGATTCCCCCATGTTCATGCATGGAGGAATTGGCAAAGCTGGGATTCACTATCTGGCGGTTGGCTCCAGAACCCGTGATTTCCTCCTCAATACTATAGTTCCTTGAACTATGAGATAGTTTGAGAAATAGAAAACCTAATGGTATGTGTTTTAGTGCAGAGGTGGGTCAGACCCAGTGCTAGTTAATTTAGGGGTCACTAGTGTATGTTATCAAGGTTGCGGGGGTCTTCTTTCTCCTCTCTCCTCTCTCCTCTCTCCTCTCGCTCTCTTGCTCTCTGCCTCTCTGGCTCTTACTCTGGCCTATCTATCTTTATCTCTACCTCTACCTCTACCTCTACCTCTGCCTCTACCTCTACCTCTATCTCTATCTCTATCTCTATCTCTATCTCTCTATCTCTGTTTCTCTAATCTCTCTCTCTGCCTATCCTCAGCTAACAAGTCCCTTCATAGGGACATTATAGCATTCTAAGGTATCAAGCAGAAGACAGAATACTTGCAGTGGTTCTCAACCTTCCTAATGCTGCGAACCTTTAATACAGTTCCTCATGCTGTGGTGATTCCCAATTTCATTGTTACAAACTGAACATAATTAAAGCATAGTGATTAATCTCAAAAACAATATGTAATTATATATGTGTTTTCCAATGGTCTTGGGCGACCCCTGTGAAAGGGTCATTCGACCCCCAAAGGGGTCACGACCCACAGGTTGAGAACCGCTGCTTTAGGGGGAACAGCATGCTTCCCTTTGTACCAAATGCAGGGATAAGGAAGCTTTCCAGAAGCCCACCAGCAGACTGCCTTTATATCTCACAGCCCAGGGTTGTTTCTGGTCTAAGCAAGTCACTGCCAAGGGGAATGGGAATCAGAAAATAATGTAGACAAATTGAGATTCACCCCCTGCTCAAAGGCTGCTTTCAGCAGGGAAGAAGCCCAGACCACAAGCAAGAGGACAGATGCCTGAATAAATCCGGGGTATTACTAGGAAGGCAGTCAAGCAAAAGTGACTAAAGCAGAAGCTAAATCATAATCAGACATTACTGCATTAAGTTCTCAGGAGCAAGCTTTGTTACAGGGACAAGAAAGGTTTGATGTCAATATGACCTCCCTGAACATTTCTATTAGGCAGACACTTGCTCGGTGGGCATAGGTATGAGCAAACAGAATTAGACAAATCTATTCAGTAGCTTCAGGTTGTCTATCTCACAACAAGGATGGTATTGACAAGGGATCTAAAATTCATTACTTACAACTGCCTATTGTCCTCTGTATTCTAGCAGTATCTCTGCCACAAGGAATGGAAATATTCCAGGTTGAATGACCAATTTCCATTTCCTTGAACTATATTAGGATAGATGTTGTCAACATAAACATCTGACATTTGCTTCTTTCCTATGTGTCTAGGAGTGACAAATCTCTTTCGGAAATGGTCACTCTTTTCTCAGATGCATTAGCATATGAAATAGGTTACCAGAAACTCTTACTTCAGCAGATAGTCTGTTAATTTTATAGTTTAATTGGGACAGATTTTTAAAATCTAATTCCAAGCTTTTGGAAATCATTTAATTAGATCCCAAAGATGCAATGGTAAACAACAAAGAACTACTGCAGGTATCTACAGAAAGTATTATAATTATGATTGTGGCAGGTAGAATTGATAAGATGGGGGAGAAGAGCCAGGTAGAAAGCTCTTGTAAGTCAAGCTGAGAATTGCTGAGTCTTGAATATGGAGGAGCAAGAGCAATAAAAAGAAAAAAAGGAAACACAAAGGAACATAGTAGCTATATGTGCCAAAGATATTTCTTTTCTATATTTACATTAAAGATAAGGAGTCACTGATGTTCATTAGTTAGGCTCTGCAGTCCCAGCATTGAGGAAACATCAGGTATGTATGTATGTATCCCCTCGAATGTCCAAGTGAATATATAATTGACTAATAACCTATATGGATATAGTGGCCTCCTGGTCTATATTATCAGGCATCCTCTAAGCCTGTAGGTACATTATCATAGGTTTCTGAATATATATACTCCAGGACAATTAGAAATATACAGAAATTGGCACAAATGAGACATACAGAGAGCAGACAACTTTTTTGCCAAGCTTAACTATAGATTCCAGAACACTGTTTCTCATCTGAAGGTTATTACTGTCCAAAAGTTAGACTACAAAAACTAGCATTCACTACTTATTTCATAGGATCACAGTACCCTATTGCTATGACAGCATCAACAGCATGTTGAATATTTGCCTGACCCAAACACTGGCAAGGAACCATTCTAAATGTGATCTCTTAATTTTTCTTTCTTTAAGCCAAATATATTCTTAAACTTGCCACAGTTTTGTAAAGATCCTTTAGTAGGGAGAATAAAACACTATTTTCATGTGTTTTATACTAAATACCTAGTGATCTTGTCCCCTTACATAAATATTAAACCAAAACTAACAGGCATGGGTAAATTTTATTGGGGCTAAAAGTAGTTACTTGCTATTATTCATCCATTACTTCCTTTACAAGTGTTTATTTATACCTATGCCAGGTACAGCTCTTGCCCAATTCACTTAGCTACTGAATGACTGACTCAGATCTGCCTGACTCCAAAACCCATGCTCTTGCCCAGCTGGTGTTGCTCAGTGGTTGAGCATCGACCTATGAACCAGGAGGTCACAGTTCAATTCCTGGTCAGGGCACATGCCCAGATTGTGGGCTCGATCATTAGTGTGGGGCGTGCAGGAGGCAACCAATCAATGATTCGCTCTCATCATTGATGTTTCTATCTCTCTCTTTCTCCCTTCCTTTCTATAATCAATAAAATAAATTAAAAAAAAATAAACCCATGCTCTTTCCACACTACATTAAATAAAAATGGTACCTTTAAAAAAAAAAACTAAACTAGCACAGTTGACTGTATTAAATAGTAAGAGACTTACTATTTAAAAGAATTATATTCTCATAAAACCACATTCAAACAATGTCCATATCCCATACATTTATTTTAGTCTCCTGCTGGCCAATACCACAATCCTTCAGATTAGAAGATTTGGCTGCACTACAGAATACACATTGGAAGTTGAGCAACACCCAAGGCTCCATTAAGGTCATTATTCTTGTGGATTTCTTTTCCTCCCACTAGGACAGGCATATCAATTTTTCTATATGTTTTGAAGAGCTTAGCCACATGATTTTAATCATTTCTCCCAGGTGGCTCTTAGAACTTGCATGGTGGCCCTATATATTATCCAATCAAGGACAGGTTCCAGTGTGGTTTGATGAATGAGCAGGCAACCAAAATCTGAGATCTGAAATTCTCATCCCCAAGAAGAAATAGTTTTACCTTCTATTGCTTGGGGATCTTAGGGAATCTGAATATTGGGAAACAGTGTAACGTTTTAGCTATTTTTACAAATGTTCTGGTTTAGGTAAAACCTATATGTTTTTCTAAATATTTTTCCTTCAATTTTTAAATCTTCATATATTTTGATAGAAATTTAACCCTCCTAATATTAATTTATTTACCTTTAACCCATTAAAGTGTATTTAAAAACATATTTCCCAATTGACTTTACAATAATTTTTATAAACCTTGGAATGAACACACACACACACACACACACACACACACACACATCATGTTCTCTTGCCAGGAAACAAAACAAAAAGAAAATACAGAGCACCCAAAAGTTCAGGTTAGGTTCAGCTCTCAAAAGCCACAGGTTCCAAATAATTCTAAACTTGGATGATGGTTTCTTCCATCCAAGAATGTGCCCCACATGTCATTGAATGGTGCAACCACGTTAACCACAAGTTTAACCTAGCTCTCTTGTACTTTTTAATTGACTTCAGCCCAAACTTTTCAAAATGTAAACTTAAATGAACTTCTCTAAAATATTGTAATTAAATGGCATTTTTCATCTGACCACTGGTATGGGAGGCAATGTCAATCATCTTTTCTTGTTATTAAGAAATCTTTCTCTTCCTCTTTACTTCCAGGCAATAGAGCTATGAAAGTTTAATTCTGGGTTATATTCTCTTATATTTCCAATATATCTTCCTATCACCATACCTCCTAAATCTTTGATCACCACATATGTTATTCATCAAATATCTATACAGCTTCTCTTATAAGTAAAGTACTTATTTTTTAAAAAGTTAATTCAACAAATACATACAAATTGTCTGCTATGGCTCAGTCATCTGCCAGCCTAGATAATATACTGAATGATATAAAAGCAATTATGCAAAATATAATAAGTCAGAGTTATTCATAATGATGTATCTCCCTCCATGACCATGGCAGACATTGTTAATCAATCAAGTATAATTTCTTGCTGATCTCATGCGTGACCTCTGAAATTTTCTTAAGCGTGTTTCAGAAAGCCAGCACCAAACTACTGGAGTTGGTATTACAAATATAACATATATTTTATCCTCTTACTATATATGCAATTACTCTGAGTGATCTTCAATTCCTAATTGTGTGTGCATTGCTGGGGCATGGTAATAATAATCCATACACAATTATGTGTAGTCTGTGTATTTCCACCACATACCGATATAGTTCTCTTTAGCACATGCTTCCTAAACACTGTCATTGTCCATACCCACCAGTACTTTCTTCATCTGTTTCTTTTTCTCATGTTTAAGATTACAAAAGGCAGAAACTGAAGCAATACCTATCCAATGGAGTGAAAGTGTAAGTTTGTCATATTTCCATCAAGAGTAAAAACAGGTGGGTATGATTGTGTTAGAAAGACTACAGGATTAGGAAGCAAGACACCAGGATCACTTACCCCTAATTCTCTACTTGTCATTAGCCCTCTAACCTTAGCTTAACCATTTAATCATTCACCTATTCACCAAACTAATATTTAGAAGTAATCACTATGCGTCAGGCACTCTTCAAAGACCTTGGTGGCCTCATCTGAAAAATGAGCATACATTTCTTTCAGCTTAAATTCGAGACAGAACCAGGACGGTTCTGATTCTTGTCTTTGTGTGTGTGTGGAGGCAGGGGGGTGGGGAGAGGGGTTATTGGTGTGCACTGATGTAGAACCAGTAAATTAAGTCAATTAGAAAATTAGCCTTTATTATACTCCCAGGCATGTTTTCTATAAATGACCGGAGAACATTCTAACCACTACAGTCATCCAGTTGCTACTTTTTATTCTTACTCCTTCCCTTTCAATTTTCTCTTCTCACATTTGGATTTATTTTTCTTCTCTTGCCCTAACATGGACTAATATATATATACACATACTAGTGGCCCAGTGCATGGATTCATGCACATTGAAAGAAAATTAATTAGAAGAAAGATTCATGCGGTAAACTTTTATTTTTAAATTGTACATCATCTGTATCAGCCAGCCGGTCGCATGTGATTGGCGCCAGCGAGAGCTTGATATCGCGCATGCGGGAGTCAACATTTATTTTTAAATTCCCAGTGCGCGTCATATGTACTGGCTGGCCAGTTGGTCAGGTGGTCGGACAGACATACCTTTGGTCACTTAGCCTTTTATATATATAGATATATATATATATATATTTTCTCACCTCCAAATAAATTATTATCTCTATAAACAAATCTTATCATGTTAGTTTTGCATTGGATTACATTATACCTTCCAGGCTGTCAGTTTTCAGGAAAAAACAAGAAAAAAATCAGATATGTCCACAAGGTAAATTTCAGTGAATCAACAATTGGAAAAATAAAAATACCCTATCACTTCTTATCAAAGATGATACCAAAACTGAGTTACATAAAATCTACAATTAATGAAATATGGCATTTCAGAATACATGAGATGTAGCAGAAAAAGTAAAGTACTTCTTACAATAATAAATAAAAATGCTTGAAAATAAATAAATCAAAGAATTTAGTTAAATAACATAGAAAAGTAACAAAACCATTAACCTAGAAGATTTGAAGGAAAAACATAGGTTAGGTTGAAAACATCAATAAATGAATTAGAATAAAGAATATGTCATTATGCCTAATGTTAAGATTCTAGAACAGCACTGTCCAATTTAGTGCATTAGCAACAGGTGATGATTTACATTTGTGTTTAAATGAGTGCTCAATAGCCATCAGTAGCTAGTGGCCACCATATTTTGCAGCACAGATATAGAACATTTCCATAATTGCAAGTTTTATGATAGTGCCAACTCTAAAATCAGAAACAGTACCAAAGCACTCACTAACACACGCATTAACTAACACTTTTAATAAATGCAACTCAAAAAGAAAAATAGAGAGTATACATTTTTAAAGAAAAAGTGAAACTATACTACATTGAAATATAAGATTATAACTGAAAATTCTAATACATTTATTCAGGAAACTATAATCAACAATAAGAGAATTTGCTGGAAGCCAATTCCAGCATGTCAGCAGGGCTGAATCATCTGGAAATGGCTGAGGACATTTCCCCAAACCTGAAAAGGATGCATAAATGATTGCTTGCTGCCAGACAGCTGAAGGTATTTCAATAAACATATGATTGCCTCCTACTGGCCAAACACCTAAACAGCCGGAGGCAGTTCCCCCAATCTGACAATGGATTCTGTATACTAAACCTTGCCTTTTGATATGTATATTTACCTTGCTTTAGGACAATTTGTGTTAATAAAAAGCAAGGGGTCCAGAGAGACAAGAGAACTTGGTTTCCTTAGCTAAGTCTTCTCTGGCTCCCCAAAATGCCTTCCAAAATTATGTTTCATCTCTGGTCTCTTTAATAATTTACATGCAGCACCTTCTCCAGATTCCTGAACCCTTCAAGATGCTGGATTAAGACCACCAGCAAGAATTCAGTAAATTGACTGAGTACATCAGTATACCAAAATCAATAGCCTTCTTATATAGAAAGAACTCTCAGTTTCAAAAGATAATAAAAAGAACCCATTACAAATAATATAAAAGATGTACTACACAAAGAATAAATTTAGCAAGAAATGTGTGAGAAACACAAAAAGAAAACTTAATACATTACTAAAGAAGATAATTGGAAATAGGCATTCTGTTCTTTGATAGGAATATTTTAAATTTATATAAAATTTTAAACATTCCATCAATAGTACCAAATGAAATATTTTAAATATATTTTTAAAAATTAGACTAGTGATCTTCAGTGTTTTATGGCTAATTGTTTGTGTGTGTGTGTGTGTGTGTGTGTGTGTGTGTGTGTGTAGGCAGTAAATGTCTGAAAGAAAAGAGAAGTAAAAATACAGTAGCTTTATCAGATAACAAACTATAACCTAAAGCCTTATTCATTAAAGTAGGATTTATAGTGGAATATCAATATACAAACATATCAATGTAATATAATAAAGTGTTTCCATATAGACCCAAATTTGTATTGGGGTTTATAAAATGATATAGATGTTATTCACAATCCGTGGTCAAAAATGGATCATTGAATCAATTAACTGGGGAAAATGGAAGCCATTTTAAAATACAATTACTCACTGTCTCAAACCCTTTACCAAATACACCTCAGATCAGTGGTCGGCAAACTCATTAGTCAACAGAGCCAAATATCAACAGTACAACGATTGAAATTTCTTTTGAGAGCCAAATTTTTTAAACTTAAACTATATAGGTAGGTACATTGTTATTAACTTAATTAGGGTACTCCTAAGCTGGCCTTTGCTAAAAACGTCCTCAATCTGATTGAGGTACGTTCGCTGAGGTCGACCCCTTCCAACTCTCCCATCCACACTCGTCTTGTATACTTGTTTCGTCTATCTCCTTTCGTTCATCCTCTCTATATGTCCAAACCAAATCAACATACCTTTCTCAATTCTCGACACTACATCTTCTTTCACTCCACAACGTTCCCTATACATGCGCGCCCACACGTGGTATTTTGTGGAAGAGCCACACTCAAGGGGCCAAAGAGCCGCGTGTGGCTCATGAGCCACGGTTTGCCGACCACTGCCTCAGATGAATCCAGGAATTAAACATAAAATGTGATATTGTGAAGCCACTAGGTCTCAATATGAGATAGGTATTCTAGTTATAGGCCACATGCAGAAGCCATAGATAAAAATATTGAAAATGCGTCCCCATAAATAAAATTAAAAAAAAAACACTGCATGAAACAAATGTGTTATTTATTTAAAATGTAATATTTGAATGACAAATGATGACCAGGGAAACATATGTAATACATATAGCAGATAGAGGACAATTTACTTAGTACATAAATACAAGGTTCCCCCAAAAAATGTATACACACTTTACCAGCTGATAGCTCAATTTTGAAAATAAAATGTATTTTAATAAACACTGCCTTTATAATTATTCAAAGTGTGTGTATTCATTTTTGGAGACACCCTATATATTCTACCATCAATAAGGAAAGACCCAAAAATCCAACGGACCTGAAATTGTATTGAGACTGTGAAAGGAAGAGGTTCAGTTTTCCACCTTGAACTTCTATTTTCTCCTAAACAGTAAGAAGCTGCATCAGTAACCCAGTGGACACAGATAATGGGGTGGTGAGGGCCTGGGTCAGGACTGGAGTGGGCTGGAAGAGGTTTATGGAGGAAAAAGGAGGACCTATGTAAAACTTCCAACAATAAAGATTTTTTTAAAAAGAAGAAGCATCAGTCATTTAAAAAGTTGAGGCAAGCCCTAACTGGTTTGGCTCAGTGGATAGTGCCTCAGCCTGCGGGCTGAAGGGTCCCAGATTCGATTCCGGTCAAGGGCATGTACCTTGGTTACAGGCACATCCCCAGTCGGGGGTGTGCAGGAGTCAGCTGATCGATGTTTCTCATCGATGTTTCTAATTCTCTATCCCTCTCCCTTCCTCTCTGTAAAGAATCAATAAAATGTATTATAAATAAATAAATAAATAAATAAATAAATAAATAATTGAGGCAAGGTAAAAGTATAATTCCAAACATCTGGCCTCAGCTTTTTTTCTGCTGTTTTCTACATTTCTTAGGAATCCCTCTTCTTTCACAGTCCCTTATCTAAATATGTTATCATTATGCTTAATGTTGAAACACAGTATAAGCATCTATTACTGTAAACATCAATGACCATCATTCTACCCAATACAATTAGAAAAGAGGAATAAAAATAAAAGATAGGCTCATATAACTAAATTTAGGAAATCTGTGTTTCTATTATCTGTCCTTTCTCTGGTGGATTGCATCTTAGCTTAACTCCGAATGTTAAATGTGATTCTTTGTGCTCTTTTCTTCCTGTCCAGGCACTCCCCTTCCCATAAAGGACTGTTGTGGAGTTGACCAGACAAAGCAGTGCAGCGGCATAGTTGGGACCTGCTGGAGTTGCCAGATGGTATGTATCCAGCTACAGCCCAGGGGCCTGAATTGTCACCTGACCATTCAAGACATCCTCAATCTTGTGAGCCTCGGGCCCTCGAGCACTGAGAGGACTTCCGTGGGAAGCACAGCTTATGCTCCTTGCAGTGAAGCTGCCCAGGGACACCACCAGTGTGCAACGCCCAGAAGAAGCCAGGACATGGGGCAGGAGGAGGGTATAGAAGAGATTGAGAGCCCTGTGAGCAACAGCCCCGTTAAAAAAGAGACAATGGCAAGAGTCTTTGTTGCTATTGTTTTATCCAGTACTTTTTAGCATATACGAATGGCAACTTAAGTAAAGACAACAATTGAGAGTATATATTGGAGAAAATGAGTATTTTTGTCACTGAAAACATTCAATAGAAAACTAGCAAAGATGAGGAAAACAATAAAGCTAACAGAGTAAAAAACTAATTACATTAAATTTCAAATTTCCAATCCTTTCTGCGTATTTACAGTTTCCCCTCTTGAGGACTGTAACAAGTTATACTCCTTTGTATTTTCAGTGTCAAGATGGGAGTAAAAAGAGCAGAAATGAAGCAGATCGAGGAGAACACTGACAGCATGCATGCCGAACACAAGGGTTAATACTAGAGTCAAAGATGGGCCAAAAGATTCATCAATAACCTGAGACCTAAGCAGTGATGGCGCAAGGGTGGCAACAACTGCTTCCCTTCACAATCTCCAAAGTGGCATTTTTACAATATTCTTTGTTGACACAGTGGTTGTTAACATACATTTTAAAAGATACTGAAAGAAGTAGTATAAGAGTAGGATTAATTTGTTCAATAATTGATCAACACATAGTAATTAGACATGGTGATTAGACATTTATATAACTTATGAAGTAATCACCCAGATAAGTCTAGTACAGCACAGGGAACAAAGTCAATAATATTGTAATAACTATGTATATGTCAGATGGGTACCAGAACCAGATCAGGCTATTTCTGACACTAATTTTAGGTAAAGCCCAGCTCATGAGTCAGAGTTTAGCTGCAAATTAGAGGAGAGCTAATAGGAAGAGATAATGAGAGAAACTAAGGGAACTAGAAAAAGCATGTAAGAGATATGGAAATATTTATTTGCATAAACCACAATTACTTAGGTCAGGATATCTTTTGAAGACCGATGGCTCAATAAATTCTGCTAGTAGGCTTGAACACAGCATTTGGCACTACAATATAAAAAAAAAAATAATGCCAATCAACAAATGAATGGCATCTTCATTCTCATTGTTCTTTGTGCCTTTCACCTATGCTAATTTCCATTTTTTAGTGAGACTCCATAATTAAAAATTGTTGGTTATAATTCATATAGTTTCTAGTTTCGGGTTAATGGAAGGAATTTCAAAGTATCTACTACGTTGCTAGATCAAAAGTACAATTCTTATTTATCGCATTAACTAAAAAATCATGATCATCAGTTTGCAAATACTTCTTTTAAATATACTTTTTATTAATATTAGAGAAGGAGAGAGAGATATAAACATCAATGATGAGGGAGAATCATTGATTGGCTGACTCCTGCATGCCCCACAACCCAGGCATGTGCCCTGATGGGGAATCGAACCATGACCTCCTGGTTCATAGGTCAACGCCCAACCACTCAGCCATGCTAGCTGGGCTCTTTTAAAAAGGGAAAAAATGTGTCCCATGCCTGGACCAAGGACCTAATAATTAAAGATAGGGGAAAAAAAGCTTAATAAATGTGTCAAGCCTGAAAACAAAAGAACTATGGCAATGAATGGAACCATCTAAGAAAATTCAGAAAGGCTCCAGTTTAACCTCCAAATTGATACAATAATTTCTTCGACAGAAAACTACCGATGGCTTTTCAACATCTCCAAAAACATTGTACAGTGATGTGTAATTTGAATTCTAGAACCATATTTAAATGATATTTTTAAAATATTTGAACCATACTCCTTTTCCTGGTAAATTTATTGATGTAATCCAATTTTTCAAAATAAGTGAAAACACAATTGAACATTTGCCTGAACCTTCGATATTACAATAATGATGACACCACACAGATATAGTGCCAACACAGTATATCATTTAAGAAACGGAGCACAACTGCATCTTGTTTAAAAATTGGAAGATGCTTTCACATTTCTTGAAGTTGTGTTTCAAATCAATCAGCATATGAACAGTACACTGGGGACAAGCCATAGCTTTAGCTAAGCCTACTCCTCTTAGAGAACTAACTGTACTATGAGACCATGAGAAACATAAACAGGAAAAAAATCTCTAATTTGGAAGTGGCTTGATAAATTTTATATTAGTTAGGAAGAGATGGAAGTTCCTAATTAGAAATGGCATCTGTTTATTTAATATTCTACATGAAGGGGAACTGTGGAAATACATCTGGTGCTTCTACTGACTGTATAATAATCAGTGTATCCTGACTCTAAAGAAAAGCAGAAAAGAAACTGAAAGTACAGACTTGAAAGGGTAATATGATCCCTGTACTATCAACTAAACATCTCAGGCTCACTCCCCTTCTGAAAATGGTATGTTTGAGAAGCACTGAAGAATCTCTGATGCTCAACTGAATTCTATCTGCTTGCTTATATTTTTATATAGCTTTCCTGTTGCCCAACAATCAAGGATGCTCCTTGTTTTAGAGGGTGCTGCTATAAAATGGGGAGCCCCGGTAAAGCTGCGATACTAAGTAAACTATGTAGCCTACAGTCCTGTCTGTGTGAGTACACCACAAAGCACTGAGATTTGGGATTAATTTGTTACAATAGCAAAATCTTGCCTGTTCTAATTAATATTGCGCAGCTGCTAAATCCAATGTTATTTTTTACACATTAAAAAATAACCAAAGTTTTCAAAATTTATGGTCAGTCCCATAATGAGAAAAAGACAAATGTTTGCCTTTTATTATTTTTTTTCAAGGTAGATATAACTCTATACCACACAAAGAGAATTAAATTCTCCTTTATCAGCTCTACTTCCACCCGTGCTTGGATCCTTATTTTGTCCATTACATTCTGTAAAACAGATAGCATAAATATTGTTATTTAAAAAGCATTCACTTGTTGGGAAGCAAAAGACCCAGACACATAGCCTAATGAGCAAGGCACTCTGGAATAAGGTCCTCAGGGAAACTGAGAGACAGATTTTCTGTGCTGCTCTAGACTCTACCCTGATGGTCTTACCCCTTTCACTGGCAGCCTCCTCTCTGACCTCTCTGGCTATAGCCCCCAGGCCCACCCTTCCTCAGCCACTGTGGCCCTTGGCACAGTCATTGTATAGGGTGTCCCAAAATTCACGCAAGAAGTAATTTGGATAGAAAACATAGGTTTATAATTAAAAATTAAAAATTTTTTATTGATTCATAAAGTATACAGTATAGGGTTATGTAAGGAATAGCACATCAGGTAAATGGCCTCCACAGCTTTGCTGGCACTTACGCAAAGCCGTGGTCTTCATTGGTCTTCATTGTCCCTGCTCCTGGACCATAATTGGTACTTGGTAATGCTTACCAAATTAAAGGGATTGAAATCAAAGGGCAACAGATATTAGAATCTGATTGAATAAACCAATTAAAATTAGGCTTTTATTTTCTGTTGTTGTTGTTGTTGTTAATGCTCACGCAAAATTCAAATCTTGCGTGAATTTTGGGACACCCTATACAAAGCCAAAAAGGAGCAATGTATGCCTGTTACTTTGCAATTGCCCACTCATCAAAATCATAGAAAAGATAAAGGGGGCCTGGAATAGGTATGGTTTCCAAAAACAGGAGCCAATGTACCTTTGCTATCAAAAACCCAAATCAGAAACACAAGTAAGTAGAAATTAGCAAGTATCAAGTATAGCCATTCATTCAATTAATTGAGCATCCACAATATGCTAAATACCACGTGAAGCACTAAATACAAAGTGGTAAATGAGACTGACAACCTCTGCTCTCCCAGAGGAACTCAGAATCTAGTGGGCAAAAAACACCCAGATAGAAGAAAAGAGAGGGAAGTTAATCATCTTCACCTTGTGTTCAAGGTAAATTTTTATGTTCATGGAAATGAATTATATCATCCTGCTAATAAAAATATGTCAATGGCTTCTTGCTCCATTAAAACAAGCATTTAATTATTTACCCCTGCAGTTTAGTTGGTGATTGGGTCCCTGCCTACTTAAACATCAGTTTCTTCATCTGTAAAATGTTGATAATAGTATTTACCTTATAGAATTTTTGTGAGGATCAAGTGAGATAGTCTGTGCATTGTATCAGCAATAGAAAGCACACAATAAATGTTAGGCAAATAATATTGATATTATTATTATCTCTTCTGCATTATCTCATCATTTTTCCTTTCCTGTCACTGTATTTCACCCACACTTGCCTCTGAAAACTGTTAGAATAGGCCGCAACTTCTTGTCTCCCTATGCACTTTGAACCTTCTATTCTCAGTCTGGCTCTTAGTCCGGCAGGCTTCTTCTCAGTCTTTCATTGCAATTTATATGGTCATGTTCAGACTTCACTAAAGTGCCCTTCTGCAACAACTCCTCTCCATCACAGCATTCTGTTTGTTTATTACATTGGGCATTTAACTATCTATCTGAAATCACCTCATTTGAGAGTTTACCTGATTTATCCCAAATCGTGCCTATTAGAATTAATCTCCTAGAGGCAGCAAGCATTTGCCCTAACTTCTCCATTGCTGTATCCAATATGCTTAGAGCAATACCTTGCACACAGAAATTCTTTAGCATATGCTAATGAATAAATTAATTAACAAATAATTTAAAGTTCTAATTAGAATGAAATCCAAGAAAATACTTTTAAAAGGGTTAAATTAAAAAAAATACACAAGTAGATAGAGCAATCTCAAAGTTGTGTCTTTCTTGCTAAAGGATTGGTCAAGAAGTGAATCTCACAGAGTATTCTGACTTCTGCCCTCACTTGGACAAAAGCTCACCCATAATATCCAGGTTCTGGTTTTAGAGGTTTTAAATCATTATTAGTAAACATTTAAGTAATTTATTCTTACCGGGCAGTTTAATAGGTACTGAGACTATGCAAAAGAATAAAAAATCACAAGGGAATTCTGATATAATGAAAAACAAAAGACCCAGACACATAGCCTAATGAGTGAGTTTTATTATAAACTCACTAAAAGTAAAAGATGTTAAAGTACAAGGTAGGTTTATCTTAGGGAGTAAAGTGCATAATGAGTGCTGTAGAGGTAGCAAAGTAAAGGACTTGACTTTTGCACAAACACTGAGCACTATGGAAATGCAAGACTCGAACAGGACCTGGAAGAACATGAGGCCTTGTACAGAAAAATAAACAATCGGGAAAAGAGTATGAGCAACCTGGGCTTCTGTGTGATGCAAGAGGCATTGTCAGTAGACAAATTAACAACCAATCTACCTAGTACTAAAGCTGCACTGAACAATCACTTCCTATCAGATGGGAAGCACCGAACAAACAACCAGACACTTTGGCCAGCATCACCTAATAAAGCTGGCAATACTGTCCATCGGATATTTACTGAGCACATACTATATGATTTCTCTGACTAAAATGTTACTTTCATTTGTACAATGTGCCACAATTTATGAACTGTTTTTATGTGAATTATCTATATTAACTCACAATACGTCAATTAAGAAGATTGTCGTTTTCAAGGTAAAACAGTTATGTCCTTTTGCAAGGTCACCGGTCAGTTGTCGACCTATGAGGGTGATCTGAACTATCAGACACTACTTCAGTGCTCTTCCACTGTCCCAGATATGCCTCCCGGTTAGTTGCAGTATGTATTTCACATCAAATACAAGTACCTCTGTTCAGAATAAATATATCAGCCATAGTCTTTGTTTGCATGATATAAGTTCATATTTTCAAGCCAGTTAAGCTGTCATTATAGCAAAATCATCACCTTCAAATTCTATCAAATTTATAATTTACAAGGAGTATGAAGAAAAAAACATTTAATTTCTGCAGAAATATTTGTGATCAGTTGAAATTCTAGAAATCAGATCTTTCAGTTTATACTAATTTTTTTAAAATGTGAGGATAACAATGCTAAATGAAAGCTGAATTTAATGAGGATAGATAATTTAGGGTGCCATGTTACAGAGTTAGCCTATAAAAAATTGATTTGATGTCAATGTATAATTATATAAAACAAAGGTATTATGCTATTTGAGCTTTTTTTTTTTTTAGAACAACTCTAGAGCTTAGGATATTTTCACATGGAATCTTACTGAACTTTTCACTGGTACCTATCTTAGGGGTCATATTTTGAGCAATATTTTACATTTGTATCATTATATAAAATTAAAAATTCTATTATTTCCCATAACAATCTATAAAATCAAGCTATTTTTATAATTTAAAAATAGAGAGAATATACCAAATGTCAAGTTCTAGCAGTCAAGATAGGAATATACAAAATAATCACAAATGGATACTACTTTAATTGAATAAGGAGTTATCACAAATATTTATATTGCTGTTGACACTTATTCCCTAATAGTTTTCTAAAAATTATTGTAGCAAAATTGACACATGCAACTTTCTTCACTGAATACTATTTTAATACTAATGTGGACATTTTGTTTTATGCACAAACACTTTTCTTTAGGGTGCATTTAAAAAAAAAAAAAAGCCATGACGAATTCTGTATCTGTTTCACTGGTGATGACAAGTATGTTAATTGCTTGCAGATAACATCTGTTCTAGTGAAATCAAGATGCAGAGGCTGTGTTGGATCTGTGGTGTTAGCAGCTTTCTAAAGCTTTGTCTGGGAGACCCACTGCATGCATTTCACAGACTCTCCAGGCAGCTGGAGGGCTTTTGAGCTTTTTTGAGAACCTTCCAGCAACTGAAATAAAATCTGCCAGGAATCCTGGGTCATCGAAATGTCTTCCTTTGAGCAGTGGACTCACCTTTGAAGCTGCAAGATATCCACTGACCATGACGCCTGAGTGTGCTCCGGCTAAAGCAAGTTCAGGGTGAGCTGCCGACCGCCTGCATGCAAGAGCAGGCCTCTGACTTCCTTCTCTGTTTACAGAACAGGGTGAAGGGCCTCTCTAGAGGGGATCGCAAGAGCCCGGTCAATATAATGTCAGATATAAAGGGCCCTTCTGCTCAACAGGCCACGTTTACAATTTTACAGGGTTCACAGGCTACAATTGCTTACCAGATGTGCCTATGAAGTTGGCTAACCATGGCATTGTGATGGCTTTGTCCCAACCTCTCCACATGTTTGCTTCTCCCTGAAGCTATGAGTTTGTGTAGACTCTGCTGCACTGTTCCTAGAAGAGCCCATGCTACTCCCCTGTGGATCAGCTAGTCATGCTGCCGTGCACGCTGCTGGAGATGCAGGGACGAAGGTCTTTCAGTATTTGCGGACCCAGTTGACTGCGTCAACCAAAGTTGTGAATATAGTGATCTCACTGGGTCTGCATTACAGTGGGGTAGTTTAAAAAAAAAAAGAAAAAATATTGTATTTGTTACAGGTTAGATATTTGAGGGGGAAAAAGAGACTAGTAAGATTGGATGAAAACAATGAGGGACATGAGCCACCTGAGAAAGAGATTGAAAACTAAATCCCATGAGTGTGAAAAGTGAATTCAGTGAGAATAGAGATATTACATAATATGACAGGTTTGTACTATAGGGGAAAGTTTTATTTTAAAAATTTAACGTAAATATTTGATATCTTGCCAATATGAGTTTTTGAATATGTTTTCACCATGTTTTAATACATCTCATTTTTATAAAAGCTAATGATGTAAAAGCTTAAAATAAATCCACTCTGCCCTTGTAGTCTAGGACAAACATAATCTTTTTCACTGGTTTATTTGAGTACCCTTCCTATGTAATAAGCAATATTACAGCAAATTCATGAGGGAAAGTACATTTCCTCACATGTGGAAACACTCCACTCTTAGGGCTTCCTGACATTGCTCTGAACTCTGCCAGTGTATAAATAAAAACAATCATTCTTACAAATTTAGTGACACCAAATAAAGATATATCTGTGTAAGAAAGTGTAGACATAAAGATCAATAAGGTTATCAACTGTGTCCTCAGGACTGTAGTTCCAGAACACTTACTCAAGAACAGATTAAAGTCATTGACAGGAAGATGGCCTAAATGGTTTTTGTCAGTGCAGATGGAAGTGAAGTCAGTTTCTGTTGGCTGTTTTTTGTGTTTTTTAATGATTCGGTTTTCTTTAAACTTTTTTAAAAAATTTTTATTTATTTCAGAGAGAAAGGGAGAGAGAGATAGAAACATCAATGATGAAAGAGAATCATTAATAGGCTGCCTCCTGCTTGCCCCCTACTGGGGACCCCGCGACCCAGGCATGTGCTCTTAACCAGAATCGAACCTGGGACCCTTCAGGCTACAGGCCCGTAACGCTCTATCATTGAGACAAACCAGCCAGGACTCTGTTGCTGCTTTTGGTAGTCTACTTTCTAGATTACTGCAACAAAAGTAAGCTTTATTCTTCTAAACTAACCTAGCACCAAACAATAACTTTTCAGCAATCCATCATTATTATTTCTAAGAATTAACAGAAAGTTCAAATAGGTAACTTGAGTAGTCTTTATTTGAACTTAGAATTATAAAACACTTCACAAGTCTTATAAATGTATCTAAATATTTTTACAAAAAAATAGATATGATCATAGAAATTTACCTTTTGCTTTTTGTTGGGTGGCAGCAATCTTATATAAAACAGTTATCATTTTTGAACAGTATATTTATTTCCATTTTACTGGACAAAATACCTCATCATCGTCGCACCTAGCTGGAGATGGGGAAGCACTTGGAATTCTTGCCTTCATCATTTTATGCTGCTTATTATTATTTCTCTCCTTTGTTAACATAACAAAGAGAAACTAATAAGCTTTCCAGTTTCCCAGGATGATTTTTTTTTAAAATATTTCATTTGAGAGAGGAATGAAGAGGGAGAGAGAGATAGAAACATCACTGATGAGAGGGAATTATTGATCCACTGCCTCCTGCATGCCCCACACTGGGGATCGAGCCTGCAACCTGGGCATGTGCCCTGACCAGAAATCGAACTGTGACGTCCTGGTTCATATAGGTTGATGCTCAACCACTGAGTCACACTGACAGGGCACACAAATTTTTTTAAAAGTAAAGATTTACAATATGTTTAATAGATGAAATTATCAACAAGGGTGTTTTTAATTTAACAGGAATATGTTCATTGAGTCAAAAATACTATGTTACTGAGTTGAAAACAGTTATATTTATTTCTAAAAAAAATCTTAACATATCTGAGCATAAATCCGGTTTATAATCTGCCTTAAAAAATCCTTTGAGCTAAGAGGTCTTTATTGATAATTATATTATTGTTTTCAGCTCCAACTGAGCCAAATGAAATTACTTTCTAGAATCATTCATTTCAAACTTTTAAAATTAAAAATATAATTTTGAAAAGATTAAGTTTCATCTTAAAGTTAGTACATATTATAAACAATTCATATCTTTAAAAAACCACACGTTGCAATCTTTGTCCTCTAGGAGGATGTAGGTTAGCAGATCTCACCATGCATGTTAACCCTATCGAAGCAGCCCCTGTTTCTGCTTTGTAGAATTTATCTCTCTTCTTAGGAATTAATTATTTGCTCAGCGAGTGCTTTCCTAGTGGACAGTGAGCACCACAAGGACAGAGACCTGAGTGTCTAATCAATGGATCCATACTTCCTGGTACAGAGTAACACTCAGTTTTCATTAAAGAAAGGAGAGAGGGAGAGGGAGGTGGAAGTCTAGGGAAACAGACCTGCCTGTGAATGTTACTTGTTATGTCAGTTTGATCTCACGGATTCTCAGTCACTCATCAAGAGAAGGAAAGGGGAAAAGTGCCGTTTTCTCTTGAAATCTGAGGCGGAAGGTGATGCATTAAGACAAGAGAGAAGAAAATATTCAGAGAATAACATAAAACTGGAAGAGAAAAACAAGACTGAAATACTTTAAAGGAAAAAAGACAAAGGTCAAAGCCAATTAGACTCAAGAGTAGGCAGATTTGTGTGTCACCATCCAGATGAGGATGAATGTAGGAAAGAAGTAAATTGAAGAGTTGCTTAGATTAGAGGTATTCAAAGGGTGGTCCATAGACCTGTGCTGGTTCACAGTTTTTCCTGTCCATGAGATAAGCACAGAATGAGAGAGTAAGCACTTACACATCCTATATAATAAAACCCTAATATGCAAATTAACCAAACAGTGGAAAGACTGGCAGAACAACCGGTCGCTATGATGCTCACTGTCCACCGGGGGCAGACACTCAATTCAGGAGTTGCCCCCTGGTGGTCAGTGCACTCCCACAGGGGGAGTGGCACTCAGCCAGAAGCCCAGCTCATGACTGGCGAGCGCAGAGGTGGTGGCGGGAGCCTCTCCCACCTCCACTGCAGGCAGGAGGTAAGGAGCAAGGGGTCCTGGGGGGCCAGGCCTAAGCCGGCAGGCGGACATCCCCTGAGGGGTCCCGGACTGCAAGAGGGCTCAGGCTGGGCTGAGGGAAGCCCCCAATCCCCCTCCCAGTGCATGAATTTCATGCACCTATATAATAAAGAGCTAATATGCAAATGGTCATCATGCCTTCATGCCGTCACGCTGTGATGCCCTCACGCCATCACAATCCATTACCAGGAATCACGGGTGGGCAAGGACTTGACGCTGCGTGTGCGGTGTGGAGGCGGGTCCCAGCGGCTCCATGCGGTGAGGCCTGGGGGTCCTGCGGCTCCATGCGGCACGGAAGTGGGACCCCTGGCTCTGGCTTACCTCTTTGGGGCAATCCATCAAGGAGCCCCAGATGGGTGGGAAGGGCCTACCTCTTTGGGGCAATCGATCACAGGGATCCCGCACTATGAGAGGGCACAGGTCGGTCTGGGGGACCCCCCTCCCCCGAGTGCATGAATTTCGTGCACTGGGCTTCTAGTGTTTATATAATTCTACGGAATAATTTTGTGCCCGTTGAATCTAATGAATACACATTTGGGCTTGTAACTAAACATTTTCTATTTGATGTTTTTGGGAGCCAATTTTAATAGTATTTTTTAAATATGATGAGTTGACATGCAAAAAAAAATGTTTAAACAAAAATTTTTTAAATCTTTAAAATGTAACACCTGGTCTTCACCAAAGACAGCTTGAGAGCACTGACTTAGACAAAGTATTAGCAATGCTTCATGGTTGTTGTTTTTTTATATATGTTTTTATTGATTTCAGAGAGGAAGGGAGAGGAAGAGATAAAAACATCAATGATAAGAGAGAATCATTGATTAGCTGCCTCTGCACACCACCCACTGGGGATCGAGCCCAAAACCTGGACTCATGCACTTGACTGGAATCAAACCCAGGACCCTTCAGTCTGCAGGCTGACGCTGTATCCACTGAACCAAACCAGTTAGGGCAATGCTTCATGGTTTTTGCTGCTTTTTTCTAACTTCCTTGTGGTTGAATAATTCTACTTGTCTTAAAAACAAGTATACACAAATGTCCTATGCAAGCTTTCTCAAAATAAAAACAAATAATCTTAAACACACTAATTAGAAATTATTTTAAAGAGCTTTCTAATTTGTTGTGTGTGACAATATATGAAACTTCAAGTAGAATAAATACAGAGGTTTTGGGTTAGTTTCAATATACAAAGTTAGGGCATTGTCACCACATGAGCTTGACACTTTGCTCATTTGTTTCTATAAATGTTTACACAGGAATATACCACTTTTCAAGCATTTTCAAACAGTGGCTTGCTATATTATAGGATTCTTGAAATGTTTCTTTCAGAAAAACTTGCAAGCAGAAATATTGAGCTTTAAAGTTCTTCTTAAAGTCCTTCTCCAATTTTCCCCTTATATAATAGCATTCCATATCACAAGTCCAGTTACAACCTTTATTTCCCTTTTAAAAAAGTTATTAGAATATATTTCAGACAAGCAAAATATATTAAGAATAGCATAATAAGCACTTATATATGCAATGCTAAGCTTAATGAATTAAACATCACAAGTAGTTGAAGACCCTGGTACTCCCTTGTCCTGATCATGTTATCTCTCCTCATTTTATTTTTTATTTTTCATGTTTTGCACAGAGGAAAATAATGGTTTTGATTGTTTCTTTGTTAGTTTTAATCAGGAAGGTGAGTCTCGTGTCCTACTGGTGTTTATGACAGAAATGTGAAGAAAACCCTGACCCTCTAAAAATACTGAACTGGCAGACTTATACTGCTGAACTGTGGTTGCTTGGGGATGAGAATGGGGTGGAGAGATAGGGGGTGATATCTAAATGGTAGAGCTTCTTTTTGATGTGATGAAAATGTCTCAAGTTGACTGTAGTGATGATCATACATATCTGTCAATACACTAAAAGTTCATTAATATGTTATTATATACTATGTGAATTATATCTTAGCAAAGCTTTCTTTTAACCCTTACCCAAATATATGTTTTTATTGATTTTGAGAGAGAGGAAGGGAGAGAGAGAGAAAAAAAAATATTAATGTGAGAGGGAAACATTGATCAGGTTGCTTATTTGCATGCTCCAACCAGGGATTGAACCTGCAACTTTTTTGTGCATTCAACGATGCTCCAACTAACTGACCACCTGACCAGGGCAACAAAGCTATTTTTTAAAAAATAATAATAGAGGGCTCTGGTCAGTGTGGCTCAGTTGGTACAATGCTTCTCAGATTTTGGAAAATAGGCAAACAAATGAGATAAGTGCTATGAATGTGTTAGCTCACTGTGTAGAGTATTTTCAGGGTGTCACGCAGGGAGTCAGAACTCCCAAAGAGCACAGTGATCTCAATGAATTGAGGAGACAGGGTTTTGAGAGTGGTCAGGGTTTGGAGGTAGCTCACATTTGCAAAGTAAAATACCACAGAAAGAGGTGAGAGAGAGAGAGAGAGAGAGAGTTTGCTAAAGAGTAGAAATATAATCCTAGTACATTTCTTTCCTATCTAGTACACAATATTTACATATTCATACTAATGAAACTACATTATTAACTAATAATTATGCCATACTACATTGGGAGATGAGAGTTTGCAGGAAAAAGATTTATATCTTTTTTCAAAAAAATGAGAAATTTATTAGAGATGTTAAAATTGATAAATCAAGGGAAAGAAATATACCATGTGATTTAGGTTTTGAAAAATGGGGCAATGAAGGCAATGAAGGAATAATACCAGGATATATAACTAAAAAAATTACTGCTCTGTACAGTCGTCTTGGGGAGAGCAATGCAAAGAACATGGATGTCAAAAGAATCTTCCAGTACTAATTATGTACATGAATCACGTTTCATTAAAAATCAAGACATACATAATTTCAAGAAAATATAAAATATACTGATTGTGTATTTTGTGTCCTCGGGGCAGGCTTAATCCTCTTTAGAGATAGACAGGCCCAGAGGGCTGCCACCTTTGATTTTAACCCCAAGCTAACTCATATAAGTTTCTCTGCCAGCCATCTTTGGGTCAAGGGATTTTTTTTAAAGCTGAGCTCCTACAAGATGAAGCATGTTTCTCTATATTCCTTTTATTTACGCTGCTCTGAAAATTACCAGTGAAAAGTACGGACACTTGCAGCATCCAAGGTAGTCCCAAGCATGCATTGTTGTTCATTTTTATTCACTACACAATTCTCACTCCATCTACTCAAGATTCCTTCCAAACTTTAATCGGATTGCTCCCTTGAGGTGATATTAGTCAAGCAGTCTGCTGTTCCATCACTAGTTGTTGTGCTCCTTGGTGTGAACAGGGCTCTGTGTCCAGCGCAATCAGGACTTACAGCAGAAGAGCTCATTTGAACTCTGCTCCACTTGGTCCCCTTCCAGCTATGTTCTTGGCTTAGTTAACTTTGGTGGTTGAAAAATTACAGGGACCATAACATTTATCCTCCCTTATCTTACCTGTATCTTCATATATCTTACTGGCTAAGACATATTCTCCTGATTTAGTACATTTTATTGCTATTAAAATGACAAAAAATCCAAATATACCTAATCACATTATTATAATTTTCCTTTACATAATGTCTAACCAAGCATATTTTAAAAAGTATTGCAAAACAGAATAAAATTTACTTTTGTCCAATATTATCCATCATTAAGTAGTATGACAGAGGAATATTAATCATCACAATAGTATTATATATCATTTTATATGATTTAATTGATTTCTATGGGCTCATCTCTATGTCAAATAAATCATAGACCTTCTCACATCAGTTCTGTAGTGGAGATACTATTATTATCTTATAGATGAGAAGACTGAGACTCGAGGATATTACATATCTTCCAAAAGTCACAATCAAGTTAGAGGTAAAGCCAGGAGGGCTAAGTTCCTATAGAATCACACAGGCAGGAAAACCTATTCTGTGTTAGGAGTAAACGTTTTAGAAAAGAGTCCTCAAAGAGGTGATACCTGAATTGAGTCCTGAGGAATATAGAGGTTGGGAAGGTTAGTAATGTGGATAGAGAATGTGTGCCAGAAAAAGGGCTAACACATGTAGGATGAGGGAGTATGTACCTTAGGGAAGCCACAAAGAAAGAAATGACAAAAATATAGATTGTGTTGACAATACAGGGATATTTTATTAGAACACAACCGCACCTATTTGCTATGTTTTGCCTGTGGTTGCTTTAGCACTACCAAGGCAGAGTTGAGTAATTACCACTAAGTCCCTTTGGTCAACAAAACTGAAACTATTTATCTGATCCTTTATAGAAAAAGTTTGCCAATCCCTATTTTAGAGAGTCAGTTTTAGCACAATTAAAAATAAGAAAATTTCACCCTGACCAGTTTGGCTCAGTGGATGGAGTGTCGGCCTGTGGACTGAAGGGTCACAGGTTCGATTCCAGTCAAGGGCATGTACATCCCCAGTAGGGGGTGTGCAGGAGCCAGCTGATTGATGTTTCTAACTCTCTATCCCTCTCCCTTCCTCTCTGTAAAAAAATCAATAAAATATATAAAAAAATAAGAAAATTTTATTTTTACTCTGCTTTTTTTCAATGTGCATTGTGCATTTTTAATATTTAGGTTCAAGTATGCTTTTATTTCTTAAAAACTTATCTTGAATTATCATTATAAGCATGAATTCTCTTCCTGAATTTTACTTTTTTTATTGAGGATTCAAATTATGAATGGGTTGGATCTCTTTGCCCTCTATGTTTATCATGCTACCTCTAATCCTTTTTCTATTTTCCTTTCATTGATGCAGCTCCCTCTCATTGCTTCATTGAAATATACAATTAAAATCACTGTTAAGATAGCAAATACTCTATAATGTTTTAAATTTTAAACCTTGTAGTCATGTTTGTGGCCAAAGTTACTATATTTGCAAACTAATATATATGTCCCTCTCCTCTCAATTCCTGATGGAATAAACTCTGCAACCGGAGGAATGTAGGGTGAGCATTACATTTGATAAGTATAACATAGGTAACATTTCATTGCACTTAAATTATGATGTATGAATTCAAGAATTAAAATCTAAGGAATCCTATTAATTTATCACATCCATTTAGTAATTTTCACTCTGTTTATAGAGCTCCAGATGTGTGAAACTAAGAGGAACCACCTATTGCAATTTCTTTATTTTATAGGAAAAAATTCTTTATATTCAGAGAGATCAGATTACCTTTTCAAGATTCTACCAAAGAAGAATCTAAGTTCTCAGAGTTATATAATATTGGCAAAACAAAACAAAACAAAACACCTCATATTGCTTTAACATCCCTAGTATGAATTTTATTTTTCCTCTTGTCTTTTAATGAGCTAAAATTATTTGTAAAGATAAAGGTATGAGTTTACAAATCATTACATATATTATCTTGAGATTTTATTTTTTATTTATTGATTTTAGAGAAAGGGGATATATATATATATATGTTTTCTCTAGAGAAAACATTAATTTGTTATTCCACTTATTTATGCATTCATGGTTGATTCTTGTATGTGCCCTGACTGGAGATTGAACCTGCAACATTGGTGTATCTAGATGATGCTCAAACCCTGAGCTACCTGGCCAGGGCTAATATTATCTTGGGACTTTTTTAAAATTGATTTCAGAGAGGAAGGGAGAGGGAGAGAGAAAGATAGAAACATCAATGATGAGAGAGAATTATTGATTGGTTGCCTCCTGCACACTCCATACTGGAGATCGAGCCTGCAACCCAAGCATGTGCCCTGACCGGGAACTGAACACTCAACCACTGAGCCACATTGGCTGGGCTATCTTGGGACTTTAAAAGCCCACACCAGGTCCTCATTTTCTATTTCTACTTTGAATAAACTGTGAGCCAAATAAAAGTGAGATACTGGCAGATTTGATCACTAAGATCGGCAGTTAACTTCACTTAGAAAATCTGTACCAATTTCCTTCAGGTGCCAACACAAATCTCTAGCAGAGAGTTGAAGCTGATTTCAGCAAGTGGCACATAGATCCATTCTATATATTTGTTATTGTAAATTACAGATTCAGAAACCAAGTCTCAGAGATGATTAGTGAATTACCCAGCTCTGTCAACTCTACCCTCTGTGAACACTTTCTTCATATTGACCTGGAATCTTTCTCAACACCTTATCCCAGCTATAGCTTTTAAAATAACAAGAACAAGTATAGTCTCTTTTCAACATAACAGCTTAAACTCCTGGAAGGTCATTACCACATTCTGCAATAGTCTTCTCTAAGTTAATACGCTCTTTCTGATAGTTTGTCTTTCATATGATATGTGGCTGATTTTAGAGCCCACTCATCAATCTGATCATTCTTTCTAGACATGTTCTCATTTGTCCATGTCCCCTTCTAACATGTAACATCCAGAAAATAGGAAAACAGTCTAGTTGTGTTGTCAGTGCTGAGTAAAAAGTAGACCATTTAGAGGTCTCACTATTAACTGGGAATAATGAGAAATTGCTGTATCTTGGCTGAACTCAAGTACCAGGAAGAGAAAAAAACTTAGAAAAAATATCTCCTTTCAGTTGGGTCATAATATTCTGCTTCTGACAGAAAGTGGTCCAAAATAACCACCACTTATACTGAATTCTGGAGATATAAATAAGTGGGTTATTCTGCAAGAAGGCACCAATGTTGAACCCAGGAAGTTCATGGGACAGTCACTGTGGACAGCATTTTGTTTTATTTCTTTGTTTTTTTAAATTTACAAACAAACTTGTTACTTCTACCAGGGAGAGGGGAATTCTGCTATATGCCTCCTATATGTTAAACACAAGTTATACCATTTAATCCTAACCACAGCCCTAAGAGTTATGGATTACTGTGCTCATTCTATGTGTGCTGAGCTGCGGGGTGATAGAGCAGTGGTTCTCAACCTTGGCTCATCATTAGTAACAAAGAAACAGAATTTCCGGAGGATGAGGCCCAGAAATCAGGATTTTAACAAGATTACCAGGTGATTCTAATGTGCAGCCAAGGTTGAGAACCACTGTGATAGAGTATATTAGCATTTGTTTATTTGCCTTCACAACAGAAGTTGGAGACATGCTCAAATCCATGTAGCTAGTAAGGTGCAGAGCCCAGATCCTACCTAAGTCCGAGGGACTGTCCAAGAGTCTACATGTTTTCCTACAGGTCAGATTGCTTCTCTAGATGTGTAGACAGTCTCCAAAATGTCCTCCCCCACCCCAGTGCCCTTGAAATGGGTAGAAAATGGAAAACTGATGTAACGTCACCTTTAAAATTAGGTAACAAAGAGACAGTGCCTTCCATTTGAGATACTTTCTCTTGCTCTTTCACTCACTCACTCTGAGGAAAGCCAGCTACCCTATTGTGAGTTGCCCTGTGGAAAGGCCCATACAACAGAGAGTTGATGCTTCAACCAAGAGACAGCAAGGGCTTGAGCCCAGCCGACAGCCATATGAGTGAGTCTGAAAACAAATTATTTATCAGGGGAGCCAGGAAATGACTATAGTCCCAGCCTTCACTTTAATTGTAGCCTATGAGAGAGACTGATCCAGAAATACCCAACGAAACTATGTCCTGATTCCTGATTCATTGGATTTTAAGATAACGACTGTTTATTCTTTTAAGCTATTAAGTTTTAGGGTAATTTTTTTACACAGCAATAGGTAACTAGTACACTCTATTAGAGAAAAGAGAGTATGTGGGCAATGAATATGCCATACTCAAGCAAAGAGAATCTGGGGAAAGAAGCAGAATTACATGAAGTCACCTAAACCAGTGCCTTTCACCTACCAGGCATGAGTGTGCTCTAAACATTGTCCCAACTTTACTCTCATTCTACAGCTGCACTAACCACATTCCTAATGGAGTCAGTGGTGCCAAACTTTTTTTAAAAAACATGGTAAAAAGGGTAGACTTCTTACACTTCCCTTGTTGCTACTGTTTACAGAAATGCCTTTAAAATGTAAATGTGCTGTATTAAGACACATTTAATAGATGTAATAGCAGTTCTGAAGCCTATATTATGGGAGAAAAAACTAAGCTGGGTCACAAGGTTTTGGAGGACTGTTTCATGACTTTGATTCACCAATGTATTCCAGTCCAGATCATATGGCAGACTTGAATGAGCACTTACATAGAATACCATCTTACTGGCACTTTAACTGTGCTTAGGACTAAAACGAATAAATATAAACTACAAGCCAATTGCACCTTCCCCATTTTCCTTGCTGCTAGGAAGCAGTCTAGAAAAAAATGACACTTTCAGTTTGGCCAAAACTCTTCTCATAAGAGTTAATGTTCCCTTGCCAAGATGGAGGTCCCCTTCCAACTTTCATATACTAATACATAGTCCTCACAGAGTGCTCATAACTGTCCTTGTGGAGAATAAGCAATAAAGGAACACATTAAAAATAGGCTAAATTTAGAATTAAAGTAAAACTTAAGAATATATTATAATTAGTTATAGAGGTAAATATTTTGAGTGGGCAAATATGTATGCTAATTGAAATTTTATTATTTAGAAAATGATTAATTGTAATGTATGAGATATTAACAGATTATATACGATTACTATTAAAAAACACATAAAAACTGAAAACATTTTAACTGAGACTAACTTCCTCCTAGGGAATGTAAAGCAGACATAATTCCAAACTACCAGCAAAATTAACAAAAGTTATTTTTATTTTTAAAGTATAGTGATGAGCACTTTAAATGAATGTGTTCTCCATGTAAACCAACAGTTCTAAACTCTTCCTCCTGAGCCACATACTGCTATTTGTCCCCCAATATCCATCTTCTCTTTATTCTTTAGAGCCTCAATTTTGTATTGGGCCCATGTTTATTTGAAGAAATGGCTGTATCTCTAAGCATCTCTTGCAACTAGGTATGACCGTCAGTCTGGCCCATGGGTTGTAAGGAAAAAGTCTAAACAACTACTAGGGAATGTCCTTATAATAAAAGTGTGTGCCCCTTGCCTGTCTTTCTTCTACTCCTGATTGATATAAACTTCTAAGAACTGCCTTGGAACATGACATAACCTTTCAGGTTATTAAGGCTCTATGTTACTGATTTGGTAGAACCAAGAAAAGTAAGTAACATTTCCTTATTGCCACCATATCCAACCCTAACCTCCCTCTCCAGTGAGCCTCCATGGTAAACCATTTCCATGGGAATGCTATCACTTCCAGCTGCAGGGACACACTTCAAAACTGGCTTCCCAGAAGCCTAAAAGATAGTTACCAAACTCCCCACTTACTGGGTGGGTCTGAATTAACAGATACTCATTTCAAATGATCTGGACACATGATTTCCATATTCAAGTCAAAGATTAAACATGATAGCTTGGGAAAAACTCTTGCATGTGAAAAAAAACTTTAAAAATATATAATTGGGGGCTTCTTTGGGCAATACCATTTGCACTAAAGTCAGACTCCAGCACCAAGATGAAAGTTTTCTTTTTGTGTGGTATTCAACTTGGGAAAGGTGAGCATGATTTTCCAGGGGCTTTTAGGCCTGTAACGGTAATAGTTTATGACATAATGTAAATACAGAGATAGCTGAATAACAGTTTCAGTATAATTTTGCTGGAAGTTTCTCCCAAAATTTCAATGTGTTTTAGAAAAATCCACATTATGTTTTCATTTTCAATACTTATAAATTAAATGTATGTTGATGGTTCTGTTTATTAAGTTTTAAATTGTCTTTAATATCCTTTATTTAAATCATGTTTTATACTTATCTATTTATGTAAAATTGGACCTGGTTGTGTTCTTATTTTTTCTTTTATTTTTTTCATGTATCTAGAAATTATATAACAACTCCATCTCAGGCAGCAAATCCATCTGTCCTCTGGTAGAGACTATGGCACTGAGCTAGCTAGTCTCTGTGTCTCCTGATATTATTCATCATAGAGTTTTGTGCCAGTTTCAGTCTCCTAGGCCTTTTCAGTTTACATTCCTCATTCAAGGAGATGCCAAAAAACCAGCAGAAAGCATTTATTAAGTCGGACAGTGAGGCATTACAGAAATGAAGGCGCTGGATGGATGAGTATTTATCTTTACTCAGCCCCAGCAGCAAGGCTTGTTCAGATGCCGGCAATTGCTTGGTTGGGTGTTCACACCACTTGCTTCCTCCTTCAGTGTGCTGCAATCTTCAGAGAATTAAAGAAAGGGCTGTAAATACATTGTGCACATGCCACCACTTCTGGGAATGAGTAAGTAGAGACAAAGTCATGCTTTTAAAAAAAAAAAATCATAACACCAATCCACAGGAGGAAAAAAAAAAAAGAAAGTGCATTCTGAAATGTTTAATAAATCAAAATGCAAAGTTCACTAAGACGTTTGGGGTTTAATTCCTTACCAGAAGTTGGGAACTATATAAAAAATGCTCCCATGGCTGCTGCAGCAGGGATGGAGGCAGAGTGGCAGTGTTAACGTTCTGTGGTTTGGGTGGGTTTCCATGCCTTAACTTCTAGTGATTATGTCTGACTGAGAAGCCAGAAGTCCCTTCTCTTTGACCTGGTAAGTTCCAGTCTTCTCATGCTGTTATTAACTTCTTAATAGTTAACATTGGAAACAGAGTCTTTTTTTTTTAATGAGAAAATGCAAATCTGTGTATCTTCAGTATAGCTTCTACCCACAAATACACTGAGGTTCTTGCATGTGGAAAGCAAAAGCTTCCGGACTTTGAGAAGATCTTTGCTATCCTTTCTGCTTTTCCAGTCCAAGCACATCAGATACCTGAAAAGCTGAGGTTAAACAGCTATGACAAGGAACTATATGAAGACAGATGAAGAATGCTGATTTTTAAAAATCTTCTGACTTCTTGTCTATCTCCTGGGGCCACTAGGGTGGGATGTTTGATTTTTAAAAATGCTCTGGTTGATAATTGTGGGACTTCTTTGCATTGCTTACTCTAGATCTCATTTCCATAGTCAGGTTATTTGCAGGCCTTGCACACTCCAGCCTCAGCAAACTTGAGGGAAATATCTGTAATGGGAACTGGCAGAAATTTCTGGCATGAGGTTTCTCCACTGTCAAAACTGAACTATTTCCCAGGGACTCACAACTAGATTGAAAGCTGATGGAAGACACGGTCTGAATCTAATATATTCTTGTGTTACCCAAATACTTAGTATATGTTAGATGTTAATTACTCATGAAATATGAGTTATATATGAGGAAATTTATTGATATCACATTAAACAGGGTTTAAAGTTTTTGACAGGGTAAAGAACTGTGCTACTGTGTATCCTGTGTTGTTTATTATTTGAACTTTCCTAATCAGAATTAGTTTGATTCATTCATTCGACCAAAAGATATTGACTTCCTCTGATATAAAAGCAAAACATAACAAAAACTGTGCATTAAGGGAAGAGCAGTTTAAAGAAGATGAGATATAGCCCCACTCCCTAGAGTTTTTAATTCAGTTAAAAGGTTATTTGGGGAAAAAATAGTTTTTATACAAGTGTTGTAAAGGCCTTTGGACCTATCAAAAATTCTACTGAAAAAGATAACAGAATAGTAACACATGTCCTACATCTAAATGATATAGAAAATATAAGTGCATAGAACCACACACAGTCAAATTTCCAATTGGAGTGGATTAGTTTTGCTTTTGGCCTAATTTGGATGAGATGATTTCATGGAACATTGGGGGTCAATTTTGCCTTATATGCAAATGTAACATCACAAAAACCTAAAGAGAGAAAAAGAAAGAAACCTGGATATATTCAACTACAACAAGAGCTAAGGATTCTGGGCAGGAGACAGAGATGATGTGGCACCAGTTTTCAAACGTTGAGTACCTTCACTGGCCCGAGACTGGTGAGCCCCACTGCCCAATCATCCCCTCACTTGTGAAGATGACACATATTTATGTACACGCCAAGAAAGCTGCAGCTCAAAACCAAGGAAAGCTAGCACATCCGTTGCTTGAGATTGTGGAACCCAAAGTTTAAGGATTTGAGGGTTAGGTAACTAATGAATATTTTCTGCCCTAATTATGGGTGGGAAAGAGATTAATTATGAAAACTATCAATTGATTCCTTCCCTTTTCTCCTTTTTTCTTTTAGGGCCTTTATCTTTATTGATAGGTTAGTTCTTGCAGGCAGTTTGGATAAGCAGCCTTTAGTGAATGGGAAAGTAAAATCTGACATATTTGAGAAGCCTCTCTTCCAGTGCACAAAACACTAATTGGGTGCAAGAACATAATCAGCATCAATGAGAATTCCCAGAAGAAATCACTTCTATTCCCACTACTCACAATCCCTTTTCACCTCTCTATGAAAATACCCTTAATCTACATTCCAAGAAGCAAAATGTTAGTACATTCATCAAAAATCCCCTCTTGCTTCATGCCATCAGACTGAGGATGGGAAAATGAGCTTAGGGAAATGCTTATGAAATTCTTTGGAATGCAGCTAAATACAGGAAAACATGAATTACACTGCCCCATGTAATTCAGTGAAAAAAAATGGTGTCTGAAACCACAAAGCATCTGATGATTCTTAAATTTGGCAGCAGAATCATGAGATCCTAGGCCCTGTTGGAGGATCACTATTACTGACAGGAGGGTTAAAAGTCATTAATTCCCTCAAGTTACCATGCAAAATTTTCCCTAAACTTATTATGGTTTAATTAAACATCTCAGTTTTAGAACTTTAAACAAATTCCAGTCACATATAGCAAGAAGATAGATAATACTAGAAGTGGTCAGAAAAAATAAAGTTATTATTATTATAGCATAACTTTCTATTGTTATACTTTTATTTAGTTAGGAGTGGCGATAATAGCAGAATTTAATTAATAAGAAATTGGTTGGGCCATCTATATTATAAGTAAGAAAGCTGTTCTCAACAACTCTCATAATTTAGAAAGGTCAAAGTAGCGGGGAAAAGAAAATAAACTGGCCAGTTAATTTTACTAAATTGATATATTTCCTGGCATCTACTCAAGTGAATTTATATTGAATATTATTGAAAGAAATGTCTTGATTTTCTATTTAACTTTCAGTGATAGAATTAGGTTGATCCTTCTCTTGTTTTAAAACAATTGTTTGCACATTGAAGTAGAAATATAAAATCCGCCATTGATGTCTTTTCCACAGCCCTTGTTAAAGAGTGTGATACCAACGTTCCACTAAATGGATATTGAAGCATCCCTGCTGAAGACTCAAAGCCCAGTTACCTGATTGAACCTACAGTGTATATATGACATGAGCTGAGATAACCATATTCTTTCCCCGGGAAGTGTAAAATTAGTACATAGAAACCAAGCATGGATGGCTATGAAGGCTTGGTGAAGATTTCAAGGAAGCTTAAAAGACTATGTGAATGCAATAAAATAAGCTCCATGAGCTGAGAGACATGAAATAGATGCCACATAGATGAGGAGTCATGTGGCCCCAGAAGGAAACAAAATCAAGAGATTAGAATTCTCGCTTCTTGAGTAATACAACAGTCCCTCATTACAGAATGGTTTTTAGTTTAGCTCAACTTCCTTCCATTTGGATTCCATGATGGTCCCTTGATTTTCTACAATAAATCTCATGTACTATAGTAGTTCGAGAGATTCCTTTTTCTTTCTTATAGTCATATGATACCTGAGAAATAAGGAGGCAGTGAGTGTCTCGTAGGTCTTCCATTTTTAATATGTTATAGTAATGCTGGCTGCACAATAAATGCTACATAGGGAAACATTTTATAATTTACATAAAGGACAAAATCCTATATAAAAAAGAGCTAATATGCAAATATGACCACATCACACCATCATGCCATAATGGCTCAGACACTCAACACTGGGGAAAGAGGAATGGGGAACAGCCAGGCACATGAGCTTGTGAGAGAGGAATGAGGACCAGCCAGCCTGTGGCCTGGGAGAAGAACAAGCCACGTGCCCTGTGGTCCTGGGTGCCAGCGGCTGGGGCTGCAGCCCGGGAGAGGGACAAGCCACCCGCCCCGCGGTCTCAGGTGCCAGCAGCTGTGCCTGCACCTGCGGCCTGGGAGAGGGACAAGCTGCCTGCCCCGTGGTCCCGGCACCAGCACCTATGGCTGTGGCCCAGGAGAGGGACAAGCCGCCCGCCCCATGGTCCCAGGCACCTGCGGCTGTGGCCCGGATGAAGCCACCCACCCACGGTCCCCTGAGGCTACGGCTGGCCCGGGTGAAGCCAGCCCAGGTCCTGGGTGTCTGTGGCCAGCTGGAGAGGCAGGCAGAGGGGTTAGGGGCAATCAGGCAGGCAGGCAGGCGAGCAGTTAGGAGCCAGCGGTCCTGGATTGCGAGAGGCAGTCGGACATCCCCCAAGGGGTCCTGGATTGGAGAGGGTGCAGGCTGGGCTGAGGGACCCCCCCCCTCCGTGCACAAATTTCATGCACTGGGCTTCTAGTTTAATATAAAGTCCTAACCACTTTGTTTTTCATTTGTTCTCTGTCTCATATCCTCATCAGGCCCCACCCTTTTATACATAAACATATATATATATATATATATATATACAAACACCCAGGTTCTACGGAATTTCCAGGGATATGAATTTGAAACTAGGTGGTCCTGTCATGAGAGTCATGGAAAAGTCAAAATGTAGTAGGTCATTGTCATTCCCAGTAGATAAACACTGGGACTTAGGAGAAACTGTAGTGTTCATCCATCAATGTATTCCACTCTATGCAATACAAGAGAATCTAATGTGAATTCAAGTTTTGGGACACCCCAGAAATCTGCACAATGTCTCTAACCCACACTTGTTTAAGAAATCAAGTGTTCTCTGTGAGAGAAACAAATAGTGAGTAAAGATTATAAATATCATAAAAATGAAATTACAGGTCCACTTTCTTCAAAATTTTTTATAAAATCAGTAAAATAAAGAAAAAAATGATTGGGAGAGACTCCATAAAATAATGCACAAAGCACATAATGTCAGCATCACATTGTACACTATGCAGCATTCATAAATGAACATATTTTTAAATATATTTATTGATTTTTTACAGAGAGGAAAGGAGAGGGATAGAGAACTAGAAACATCGATGAGAGAGAAACACCGATCAGCTGCCTCCTGCACACCCCCTACCGGGGATGTGCCCGCAACCAAGGTACATGCCCTTGATCGGAATCGAACCTGGGACCTTTCAGTCCACAGACCGACGCTCTATCCACTGAGCCAAACAGGTCAGTGCTGAACATATTTTATATCCTTAATTATGGCTGCTCCAAAATCTTCCAAAACTCGGGGGTTCCTAGTCCTCGTGTTTTATCTCCAAACATGACTCTTGCTATTAGAAAAATGTGTACCTTTCACCCATTTGAGAATGAGGGCTTTGTTATTATGTTAAAATCATAGAATCGCAAGAGGGCTAGTGGTTACTGAAAACTATTGTGATTGCTTTGTAATAGGAAAATTTCCAAACTTATCCCTTAATGTGGTTGCAATTTTAAATACTTGATGTGAGAAAAGTCAGTGTGGTAAAGATACGAAATAAATTTCTCTACTAGAATAAAGACGTGGAGGAAAAGTCTTGAGTTGTGCAAACAATTCGTCTTAGTTTCTGCACAAATGTAGAAACACCAAGAAGAGGTCTATTCCTCATCTTTTGAATGCAAAATATTTAAAGGAAATTTTGTTTGACTGTGTCTTCTGAGAGCAAATATCACTTGTGTGTAAACAATACCAATCCAACAGAGGGAGCTAAGTGCACATAGGGATTGAAGAGACAGCAAAGATTATTAGTAGATAACAGTCAGGCCTATAGTTTATTATCTAAATTGCAGTCTAGTCCTTCCTCAGAAGAACCCATTGACCAGACTGGGGATAGACAATTGATTCAGAAGCCCACTGCCAGGACTTCCGTTGTTACGAAATCTCTATTCTTCTCCTCCTTTTTATCCTACTATTCTTTTTGTTTCTCCTTCTTTCTTAATGCAATTTCTTTCTTATTTTTTGTTCTTCCTTTTCCTATCCCCTAGGAAAGATAAGTGCTTCCATGGCTACTATTTATTGTCATTATCAGTACTTGGGCCATATAGCATGATTTTCCATTTCAAATTTCACCTATTTTTATCATGTCCAATTTGATAGCATTGAAGTATACAATATGACCATCAAAGGAGAAAAGATGACACCTATTCTTACTGTACAATTTACATAAGAATAGGCATTTATTTTCAAGATCCTTTTTAGTAGAAGCTTACATATAAACATATATACATGTGCAAGAATATAATTTTGGCATCAAGGCAAGTCCTGGGTAATTGTAAAGATTTATGTATTAACAGGTATTTTATTATCATACCTCCTTAAGGCATTTTTCTACACCCACCCCACCCCTACAGGGGGAATTTTGTCATTATCAAGGAATTACAAAATCTATAGTGAGGGAAGCACAGCCATATTGAAAGCATTTTACTTGCTACCATCTGTAGACAGAGGCAGATAATGAAATGTTATATGTAAAATTTAAATATATTTTAATGAAAGCAGTGAGGTTCAAGAGTGACAAAGACCTGGAAACTGCTTTAAAACATCAGAGAAAAGTGAGTATGGTTATTATAATAATCTTTATGGCTAGATAATTAATCAGAAAGGTTTTAACCAGAGATCTTTGACAGTAGCTAATTGATCATTGGGACCCTAGGAACAACATAAAGTCTACCTTCAGTCATTAGAATGGGGAGTTATATCCTCTTACGCTGTTTTATGACTTGACCCAGTTTTTAAACCCAAAATCTCTTAAATGATGGGTAAACAAGATACACTTGAGGAAAAACCCATATTGTGTATTGTACTCGCTTTTCTCCCACAACTTTATTAAGGAGTAATTGATAAATTGTACATATTAAACATAATAATTTGATATATATATGTGTA